>NC_137194.1:20900445-21272945 GCF_960531495.2 Zeus faber | reverse complement strand
TCCGGCTGACACACACAGAAAGAAGACTCTTTGTAAGGGGCCTTTGGTTTTGGAGTTTCATTAAAAAAAAAAAAAAAAAAAAAAAAGCTGCAAAACACACTAATGTGTAAATGCGCACGGAGGCATGCGGCAACACAGCCGGTCGAAAACACAGATGAGAAACCCTCTCAGGCGGGCTGACCAACCAATGTGGTCTTATTAATACTGCCGCCCACGTGAACTTAATCTAAATTATGTCAAGTATTTCGTGCCCTATCCCTGTTGCATAGGGACACCAAGTGGTGAAACAGTATCCTGCACAGCAGCAGAGACAGCTGACGAGGTGAAACATGCCGTCCGGGGTCTTATCACCCACATCTGACTAATGGCATGTAGTCCACGGACCCCCCGGCCCTCCTGGTAGAGCCGTGGATGAGACATAAAGGAGAGCTGGCACCAACAAAGGCGCCCCTGTTACCGGAGTGACGCCATGTAGTCCTGCCGATGGATTGACCTCTCCCCTCAGCCGCTCATAAATACTGGAGCGAGGCAGCATGGAGCGTCTGTCCGTGATTTATTTCATATTTAAATCCTGAAAGGACTCCTTGACTCCTCGTTAAGTTCCTCGTACTTTGTGTTTGTTTTTGCACCGCACGTCATGGTGATGAGTGACATTGATCCTGACTTCCAGTTAATGTTGAGAGGAAACCCTTGGCATCACCCAGTAATGTTAAAATAATCAGTTTATAATATTTATTAGAGTACTGTGTCAAAGACACAATTTACAGTATATTAAATTTAAAAAGGATGTTTTTTTTTGCAGCCCACATTACGAGCTAGGATCAGTCATAACGGCATCTAAATGAAACATTGGGTTACGTCCTTTCTTGCAAAGGACCCCCTTCATAATGTGTTCCTCAAACTCTAGAAAGAGCGAGAGAGAGAGAGAGAGAGAGAAATGGCCTATATCGGGGAGTCCTACGGCCCCCAGAGATCAGGGAGGAAGTTCCGGCTCTATGAAAGGTCAAAGGCCATTTCCCATCAGTATTTGAGTCTGACTTGAATTCGCTGCAGAGAAGGCGGAGAATAGGTGGGAAAAAGGGAGAGGCGGGGAGAGGAAAAAAAATGGGAAATGCTGCAAGACAAGGACGGAGTAGAGCAAAGATTAAGCATGGCAGCAGAGAAAGGAGAGAGAGAGAGAGAGAGAGCGAGAGAAAGAGAGAAAGAGAGAGAGAGAGAGAGAGAGAGGGAAGTGGGGGATGTGGAAGTGTTTTGTGCGTTGCATGAAATGTGATCATGTCCTGCAGTCTCTCAGACAGCTGGGAAGTTCCCCGGCCGCTCTCTGTCCAGCACTCCCAGCTGGGAACACTCTGAGCAGCCTTCCCCGAACCAGTTAACCCCCGAGGTGCTGGAGAGTAAAAAAATAAAACAGACACGCCACGCTTTGGGACTTAAGTCACATTTATTGATTTTAACCAGTATGACTACCTTTACACAGGCCACCTCTCCACAGGAAAACAAACAACACTTTTTAAAGTATTAGTTCAGCAGTAAAAAATCAGACTAGCACTTTTATTTTCTTCAATTATTTTCCTATTTTCTTCTAGTTTTAAACCCTGGACGAAGTTATACGTTTGTTTTCAATTCTGTGTAAAGGTCCCATTACTGAGGAACATGCATATGACATTTAGCTGTAATCAATATGCCACTAATCATAATGCACATTATTGATAAGAATACAGTACTGCATGACAATTCAAATAAATACCAACATACAGGTGAAGTCGTTATTTCATATAAAGGTATCAAACTCTCATTATGGATCAATACTGAAACACAATATGACAATATAAAGTTTGCACAGCTATCACAATGCTATTGCTTCCAGCAAACAGAAAACTTTGAATTCTTTTAAATTGTAAAACAGCATCAGAATTGCACTTTTTTCAGTTTTTTAGCTTCCCATTTGTATTTTCAACTTTTAACGCCTCAACAAACAAGCCTTGGCTTTAATGGCACTATTCAAGCTTGTTGATGCAAATTTTGTTTTCTGTTTCCTGAAAACATTTATGCTTAAAAGATGAAGTAAAAAAACAAAAAAGATTCAAGAATTTAAAAAAAACAAAAAGAAACAAATACCATAATGGAAAAAGAAAGATCAAATGCGCTCTCTGCACATTTTTCAATAATACTATTGATATCACATTACCTTCACCATACAAAGCTAGAGATGTGTTGATCTTTCCAATAGTACACGGATCAACTCCAATACACGTCAGATGCTTGTTCAATAAGAGGAGGCCAAAGGGATTTCTTTGGGTTCCCAAAGTAAAAGAAAAAAAAATATATAAAAAATTCTCAATACCCCTGAATTTATCGAGCGGATCACTAACCTACAGGATTCAATACAATTTCAGTTTTCTTGAGCTAATTTTCAAAACTATCATTTCGGTCATGCAGATAGGGGTATTCCCTTTTGCACTTATTGCTGTTGTCATTTTGAACCCAAAAAGCCCACACCTTAAAAAAAAAAGAAGAAAAAATTTAAAAAAAGACAAAAAAAAAAGAAACACAGAAATCATAGTCTAAAATTCTCCCTTGAAACAATGAAAGGCACTACTGGTTGGAAACAAGGAGCTAAACAAAGCAAAAACAAAATCGCGGCGCTCAAACAGAGAGCGCGCCGCGGTCCCAACTACAACCTTTCGCATTGACGGCGACGTCCTCTTTCAGATTCTTGATTCTTTTCAACCTAAATGGTGTACCAATAGTTGGCACGATAAGCAAGGAGAGAACGAAACAATTCCAATTTGGAATTTAATTGATGCACTTGTAGAGAATTCTGACGGTCAGTGATCCATTTTCAGTGGAACGCCCCGGGTAAGAAGCTTGGAAAAACCACAGCGCGCCGCGAGATTTATTTTCCTTAAACACAACTTACCTTTATCTGAGTCAGAGCGTTAGTCAAGTTTCATCGTATAATTTTGAGCTATTCCTAGGAATAATAAATACATGAAAAACCCCAGAATTTGATCACCCTGGATTTTTTTTTTTTTTTTTTTTTCTGTTCGAGAACATGGCAGTAGAACAAACATAAAAGAGAACAGACGGCAGAATAATACATAACCAAACATAAGTTAAAAATGATTTTCTTTTTTTGATGGATACATTCTCAAGAAGGAAGTCAAATAGTAGGTCTGTGGTTTGCGGCGCCTTTAAGAGTAATGAGTCTCCGTCATTACAACCCAGAGACAATTTAGGAGGACTATAGTAGTATTGTCCTATAGCCTGCGTAGATATGGACTAATCACAAACCAGAGCACTACAACTCTTTCCGAGGTTAATAATAGTATGTTATACTCCTATATAATGAAAGTGCACATGATTAGAAAATAATAAAACTAAAAACCAAGAAAAGAAAAAAAAAAAAAAAAAGAAAACAGAAAACCAAACAAAACAGCTTACTCTTAACATAATAAAACAACCGGAATTTCCTCTGGGGCCTAATTGGTGGGATATCTTCCAATCGTAGAAGTCTGCTCGTAATTTCACTCGGAGGGTTTCGGTTCGTTGTACTTTTAATATACTGGCTCCCAGCGGCGAAAAAGAGAAACGCACGACCGTGTCTCAGAGCTCAAATGAAGATTGAACTCAAATATTTCCATTTAGTCCTTTTCATTTAGATCGTGGTCATTAGATCCAAGTCCAAATAGCCTGGCTGTCTTCTGCAAACAGACACCAGCAGTGAGAACGGACCTTGTGTTGGAACGTCCGCGTCCAGCCGGCGCTGGTGCAACTACTGCAAAAAAAACGAAAACAATAACAAAAGAAGTGAGAAACATTAGCATTTCACTTATCATCTGATTTGGAGCAACCGGTCATTCGGTCCGTTTGAGAGAGAGAAAAAGGCGAAATCCGGTGTTATAATAAAAGCTTTTTCTGGAGGGCAGTAGCTCAAAAGTACAAATCCCCTTCCATTTCCAAGTGCGGAGCTGAAGCAATATCCCCCAAAACAACCTCAAAAGGGAGGCGGGTGTTTCCCCATTCGCCATGCAGGTTATTAGAACACGGTTTATGCATTTGACATGAAAGGCTTACAACCAATACAAAAAAATGTTTTTTTTCTAATAATAATAATAATAATAATAATAATAATAATAATTAAATGTGATGTGGGCGGAGCCTGCTAGAAGAGGTAGGAGGAGCATACTCATTTTTATTTTGAAGATGGCATGCTGTGATGACACCAGACAGAACGGACATTGATTCCAAACTAGACGGGGTTTCGGGTTTGTCCCAACCCCAGCATTGCATCCTGGGTAGTTGCTTCTACGACGTGGGGGTAGGAGTACGGGGTCAAGTCGTGAAAATCAATGTCCTCTGGCAAGAAATAAGTCGATTCAAAACATAGATTATTAGATAATTAGAATTTTTCTAACAATAAGTCGGGAGAGGTTCCTCTTTTTTTTTTTTTTTTAGGAACCCCCCCCCCGGACTCACTTCTCCACAGTATCAGAGTCGAGGTTGGACACCTGCTTATTTTCGCCGGCGTGTCTTCGCTTTTCTGGCCTTTCTTCTCTCTCTCTCTCTCGGGAGACGCTCTGCGACGTGAGCGGCTTCCCTCTCCTCTCCTGTATTTTGCATGAAGTTCTATCTTTCAGCGCAAAAACGGATAGAAACGCGATATCTCACTCTCGAACGTCACGTTTGAGGGGAAGAAAAAAAAAAACAAGGTCAAAAAGAGCGACTCGGCCTCTGACGCGGATGATGGCCTCGTGGCGGCGCCGTGTGCCATTAGACGTGCACTCGAGCAGGGTTGAATGCTTAGGCCGTTCCGTGTTTTTAAGGAGTGAGCGAGCCTCCCTCTCTTTCGAAAACTCGAGAGGAGGCCAATACTGTCGGAGGATCCTGCAAGATCAAACCTGAATGAAATCGTATCAAGAATATATATACTGTAGTTCATTAGTACTTGGTAGTAGAAAAAAAAGCCATAATTTGATTCATCTTGCAGGATTTCCTCACATCAACCCTGCTTTCAGCATCATAAAGCTCATGTGTTTATGATCCACAAGCAGCTACATGGATGAATCTAACTCGCCCCACTCAGATATTTTTCTTTTTTTCCTCCTCCCTATCTGCGTGACGCTAACTAGCACAAGGGTTAAAGCTATTTTGGATAAGATACTAAAACAGTACATAGGTTTGTCCTCACACACGCACACAAAAGTGACCCTTCTGTTGAGGAGTTATAAGAATGAGACACACACACACGCACACGCACACACACACACACACACACACACATATACACATATACACACACACACACACACACAGAGTAATAACATACGCGCGAATATATCCGAGGACGCTACCTGACATAGAGAGAGACTTCTCCCAAAATCCCTCGTTTTAGTTTAAAGGGTGAGTGGGGTGGTGCAGGGGGTGGGGTGGGAACGGCTGACAATCAAGAAGGGAGACGTTTTTTTTGTTTTTTTTAGGACTACGAGCGACGACACGCAGGTCAGAGGAAGGAGGACGGGGGGGGGTGGGGTTCAACAGCCACACGACCACGTTGAGGGATCTCAACGACGCCTTCGGCAGAATAGAGGGGAGAGAGAGAGCGCGCGGGTGATTGGGGTCAAGGTCACACCGGGAGAAACAGAAAAAGATCCATGTTTGCTCAAGTTCAGACACAAAGACAGGGCTTTACATCAACAGATAGATAAATATATTCGAGCGTTTGGGTCGACAGGCACTTTGCCACTTTAGTTTGCAGATTCGTGATCGATACGCAGGTGCCTCTTTGATTTTGTGCTCTTGGAGATTCTGTGTGTTTATTCGTACAAAAAAAATCACGTTCGATCAAAACTATATTGTATCTCTGTTCACAGTAATCGTCGTGTCCTTTGAAACAGAAGGAGGAACCTGAGGCACCTAATGCTGAAGTGCACTTAATTTAGGTGTGGAGATCGACTTGTCTGACGTTTCGTTCACCGGTTCTGTGGCCGAGAAAGATATCCGCCATGGCATCGTGGCTCACGCGGAATAGCCAAATAACCCATCTCTTAACAATGTAGAGCCCTGGAGTACATGAGCTGGCATCACACACCTTGAGACAGAAATATTGTGTGGGGGGGGGGGGGGGGAATAAAAAAATCATTTCAGCTGCAAAAGCCATGCATTTTTCTTACTGACCCAACCATATTGGCGTACGAGCATCCAATATTGAAAAAACAACAGTGGAAATAAACAACTGTACGTGGCCACAGGTGCTCCCTTTCCGCCCATCTGAGAAAGCGAATCGCTAGCCAACCCACCGATGAGTTTTAATTTCCGTCAAGAATACAGCAAATCTCTCGGTGCTCCCGCCGCGCGTAGTGGCTGCGGAAGATTGCATATTTTCTTAATTTTTTGTTCATGTAAACATTTCAAAGTGACCCGATTGAGCAGTGGGTTGCTGGTCATGGATTCCGTCCTGGGGGCACCAGGACAGTGAGAAGGAAAGAGGATCGGGGGCCCTAAAATCAAGGAGCACCCAGGCCAGCAGACAAGCCTAAGAGCAGACGACGTCACATTTTTAGTCACACGGCCAATATTATGACGTCCTCTCCACAAGTCCCCAACCCCAAATGTGTTACAGTCACCAGGCTACACACTCAGGGGGTCAGAATACAACATCAGCACAAAGCTTCCACCTTTTACATCATATGTAGGGCACCAAGACAGCGGAAAGAATAGACACCCCATAATATCCACAAAACCCCAGTACGATCGGGGCCCTATAATCCACATGCCAATATGTCTACCACAGTCCCGGACGTCTAGTACATACTGTACATACATCTGCATTCCCCTAAGCGATTACACTAGCAGGCATGAGCAGCCGTAGGCGTATGGAGGTTAGACACGGAGCGTGGCCCCAGAGGAGCGCAGGATGACCGGGGAGCTAAGCGAGCGAGTGGGGCTCTTTTTTTATCACTAAAGCAGGGGAGCGCGCGGCCTCCCCTCTGTACACAGCAGTCCCATGTGGTTTCTTTAGCCGCTTCAGTCGCAGTAGATCTTGTACTTCTCACTGCAGAACACCACGGGGCCTCCCATGATGCCGTTGGGCATGGTGTTGTTCTGCTCCGGTCGGCCAGAGCCGGAACAGGTCTGGCTCTGACTCACGTGGGTGTTGTGTGCCGCGGCGGCGGCGGCGGCGGCGGCCCTGCCGCGGCCCTTGGCTCGGCCGGCGCTGCCTCCGCGACGGATCTGCTCGTGGTCAAACTCCAGGTCCTCCAGGCGCTGGGTGAGGGCCAGCTTCTGCTGGATGGCCATGCGCAGCAGCGAGTTCAAGGTCTTCTTCTCGTCCTCGGCCGCTGCCAGCTGCCTCTGCATGTCATCCAGCTGCGCGACGTACTCGTCACAACTGCAAAAAGAGACGGAGAAACGAGATATGTCACACCGCAATTCAAGTCCAGACCAATTTCAGTTCCTACTCCCCGCCAGCAGGGGGCAGTGGGAGCCACCATATCGACAGAGGTTCAACCACAGAATGAATGGATGTAAGAATATTGTTCTTTGTAGAGTGTTTGCACATCGTCAGTGACTTAGTTTCTGTTCAGAGTAACGGGAAAATTACAATAATTTGAAATGGAGAAAACAAGGAGAAAGCATTGTGCATTCTTCAAGCTACCGTTTGCGTCACCACCTTTCCCGTAGTAACGCTGTACCGTTTGCAGCCACAAGGTGACGCCACGCGAACAACCAATATTACAGGACACAGCCTGCTCTGGCTTCAGCATCATGACCTCATCAGCCATTTTTTTAGGTCACTATTTCCCACTTTCCAGTTATGGAAAGGAGTCTTTTTCCTGCACATTTTGTCCAAGCCTGACAATGATTATATTTTCCAACCACTACACACGTGTGATTTCGCATTGCACTTTGTGGTTTAGTCCACAAATCCCCAGAAACGGTATAATCTTCATTTCAGGACCATCAGCAATGCGAGGCTTACTTAGTTCTTTTTTTAGTACAGCTGGATTCTAATATGACACTGTCCATTCACAGGTACACTGCATTTAAAAGCCTTTTAAGGGTTCATGACCAAGCGAAACATGAGAAAATGAAGCCTTTCTGAATGCCAGTGTTAGGTAATGGTTGCAGTGCATGATAGTTCACACCAAAATAAGGATGACGGTATTAACCTAAACCTCAGCATAGTCCCTCACTCCGGGACTAACTTGAAGGGGAGAAAAGGGAGACGGCACTCCAAGGCGCTACAGCAGTAACAGCTGAGCTCCATTTGCCTACCACAAGTGACCTTGCGTAACCTTCATCCCCATCTCCCGTTTCTGTGTGAAATTCCTTGCGAGCTTAACTTCCTTCGAAAGCACTGTGCCACGGCATTCGGCTTCACCGTGTCCCTCCCTCCGCCCTTGAGAGGGTGTGTGTTTGTGGGCGGCGTGGCGCGGACAGGTGTAGAAACTGGGTCAGTGCCGGAATGCCGGAGCCAGGGGTCTCTATCACTGGCCTCCATCTGTTCCAGCACCGCAGACCCATCATCTTTGTCCCCCCGCTCTTCTTCACCACCCCCATCTCCATCTCCATCTCATTCGCACATCTTTCAATCACACGCCCTCCCCCGGCTCCCGTTTTGCCCTTGAAAGTGCTTCTTCCCGGCTGCACCCTCCCTTTCTCTCTGCCTCCACTGCGCTAATATACCGACTCACACATGTGCTCGATGAAAAAACAACGAAAACCAGTGCCTGGTTTGAGTGCCTGCTGCCACTCAACCGTTTTCTCTTCTCTTCTTCTTTCATGCCGTGCTCATCCCTGCTTTCTCGGCTGCTGGCAAAGCAGTTCAAGTGGCGTTCTTCAGCAAGGACTGACACGCCTCTGTGAAGGGAGCGGTTGGCTAAATTTGCCCATACCGTAACAACCTCCCCTGTGGCTGGACCGCATCCAAAGCCTTCACTGGAAAACATCAAACGACTCATTTTGCACGTTAACGGGCCATGAAGAGAAAAGTACTGTCGTGATATTTACTTCTTTTGGCATTACCCGCCCTTTGGTACACGCCTTCTCAAAAGTTCTCAAATGCCTTGATTCAATGCAGAGAAAACCACAAAAAAAGAATGTTATGCGTGTTCTTACGCACAATTAATCTGGTGTTCAATGTGTCTCACTTCTGATTGGCCAGACAGGTGGTATTTTTGTTTTGAGTGCCAGGCATTGCCTGCTTGGGTTGTTGCGCTCCAGCACGTGGTGGTGGACCATGTGAACTCTGGCCTCACTGGACCACCGGGCGAACACAAACCATGCCCTCCACCTTGTGTATGTAGTTTGATTCCCAGCGGGACACAAAGCCAGACAACGGGGATCAGTGCTGCTTCATTAAACCCAGTGTGGGGTGTGGGGGGAGCCCTGGGAGGGGGCGGCACCCCTTAATATGAGTCGGCCACTCTCAGAGCCGCAAGGGCGTGGGTTTCCCGGGAAAAAAAAAAAAATACAGGTCTCTTGTTCTAGCAAGGAGCGGGATATAATGGAGGCCTTCTTGGTCTGCTCAAAGAGGGTGTGCTGGGACAATGGCTGCGCGATGCTGGGAGGCGGCTGCTGGCCTTTTATGGATGAATAGTTGCCCACGTACAAAAACATTGAGAAGCAGGGGCTCTCCATCTCCCTGTGATGATTTAGGGGAGCGTCAATGTCGGGAGGTATACCGTCTCTCTCACTCCCTTAATTGCATTCATAGGGATGCAGAAGGAGCAGCTACGTGGTGGTGTTCATTTAGGCGTGGAGCACAGAGCTGTGTTGAGCACAGAGTGAATATAGTTGCCATTGTACAAAAACACACAGAAATGCACCCACCACCACACAACCTCCTTCTCGCTCAGCTGTTCTCTTGTTGTCTGGTATTCCATTGGCCACGGTGGTGGGACATCACAAAGTAGACAGTGTGAAACAAAACCAAACGAAAGCACCATGAAAATGGAATAAGGAACAATGGAAAAAGCGAAAGGCTAAACGAGGTGTGTATGTGTATGTGTGTGTGTGTGTGTGTGTGTGTGTGTGAATGAGAGGATGCAATGAGACTTTTCTACAGATCTTGTAATAAGCGCAGGCTACAGTTGAGAACATGTTGAGGCATGTCTGTGGAATGTTGTGGGGGGTGGAGGCTACTGCTAACACAACACCAGAGACTTCAGCTGGAGAACCAAACGACTCACACTCTAGTGACCGCACACAAGCATCATATGAAAATCTATCAAATACTTTTACTCTATTTCTCCACCACTCATCATGCAGCCAGTGCTGTTTGAGACAGTTTACTGGTTCTCAGAGATCCAGAATTCACTTTTCGTGTCCAAGTGGGAATTACCATGAGAAAACCCTGTCAAATGAAGCCGCTGTAGAGGGCTTTTAAATGAAAGTCTGCTCCCTTCCTTCCGTGCTGTTTTTCTCGAGACTAGAGGGCCGGCTGTTTGGCTGTGAGGAAAGGCAGAGGGGGGAGATGCGGGATGGAAGCAGGGGGAGTGTGGGAAACCTTGGTCGAGCAAGTCCCCTGGCCTCTCAAAGAGGCGCCCCTCCCCCCACACCCCCCCACCCCCCGTCCCGACCCAGCTCCATATAGGACTGAATTTACATACAAATAATAGAGTCCCATAAACCCACTGAACATTACTGATGCAGAGCGTGTATTCCACTTGAAGCAACGACGGGCTAATGTCGTGGGACCCACAATAGCATCATTGGGGGTTGTTCTGTGTATGTGCAGCCCTCTGCGTACTTAAGATAACATTGACTTTCACTGAGGTTTCCATCCGCTGGCATTTAAGAAACTGGACTGGGTCCTGAGGGCTGTTGGCTTTAGTTCTCTGCAGAGGGCAAGCCACACCATGTTATCTGCAACCTCAGTCTCTCCGAAAGGAATGAAAGGCGCCACAATGGGTTCAGCGGCGCTGCCACTTAATTGAGATTCTGATCTAAAACAATAATGCTGTGCTGATAACAGCGTGCTGCATGCAGCTTGAGGCTGCTTGGAGCGAAAACGACACACACACACACACACACACACACACACACACACACACACACACACACACACACACACACACACACACACACACACACACACACACACACACACACAAAGCCCCACCTTAAAAACACACCTTTCTTGCTTACAAATCCTTAAAATGATGGAGCATTTCGCCACATTATGCAAATTTTGTCAGAGCGGGAGCTATCTCCGCTTACTGTACGTCTCTTGTTGAAATATCTGAGCTTTACACCCACGTCCTCTTTCCATCTGGCACTGCACTGCGCCAAAATGCCATGACAACACAACGTACGTACAATATGTGCCATCGCAAGAATGTTCCTTCCCTTACTAATTGATTAGCTGCTGCGAGTATATGGAGTTACTTTGGCGAATGCACCTGAGGGGCATGGCTATAGAGTTACCGCCTGGCCAAGACACGGGATGCTGAGCACACGTTCCCCAACGACCTTCGCTATGCCCTTCATTCCCTCTGCACCGATTGAGCCTCGCTGTGGACTGTGGGCGAGTTTAAAATGTGGGGGAGGGGGATTGAATGCCTGAGTAGTCATCTCCACCTGAGAGCAAACATTGGAGCAACGGGCAGGGAGACTCTAAAATAACCAACCTCCAACCCTGAGAGAAAACAGTGCAAAGACTCTCTGCTGTACGTCGCCACTGGAAACATTGATGACAAGAACGAGTTATGGTATTCGTTTGATCTGTAGAGGAGTGTGATGGAAGAATCATTAATCTAATGGAAGAATTTATTATGGTGATGATCGTCGGGAATTATGATGCATGTCACCATATCCACTCCGAAATCCAAAATCACAGGTTAAGGAATTTAGTATTTAACATCATATATTGTCTTTAGTCGTTTCACTTGCTGCGTAGGACACACACACACACACACACACACACACACACACACACACACACACACACACACACACACACACACACACACACACACACACACACACACACACACACACACACACACACACACAAAATAAAATAAAATCAAATCAGGCTCAGTGTAAATACCATTAATGCTACATATACAAGGCGTAAATGTGTAATCCAGACCAATCAGAAGGTGGGATTAGATGGAGAACCTTTGGCCTGCTTCTTATAGGACTCAGTGAGCTTAGCCAGCGTGGATGGGTTAGCCGCGCCCCTCTGATGCACACACAAACACATGAAGGTACTGGATGAAAGCGCTGCTAAATCAACGCATTTTAATGACGCGCAGATTATAAGCCTTCTCAACCTCATAGTCAGGACCAACACCAGGATTTATCCCGTCCTGGCCCAGATATACCACACAAAACAACTTACTTGCTTAACCTGCCATATAAAATAAATGCCACAGACACATAGCCACAGTACCATATGGTGCATATGCACAGTGGACATGGCTTCCAAATGATAAACACAGTTTTAGCTGACCTAGTTGCTAGTGTCAATGGTCATGGTGTCTTGTATTTAAGTCTGAGCTATGGTCTAACGTGGCAGGAGAAGCCAGATGGTGTCACAGCATTAGCACTGCAATGTTACTGATGGCTATTTACGTTTATGAACAGCAATGCAGTATATAATGTAGGAGCTAGGTAGGTTCAAATACATGCCAGGCCTTCGGTCTGTTGTGGCAGGAAGAACCTAGTATGCAAAAAATCATTGTGAGGTTTGAATCTGTGAACATGTGTGTTAACGGGGAAAAAGTGATTAATTATTGTATCATTGATTTGTACCATGCTGTATAGTGTCAAAATAATGGTTACCAGGGGAAGGGTTGAGTGAGGTGTGTGTAACTGATGCCCAGTGGCAGGTTCTTACCGTGTGGCAAACATGGCTCGGAGTGAGGAGAAGGTAGCAGCATCTTCCTTGAGGGCTTTGAGCTCGTTCCTCAGCTTCATCATGGTCTCGGTCACCATGGCCTTTTCGTTCTCATACTTGCTCTTCAGATTGGCTAGTGCCACTTCAGCGGTCTGCGGAGACACAGTAGAGATGACAATTCAGACCAACGGCGATACAGGATTATAGGAGTCCATTTCTCCTAATTTGGAACGTACTGTATGTAATTTTGTTCTGGCCCACATTTCTAAACATTGTGTTTTCTAGGTTGTACTTTGAGCCTTGGGTGGGGACTGATCCGCCTGGCCTGAATACAAAGGCCAGCGAAGCAGCTGACAGCACATGGCTGTCTTCTTCACCACAAAAGTTTGTTATGGATCTCTGCCGTGCATCTGCTGCAACAGCTGAGACAGGCGAGTCAAGTAGGCTGGACTAGATTAGACTTCTGTAAATAGTTGTCTGCCTCAGATAAAACTGCTTCCAAACACATTTAGGATTGATATCGAGAGGTTTAAGCCGACGGACTTGAGTGTAGGGAGACAGAAGGCACGAACCTGCTTGTTGGCCTTGAGCACGGTCCGTAGAGTAGCAATCTGCTCCCTCTTGGTGCTCAGCAGGGACTTCAGCTTGAGGATCTCCTCCATGCAGGCCTCCTTGTCCTTGTCAGCCACGGTGCCCAACTCCAGGGAAGCCACCCTCTGGCGTGACAGCTCTGTGGTGCGGTCCACCGCCAGCTGCAGGTGCTTGATCTGGTCTCTGATGATGGCCACCAGGTTGTAGATGTTCATGGGCTCCCGGCGGGAGTCGGACACCGGAGAGGGCAGGGAGGAGACGGGGGACGGTAATCCATCAGTCAGGTCAGTCTTGGTGTGCTCAGGGAACAAGCCCTTGGTGAGCAGGATGGGCGAGCGACGCCCGCGACCCTCCGGGCTGCTGCGGCCCCCCTTGCCCTCCTTGTAGAAGTCCAGCATGACACGGTTGGGCGTCTCGTTGTTGCACATGCAGACGTGGTTGTAGAGGGTGGCCAGTTCCTCGCTGAAGGTGACAAGCTCATCTTGGGCCACACTGAGGCTGCCCTGGGACTCCCCGGCCACATAACTCACCTAAACACACAAACACGGAACGAAACAACTCGATTAGCCCATCCACTCAAGAGATGAGTCGGCAGGATCAGATCCGGACAGCGTATTTAACAATAACAGATCAAGAAGCGGAACAAATTATTTTGACAATCCTCACCTTGCGCAGCTCCTTCTCTAGCTTAACCTTCTCTTCTCTCTCCACTCGACTGGTCTTCTCCAGAGACGAGAGCTTCTCTCCAAGCGTCGTGACGTTATGCTCGAGACAGGTGCGCTCCTCCTCGTAGCGTGACTGACACGCTTGGTACTCGGCCTTCAAAGTCTTCAGCTCCTCCTTCAGCTCACCAGCTTCAGACACGGCAACCTAAAAAATAAGAAAATTCATGAGGTATTTATTACAGCTACAATTGCAGCTAATACATACCTATACATACACTACTGTATATGGATCCACACTAGGCCCCTCAATCTTTGATTTCAGCTCCAATAATCTGACACAGATTTTGTTATTTTACCTTGTACTTGCACTCCAGGATCTCTGGCCCGTTGATGTCCACCTCGTAGTAGTCGCCATCCTCATTGCTGTCGCGCTCCTTCTCGTTGTCCAAGGCCGACTGGCGCTCCTTGCTGACCTGGAGCTTGCGGATGGTGTTGAGGTTCTCAGTGAGGCGGTTGACCTTCTCCTGGTGCTCGGACAGAGCGCCGTTGGCCTGCTCCAGCTGCTTTTGGGAGTCCTGTAGGTTGGTCAGCAGGTTCACCTTCTCGCGCTCCATCTGCAAAATGAGAAATTTGTACGGGAGAATCAGTGCCTGAAGATACCTATTGGTTTACTCAGTATTTAAGGGAGGGATGTGGGTAGGTCAATGATGTGAATGAGTTCTACTTTTCAACTAGACACATCCTATCAGATCTCCAGATTATCTGTCATGTTGTAATTCCACCCACTATGTGACTTTGCGTAGGAGAGCCATCCTAGCATCAGCGTCAAGGTGATCTTAAAGAGTGAGTGCACCCTGCTGGCACTGAACACAGCGGGTCCTCTTACACATGCACAGTTGTGCTGGCCAAAGCACTGAGCTATTCCAACGGCCCCAGGGTGTGCATGACTAATAAAAAAAACCTGAGCGGTCGGCCCCTTCTTCATAAATGTTTTATTTGTGCAGAATATACTATGAAGGTTAGATTCAAAGCAGAGATTATTTTGAGATCAGACCCGGCACGTTTAAGATCGCGCTCTGATTCCAAGCCAACACAACAAGAAGCACATGTAAAATTATGTATTGCAAGGAATATTAAAAGTGTTGTTTGAGGAGATATTTTCCTTTCCATCTGCATGTCTTGCATAAAACTGTGTGCCTGTCTAGTACTTGCCAAGACTGAAACATTCACATATTCATGTACGATGATCAAACGCAGAGCGACGTGACCTAAATGTGCAAAAGGGCTCTAGGCCACCGAGCCACTGGAGCAACATATTAAAAAGGCAACTAGCTATGCTTTAGTATTCATTTTGTTCTCTGGACAGCCATTTTGAATAAGGCTGCAGATTGCTGTAACTGACTATCGGTGAGGCACCGATGTCTGAGATTGAGCTACCAGTTCCGAATAAATAGAAAGAGGTTGAGTTGAGTCATTGAGGATGCTTTCCCCTGGGTAATTATTCCTGTCTGGAATCAGTACAATGACCTGGCAGGCTCACTCAGTGGGATACTTGACACGCTCCTGGTATATGACTAACCCCGGGCATCAAAACAACAAGTCTAGATCAGATGCAGGTCAGAACAGGGCACATACTAGACCAGAACAGAGGAAACCATAAGTTTATAAGTTAATCAACATAGTTTGCACTATGAAAAAAAAAAAAGCCTTTCGTCCCTGAAACCATTGCTATACCCAAGTCTGCTATATCCACGGCCCGTACCAGTAACCATGGTGACCAAGCATAGTGGCATTGGCCTCATGGAGTAAAGCGCGAGCAGATGGTGGATCCACTGGTGCCACCACCCACTGTTTCTCCCTCCAACAGACTAGTGCTACTCGTGTGAGTGTGTCTCCCTGGATTAACTTTGCTCTAACAGGATTTATACTCTCTCAGTTGCATGGCCATGGATCAAGCCGGCACACTCCACCGAATCACTCACACCTCTAACACACCCTGCAATGACAGTAAGTCAAGGGCATAGTTCCACTATTACCGTAGTAGTCTATCCTTAAAAAATAGACTACTACCGAGGCGGACGTCGACAGGCCTGAGATTCTGGAGTGCAAGTACAAGGCAAAATAACAATGCTATTGAGCAAATATCCTGCCCAGCTCAACTGAATGACAGATGTACACCATTGTCAAACAACAATCTGTATATCATGTTCAAAAATTTAAGATAAAGAAAAAAAAAAAAAAAAAAAAATATATATATATATATATATATATATATATATATATATATATATATATATATATATATATATATATATATATATATATATATATATGGATGCTGTTACAGAGTGACCACCTAAGACACCAACCTGCAGCAGCTGCTGTTTGAGCTTCTGGATCTCCGAGATGTTGAGTTCGCTGAGTAGATCATCCACCAGGCTCGGGACGGGTCGGAACAGCTCGTCTTTCTTGGGTGCGGAGATGCGGTTGTCCTCGGCGATGGTGTCGGCCAGTTTGCTGAAGCCGTTCTCGTATCCGTGGAGGGCCTGGTCGTTGTTGGGTTCGGTGGAGGCGTCGTCACTGAACTTCAGGCCGTCCAGAGAGATGCTCAGAGGGCTGCCGGAAAAAGGAGGGCGACGCGTTTCAAAACGTAAGACAAGACTTTGCGCCCAGCGTTTATGCCCACACCTTGAAAACATAACCTTTTACCTGTGGTACATATAATCCCCGATGGTCATGTAATGGGACAGCTCTTTCCTCAAGGAGGCCTTCAGCTCACGCTCCGTCTTGATGGTCTCCAGGGCCTCTCCTAGCTGGCGCTCGGCAATTTCCTTCAGTCGAATGGCGTCCTCCAACTGGCTGTTCAGGAACTGGGTGTCCTCCTCCAGACGACGGATCTCATGTTTAAGACCTTCAAACTCCACCTGGGAAGAAATTCCATGTAAAGTTCAGTCATCAATTCACAGAGAAACGAATACAACCATGTAACTCAAATCAAAATGAAAGGAGATTGCTTTAATCTACAAATAATCCCAATAATTACCCTTTATAATTAACGCTTTAATTTAATTCGATTTTTTTAATTGCCCAATTTAAAATTGTGGGCCCACTTTTGTTTATTTTATGTCATCCATGGAAAAAAAACAAAAACATAATCCCCACTAGTGGGGCCATATGGGGAGTATTATCACTCCCACATAAAAGCCAGTATCAAATGGAGATATCCTTCGTGGAAATTAACCAGGATCCTGTATGCGTGCTTTGATGTGGTGTGCAGGGGTATTTTGTTTATTATAATCGAGCCATCTCTTTGAATAAAACCACCCATTGCTTTGTAGAGCTGTGCGCTGATAAAAGTGTTAATTTCTGGTTAAAAGTCTAAGAAGATTAAACTGATTTAAAAGTACAGGGATTTCAGGGATCAAAATCAAATCTAAATATTCTAATGCTCACTCTTCTCTGGGCCTTCTATAGGGGACAATGGGAGACGGACCGATATATGATGCTGGGGAGGAGGATGTCAGGAGCCATTTGTGAAATGGTATGAGATGTCTGATGTGTGTAATTGCAGGAACTTAAGACATGGTGCCTGAGGCCACAAAATTAAATTAAATTAAATTAAATTATTGAAGTTAGGCAGGAAAAAGACTTTCATCTTTCTCCTTCAACAACTGCTCATCTTTACTACTATCTACTATAACCACCCGCCACCCTCCCCATTTCCGTCGACTTGCATGCGCACATATGTACAGTATGTACAGCCTTGTTGCGCATTCCTCACCTGGCTCTGTTTGAGCATGGAGACCTGCTTCTGGAGAGAGATGTTCTCCTCCTCCAGCTCGGTGTAGTCCTGCAGCAGACGGGCCTCCCGGAACTTGTACTCCTTGATGTCATCACGCAGCCGACTCCTCTGCAGCTCCATCACCTGGCTGCTCTGTACGGTCGGGGGGGAGGGCAAGGTTGTCAGTGATGGGCATTTCAATCTGATAGAAGTGAATGTGGGAGAGCAGCTGACTGATTGGATGTGTGTGTGTGTGTGTGTGTGCGTGTGTGTGTGTCAGAGTGGGTGCTAAACACTGTAAATCTTCCTGGAAGAGGATGTGTACCCATCTGGGCATGCTTATTCCGTGTGAGGTGTGTGTCTCTGTGGGCAGTTTGCCGCCAGTGATGTTGCCAGCTCTGATGGCAATATCAAAGCTTCTTCACTTCACTTGATTAAAAAATGCACTATAATGCATGCATATGCATATATGTATTCATATAAGAAAGTAGAGTTGTCTGCATCTTGCCTGCTCAGCAAAGACTGTAATAACACAAAGGTGTGAGAGTACCTGGTCCCTCTCAACATAAGGGTTGACTACACACAAGGGTGTAGATCCTATGGAGTGACCACGTGTCCTCAGTAACTTCTCTATTGGCTTTTCTCACCACTAAGACCCACACACACACCCCCCCCCCCCCACCGGCTTTTACGTCACAGGCCATCTTATGGTGGTTCTAGATGAACGCTTTGAAGTGGAGGGGTTCTGTCTGAAGCATGGTAGGCTTCATTCGTTTGATCTAAATGAATGAACACACATGTGCAGGGAACACGCATCCCAGGGGGACAAACATATGAAACACATTTCATTTCAGCATGAGCTTAAGAATCTCCAATTCCCAAGAAAGTGTCCATCCCGTGTAAAATTGTCCTTCAGCAAGGAGCCAAAACCCACGTCCGATTCTAAGGCCCTACACACTCCTACCCCACTGATGAAATGTATGCATGCAAAGAGACCTCTACCCCGTCACAATTAATCTATCATGAATGCACTTCAAAAAAATTACAAAAAATATATTATTTAATGATGCATACATTAAATTATCCAAGTAATATAGCACAAGAGAAAACAAAAAAACAATCATGTTAAATATGCATTTGCAAAGGGCATTTTGTATAGTTTCACAAATCCCTGCTGACAAGGAATACATGGTACTTATTAGTACTGTGGAATTATTAATTGCCTCCTGCAGAGCTGGGCTGCGGCTGAGGTTTGAAGGTGGATTAATATTCAGATGGCTTTGCACATGTCTAGTGTGGGTGTTTGCTGCCTGGCTGAAAGTCTGGCTTGATGCAGTTGTTGAATAATGCATGTGCTTACCAAAGAGATCAGGCCTAAAACTGCCAAGCACTGATACATTGGGCCTGCATTAAACAACAGTGATTCCCCTTAGATCATTTTATTAAAGTCAAACAGAACATTTTAATAAAACCACTGAGCCGTTCACTGGATACAGACATTTTTGCACTTGTAAGTCCATGTGTAAAGTCTTCATGGACATAAAAAAAGTTATTTCTCAAAGCAGAGTGAGATAATCATCCAATCATAGCCGTGGAGACTTGACTGCACATTGGGGGGGAAGGGCAGCTGGAGGAGGGGGTCTCTTCCTGGTCAGGGTCAGGCGTCTCAGCTGGAGAGTTGGCACGGTCTAGTTGTGATGAATACAGACGGCCATCGAGTCTGATTGAGTGTCTCCTCCGACTTGATTAGAAAGCGCATTGGGGGTTTGACCTCCCACCCCGATTTTCCAACTACCTCTCCCCTCCCCTCACCATGAGGAAGCTCTTGGGGATTTAGGGGTGTAACTGCCTCACTGCCTGACAGAATATTTGATTTGTGTAAATCCACCAGGGGTTAAGGTGGCAGCAAGTGTGCCTGTCGTAAAGCGTGAAAAATATTTACTCAGGCCCGGGTCGTAGACCCCTCCTGGGAATGTTGTAACGACGACAATGTGTGGCCCTCATTAGAACATAAGGTAGGTGTGTGTGTGTGTGTGTGTGTGTGTGTGTGTGTGTGTGTGTGTGTGTGTGTGTGTGTGTGTGTGTGTGTGTGTGTGTGTGTGTGTGTGTGTGTGTGTGTGTGTGTGTGTGTGTGTGTGTCTAGTTTTAAATGACATGACATGCCACCTTCAGAGACCTTGTAAATGGCAAGCCATTCATTGGTGTGGCTAGGAATGAACCCCTACCCTGCTGTCACTATAAGTCTGGGCCAGTTGCTCACCAGCTGGTCCACACACACCCACACACACCCACACACACCCACACACACCCACACCTTACTACAGAGTGTGTGGATGCACCCCAAACACGACCATGTAGCAAAGCTTTATCTTACTGTTAACCAGTGTTATAATGTATGTCCGTTTCTCTCTCTCTATTTTTCTGCCATCTTTTGCATCTTGTGCATTTTAAATTGTAGAAAGCATTGTCGTATACCCCCAAAATGCTTTTGTGCACTATAACCCCCTCTCTCTGCATCGTCCAGGGTGCTGTATGTTCATTGGCAGCAGCGGCTCATTATATTAATGGCCAGTTCAGGGCTTCCCGCCACAGCACTGCTTCGCTGTATGAACATTCAACCCTAAAGCTCCCTTTTCACCAGTAAAACTGCTTTTGACAGCATACTGGGATTTAGCCAGCTTAAATCTCAGAAAAGCTCAAAGTCATTTCTAAAACTGTCGAAAATGTGTTTGAGCTTCTTATGCTGGTGCTCATAGAAAGCAGCTGTATCCATTCGCGAAGTACAGTGGCAGAGGTTAAGCCTTTTTTAATACTCGCCTTAAAGAATCTACTCTGTTAATAACCATTTGGAATCCAGCGTGAACTTCTATACCATCAACATTCCACTTTCCTTTGATAGAACGAGCCACTCAGACTCCCAAATGGCAAGTATGTCCAGATTCCGGATATGGACGTATAGACCGGCTCCATATCTGTTTTACCTCTTATCTCTGCTAGCCACCACCGCCACCTCTTTCACTCCACTGACCTCCATTTTGTTCTCCCTACCGCTCGCTTTGTCTATGTCCACTTCCCCCCACCGCCCTCACACTCTTGGAGCGTGCACACTTTGCTTTTAGCGGCTATGTATCGGTCATGGTTGAATTCCTTCCCCGGGTCATGCATTAGGAACCGTCTATCGGATGGAATGGAGGGGACAGAGAGGCCGTGGTTATTTTCGGCTCCTGCTGTACATCTACTGACACTGAGCTGCAGACAGAGCTGTTGGAATTCAATGAGGATGCACTCATTGAGGGGGGAAAAATGGAAATACCGCACCCTCCAACAGTGAGGCTTTGCACCAAGTGAGGTCATGTCGGCTTCTGTTAAATCTGATGGCACTGAGCTCATTCCAGGATTACCTTGAGGGAAGATGAGTAGAAAATTACAGATGCAGAGCAGCAAAACCCCCCTTAGAAAGAGGAAAGGTATAATGAAGCTCTGGGGCCCTCTCGCTACTGTCAGGAGCTGTGATTGTGGGTGAAAGCAGATCCGCTTTTATCCTGCTCGTTGCTGCGAGCGACTGTCCTTCTATACAAACAGCCCAGACGCCATTAGTGAGTAAAACAAAGTCGTCAAGGTCACACTCAGACATTTTCCATGAGACAATCGAAAGCGCTCATGTGAAATAATTCCAGCCTAGTGTATGTACTGCCTTTGCCTCGCACATGAATGCGGAAAACCCATGGGGTGATGCATGTGCATGCACGCGCGTAGCTGTGAATTAGCGATTCTCTTGTCTGCAGGTCATTTGGGAGAAGTTTAGTAGAGGCAATTACATGAGCATGCGTGCATGTCTATGCTAGAGTTGAAACTGTTGGATAGCAGAGGGAGAGAGAGAGCGAGAGAGAGCAATAGAGAGAGAGAGAGAGCGAGCGAGAGAGAGAATTGGCTCCTGATAGCACTTTCCATCTGACAGAACTGCATAAAAATCTAGGTTGGCGCTGCTGTACCACAGGCTTAAATCGGCTTAAATAATCACGGGATTCACAGCTTCCAATAGTGATCAATGGCGGTCTTCTAAATGTGTTTAAGAGACGCAGGCTCTTGGAAGGTTAAAATGGACACCAATCTACAGGACAAACTGAGCTTTAGGTAACTGGTTGGTGGTGGTGGTGGTGGTGGTGGCTGCAAGATCGGGCATGCATGATTCTCGATCAACCAGAGAACAACTGTTAAGTGGAGTGTCATTTTGCACTGCCAGTAGCAGTGGGGGTTGGCACACACACACACACACACATTCAGGCGGACAGGATAAGAATAGACTGAAGCAAAATATGTCTGATCCTCTTGTACTTAAATATCTCTACCTAGCCATAGGCAATTCCGTTCTCCTGCCTCACTCAAAATTCTAAAATTCCCACTCTTCACAGCTCACCGGCCCTTCGTGATAGGACTCACATGCTAAGTTTCACAAAACAAACATTCTTTTTTTACCTGTATTCACTCCATCATGCCATCCCTTTGAACCCCACTATCACAGCACAGGACGAGATCAGTCTTGGCGCTAATGTCAGAGAGAACAAAAAGGCAGCCGACAACACCTACATTTACGCCCAAAAGTCCCCCTCGGGGCGCTTATTACCTTGACCTCATGTCATGATATTAAGGAGGCAGCAAGGAGCACCCGGCCCCACATAACTCAGCCTGACCTCCCAAACAACCAGGAACTCTTCTGGCACTAAAACGTTTTGTTGGTAGAAAAAATAAATTAAAATAGAAACTTCATTTTTGTCCCTCCATTTTATCTCCCATTTTCTAACTGCAGCAACTTATCTTTATCAAAATGATGCACATTGTCAGGTCTATACAACTGGCAGGTCAAAGAATGAACAAGGCAGAGGACGTTTAGATATTCAGAGCTTTGTCCAAAGTACGGATGAGGTGGAAAAAACAATCAAATTAACAGTCGAACGGCTACCCCATTAAAGTGATTGTCAAAGGCAGAACAGCTACTGGCTGCTGGCACTATGGTTTGTTAAAGTGCTTTTACAATTGAAAGAGCTTTCTACAAGTATATACATACAGTGCTGATAATGTAGTAGGTAACACTTTTCTATTGCTTTGAACACAGAGACCAACTCTGACTAGAGGCGTTTTCGGTCCCAACAGTTCTGGAGACGCCCTGAGAGGAACCAGGAACTGGGGAGGCTCCCGAGAACTAGAAACCTTCAAGGGCTGTTTTCCTGGTTACATTCACACTGGCAGCAGGAACTCTGAAGCGACGTCAAACCAATGGGGTTCGGGCTTCACTTCCGGGTTCCGTTGAATTTATTCCGCAAAACCTGCACATATTTCACCTCATCAATCCGCCAAAATCGGTTTCTGAACAAATTTGGGGCGAGGAATAAGTATTTGTGTTCTCATCGTTGGAAATCATGGATAAACCGCTGAGAGGCTGGCAATGGGAACAGCCATTGCTTGGCACTAAGGTAGCCTACACTGAGCAGATTCTCTACAGTGTCTCTCTCTCTATTCTCTCATGACATGAGATTGTGTTAAATGAAGTCATGCCTGTTAGTGTGCGCCTCCTTGGCTCATTGTGTGGATTTAAACCCGTACCGTGCAAACCCCGCACCGTATCGGTGAAATGTGGTTAATCTCAGCCCAAAGCATAACAAGCGTGACTATGGTCTAGGAGTCCATGGATCTGGAGACGGCATCAGAGGTTTAATGGGAGGCATAAAACGCGAATAAATCTTGTACAGTCTGGTCATGTCAAAGAAAAGATGTAACCATTACTTTGTCCTGATACGAAAACCAACAGACTGATGTTAATGAAGTGAAAACTAGGGATCAATGGAAGAGTCTTTGTCAAAGGATGCCCAGCCAAGCTCTGCATGTTCCCATTTGTATCAGATAAATTGTTTTGTCAGATTTTGCGACCATGTCAAAAAACTAAAGTAATATATCCCGAGCCTTCGAAGCTTCAAATTTATGTACATATGAATAAATTAACTTATCAAACAATCTGTAGCATTTTGTGAACGTTTTGAGAGCCAACCCTCTTCCCATCCCCTAAGCTGCAGCACCAATGACAGTTGGGATGTATTTACTCTCATTTGCCCGTTTTGCCCATTCCAACGGATTTTCCCTCTCAGCCTTTTTTTTGTTTTTTTGCATCAATTCCATCTTTCAGCCCCCACTCCTCCCACTCCCTGCCAAGGCATTTGGGCTAATTTGAAAGCCAGCTGACAAAGGGCTCTTTCAGTGTCCTCACAATGCCAGGCTCAATGCCCCTGGTCCCCTGCTCCCCTGCCACCCGCCAGCCACACATGCACACTAACACACACACATACACACACACACCTCTCAACACCCACACAAGTGCCATAGCAGTGGTGTCATTAACACCCATACATAGCACGATTTATACACCAGCCCTTTCAACGAGCCAATTAGAGCTGGCCAGGGCCAGCAGCACTCTATCAGTTAGGGGTAATGTGTTCACAATGGGCATGGCACCTGCAGAAAGACCCCGAACAGCCCACCAGCAAAGCACGAGTTAGGCCACAACTACTGCTCAGACATCCCAAGAGGAACTACAACTGAATGAGAATGGAACGACTAAGGTGGTTTGCAGAAGTCTCTTCCTAAAGAAAGGTATAGCACAGAAATAGCCTTAAGCTGAAGGTTTAAAAGCTAGAACATCGATCATTAAAATCGTAACTAACTCATTCAACGCAGATGCATCAATGAACGAGGCCTTGCTCGGGCGTGAAACATGCAAGGTATTTTTGGATAAGCATATGCAGTTTCTGTAAAGCCCATCTCAAACCCATTCAGATCTCAGACTGAGTAGCAACTGACCTATTTATTAGGGGAATTTGGAGCTTTAGGCAACCCCTAAATTGTCGTGAAGGAAATGTCATTTTAAAAGGATTTTATCCCCCCTCCTAATCTCCAAAAATAAGCCTGCCAACATCTGCCTTATGTAGCACCTCGCAGGGGCTTCTCACAGTCACTCTGTGACAGACAGTTTTCCACATACATTTTGTATCACACTTTGACAGAGGGAAAATAGTTTTTCCAAATCTTCCTCCTCAATTATGTGGAGGAAGCAAAACACAGGACAATTAGGCTACTCTGAACCTTAACTACAGCAGAGAGGCCAGTAGAAGGTACAGAAACCGGATACAAAAAAAAAATGAAGGCCCTAAATCTACACTTTGTTCTTTATATGAAACTTAAATGTCATACTTTCCAGTAGTTTGTTTCTCCTCTTTGTCATACGAAATAACTTCCCCAACTCTTCCAAAACCATCAAATTATTTACCCACCTTCTACTTAACCTATGAGGGGAGCACAGACCTCTGCATTTATAGGTTGAGGGAAGCCTTTAATTTACTCCATCGCTCCTGCTCCTCCTCTCTTTTCCTCGTGTCTCGCTAACTTTTTAAGACAGGGTTGCTGTCCACTGTGTGACATAATATGGACACATGCATGGCACCCTTATTCTACACTACTGGGATCAATTAGACTTGAATATTAGTGATTGAGGGGAGAAAGTGTCAGATACTGTGTAAAGTGGGGCATAGGGAATATAATCATGAGTTGCCGGAATGCTGAATAAATAAATATTTATTTTGTGTTGGGGGGGTGGTAAGTTGTGTGATTGTGGCCACTATTTGCACAGAGTGTAAATAAACGGTAGAATGCAATTAGCATGGTCGGAGCCATGTCTTCAGTTTGAGAAGCCGAAATTCTGTGGGCAAAAACAAGAGAAAAGATTGCCATGGCAGTTATGCATTCACACCCAGTAATCATAACACCACCCAGGAACCCTGGGGGTGGAGGCACCACATCGTCTCTGAAAGCATAGCGCCCCTTCCAATGACTGTGGTCTCTCCTGTATCATCACACAATCCAAATATCGTCAGGGGTCAGCCTTGCCTGAACATGTTTGAATGTTCGGGCAAGGCTTTCATTAAAACATGAAAGGCATTATTGGGTGTTGTGTCTGGGTGTGAAAAGACTGTTAGCGACTGCTACAGTTATATTATGAGCCATGGGCCAGCTGTCCTAGGGCTGGTAAGGATGCAATGCCTGAGCCAAGAGCGCTGCAGTATTTGTAGAAGAATGGAAAAAGGAATTTCTGGACACTCTGACTAACAAAAACAAAGTCCACCCAGATAACCCAGTAGGCCGACCAGATGCCATAGATTGTCCCCCCGCCCTCCAGATGTAATTAACCAGACGTGATTAAATGGTAACCTATTCGAGCAGATAAGCACTGTGAATCAACACTGAGGCTCTACATTTCCATCGCTCTCACATCTCTTGTCTCTTGGGTGATGGTGGACAACCGCTCGTTCTCTGACTGGGTGTTGGTCAGGATGTTGCGCGCCTGGCGGAGCTCGGTCTGCAGCTCCAGGACCCTCTGCTCATAGTAGGCCTCTTTACAGGCCGACTCCTGGATCAGAGACTCCTCGCGGCTCTCCCCATCCGCTGCCACCTTCCTGTGATTGGAGTAGGCTTGTCCGAAGGCCTGGAGAAACAGGGAGGACCAAAAAGGCTGTGTGTTAGAGGTCAAGTGATGTTAAATAAAAAAGGTGGCATTAGAAAGGTAAAGATGAAAACAACATTTTGCTGCTTAGATGAAACTGAAATATATGTTGAGTTGGGTTATAGAATGCATAGTGTATTTCACCTTAATATTCTTAACAACAACGCAAGGATGTACTTTAATGAAATGGCACAGGTGGAGACTAACTGAATCCAGGCAATCTAAATTCTGCCGCCAACCCAGTTAGCCTCCATCTGGTCTGCATCATCTCCACTTCCTCGCCTGTCTCCCACCCCCACCCCACCCCCACCTACAAGGACGCAGGTCTTCACTGCACGTGCTCAGCAGAGACTCCACAGATGGTGAAGCCAAACAGGAAAAGTAGAACAAATGAACCAGTGTGGCAGTCTGTCTGTGTGATTATGCAAAGCCTTATCTCTAATGCTCTTGATAGAATATCATAGCAAAGTAAGCAAAGGTCAGAGATGACTATTTGATCTTCTTGATTTGCCAGAGGGGATGAAAGAACTAGAAGCAAAATCATATGAGGTTTCGTACTTGCTTTTTGAAAAATAACTTATTGTGTTTACCCTCCTGACCCTTATCTGTCCTGACCTGTATCAGGAGCATACCAAAACTCTCTTCCCACAACTAATTTCTTAAGGCCCGCAAGGCAAAAAGAAAGACAAAACAGAGCAAGTGTGTGCAAGTGAGAGAAAGAGAGGGAGAGACCTTTGGGGCAGTAACATGTAGGTTAGCCTACAATTTCCATTCTCAGATTAATCATCTCCCTGTTTATGGATTTCATTTCCAATCCTGCAACCCCAAGAGATCTGATTCAGATTGCAATTCTCATCTCGTCTCACAGCTTGATTGCAGACTCCAGCCTGAAATTACCTGAGTCCATGAGAGAATCTGTCTGACCTGCTGCCCCCCTTTCAGATACAGCGCACGTGACTTACTGCCGCTGGATTTTCCCCATTGTGATGCGGCGCTATCTTTAAACTTATTATTCCTTTGGAAAATAAAAAACTGCAATTCTACATATGTAAAACCGACTAAGTGAAACAACTGTTTTAAAAAAATAAATGCTAACAGGTTCAATGGGTGAGAGAAATGCATGACATCATGTCTGGTCGTGCTCTCACATGCCTGATAAGATGGTGGTTCCATGCCGGGAGATATCGCTTCGAAAGAGACACACTTCCAAACAGTCAAGTCCTAACAGCACGGGCACATCTGGCACGACGGCATGGTTTGAATTTTGATAGCTCCCTAGTCACCTCATCTGAGGAATTGGCGAAATGTAGAACAACCATTGCCGTGCATATCTGATAATCTTCAAGTGCATAAGAATGCCATGCCGGACTTGTCATATCAGTCTCATCCCCATGTTTGGTTACATGCATAGTTGAATGAAATCCTGACTCTGTGCACATAAACCTGAAACACCTGTGCATAAAAAGTAATCGTACGTACAGTATAATTACAATATCAACTGATCCTGAAAAAAAATTTAAAATAAACTTTCTGTACCATGTGCTATAGCTTCAAAGTAGGTCAACCCCAATGTCAACCCCTGTACCCCAACAAGTATGATATTTGCCGTCAAACACTGTAGGTCACTGTAGATAAGTGCATTAACTAAATTTAAAATATTTTATGATATCCGGCAACCCTAAATTAAGCCCTTTCACCCAAATATCACCCTATCAATCAGCCCAAGACCATATTTGATTAGAATGTCATTAAGAGACGGGATTAACTCAATCAGAAAGCAGGGGAATCCTATCATTATAATCTAGGCACACGCCAGGGACGGACGATTTGGAGGGGACATTGACCCAATCAATGTAATCCAAATGCCTGCGCTTGAGACAAGGAGCCCCAAGCCAAAACCTGCTGACAAACCGGTTTATCTCACCCCCCCCAAGCACGGGACTGGGCTACTTTTAAAAGAGGGAATAACAGGGAAGCACGCGACCAAGGCTATAATCTCACAGCGGGCTGCCCACCCAATCTATAGTTCATCTTCTGGCCATATGTTGCATTGTTTAGGCCTAAATTGAGGATGGGAGTATGGATTAATAACATGTGGTAACACTAATCAACTACTACAGACTGAATAAAGTTTAGGATACGGTTCAATGCAAGAACTGTTTGTGTAATTTCTGCATTTTATTACCTCGCGAAGCAGACTGCAGCAATGATTGTACAAGCACGCTCCACCACGATGAAAGTTAAGCGCTAAAAGGGATTTGGCCCTGGGCAGTGTCCAAGGTCTGATTCCAGATGAGTGCACAACATCATGGGCTGTGGTTTCTCCCGGAACCCCCCGCTGTGCAGTGATCCTTATAGATCCCACACTGAGACTAAAACTATTCAGTCGTAGTGATCAACAGCAACGTGTGACTGGCTGATAAAAAGTCACCTCTGATCTTTCCCAGTTGACCTCCCCTGTCTGTCTCCCCAGTGTTGTAATCCCATCGCTTCCACTAGCCCTCTATTGCTCATATCACAAAAAGCAGCTGACCATCTCAGTCATGTGATTAATTAGGAAGACTTCAAAGGTTGAAGAAAATCACATTTTATTTCCGAAAGCACGTCGAGAATCACATTGCTAAGCTTTTGTTCACAGTCGTCGACAAAGGTTATATATAGTCACAGGTTTCTATAGTGATGAAACGTAATTTCACATTCAGCTTTGTGAAGACATGTTGAGCATTCATGAAAGATCTTGTTGCTACAACAGTCCTTTGCTTGAACAAATAAACGCATGCCGTTAAATGCTCATGGCTCACTTATTGGAAAGATCAGTAAGGACAATCAGTACAGACATCTCAGCTTGTTAATGGGTAGCAACGACTCATTCATCATTGTGAGGGCCACACAGCGATTATATTGTAATGGGAAAATGAAATCACAGCGCTCGTAGGTGAGTGAGTTCACCGTGCTTACCTTCCTGTAATCCAACGGGCTACATAGCAGTGGGAGGATTGGGTTTGCTTGGCTTGCAAACAGATCAATATATGGACTCTCAACAGCTCTGTGGGGCTAAAGATATTCTATTTTCAGTTCCTGTTCTGACAGGAGAGGGAGAGGGAGCGGGGGGGGGGGGGGGGGGTTTGGATCACACATTGAGGAGGTGGTGGTGTCTCCAGAGAAAAGCCGTGCATTCTTCTGAAGTACAGGCTCAAACACACACACACACTTAAAACCTCCACCGCCTGCACTCTGTATTTCGCAGTTCTAATAACAATGTAGAGTATTTAAACCAGTATCACAGAGTCCAATCTATTTAAAATGCACCCCCTTAAAATACTAATCAATTGATGGGAAACACTGCAATTCTGACTTTTTTGGGAATAGATGGAATAGATTTCCCCTAATTGAAGGATTGCCTTTATATTTTTGATCTTCCTGTGGTATAATCGCCATGCTGCCAGCTCAAAACCAGAGGTCTGAGTAAGGTGTGGGGGGAAAACCTCAAAAGAGAGATGGGAAGAGTCTGGACAACTTCTGTCTGAAAGGATCCAATAGAGCTGCGCTTCACGGCATCACAAACAAAATTGATTTGCTTCAATTTTTAAGCTCCGTCCTTTGGCGTCACCTTCCACCATTTCAAACTGGAGTACCTTCATCACCTTCACATCACCGTTTTTAACCACAGATCCCCTGTTTGGGCAACCAAAACTCGGCGAAATATATTCGATTGTGATTTCGAAAACGAGACATCGTAAATGTGCGGTGAGTTTATTTTGATAGCGCTAGAATATACTCACAATTTTGTGAAATGAAATAAAACATACGCTTCAGAACGTCAATGTTGTAACTCAAAACCAGGACGGCTTTGAAAAATATTGATTTTGACATTAAAACCCATTCCAAACGTCTGCAGCTAGAGAGTGATTCCAGTCACAGACTCGCTCTCTCTACAACAGCATTGTTTTATTATTGGAAGGTGAGTGAGTCAGGGTTGTTTAACAGCACAGCTTTATGAGGAATATACAAGTTTCATTGCTCACACAAGCACGAGGGAGATGGTAACGGGGAGAAGTCCGCCGGCCGTGCATGCCAAAGCAGTGTCTCAAAAGGGTTGAGGCCTGGTCAGTGTCATCGCAGAGGAAAGGGAATGGAGGAAAAAAAAAAAAAAAGAAAAGAAAAGAAAAGCCGTGCACAAACTAGATTTTCCCACCTCGTGAATCGCGAGTCACATGGAGCTACGGTTTGCAATGATAAACAGAAACCAACCTGCGCATACAGTCTGGCTGACACACACACACACACACACACACACACACACACACACACACACACACACACACACACACACACACACACACACACACACACACACACACACACACACACACACACACACACACACAGGTTAAAAGGACAACAGGGGCGCAGCAGTTTGGCTCGGTCCCAAAACATGTTTACCCGTCTCTGCAAACAGAACGGCACAAAAGTTCCTCGATGCCGGAGCCACAGCAGGGCTGAGAGTGTCGTTCCCACATCTGATACTGGTTTAATCAGGAATGTAGACAGACAATCTCACATGTCAGTGTGCTAACCGTCTCTGATGCATCAAGATTCTCTGGGAATGTAGTTTCTGATTAGCTTGTCTTTAAAGACATTTGGTTTAATGAGTGAAGAAGAAACATGTTTTTATTCCCCCACACGTCTTGCTATTTGTATGATGTTTCCCTCCTCATGAGAAATCCTCTTCTCTTTGAAATGGGCCAGACCCAAATCATTTTATAGTCACCTGGTGACTAAAAAATATTTTTTTTGTCTGAGCAATTATATCCATGCTTGGCCTTGCAATTAAAAATGTGATTAAACCTGATAATAAAAAACAGTTTAAAAAAATAAAATAAAATAAACAGGAGGCCTGGGGTGGGGAAGCCAAAGGAGATGAAGTCAGTGGTGGAGGATGAGATTGAGAAAGGGAAGGACATTGGCTGCTCTTTGGCACAGAGCCACATTGATTTATCAGAGCTTTTGTGCCATCACTCACATTCAGATCTCTAACACACACACACACACACACCCACCCACACACACCCACACACACCCACACCCACACACACACACACACACACTTTTCCCTGTGTGTGCCCTGTAGCCATCCGTCCTGCAGCATCTGGTGCACCAGCCAGGTTGGTGCTTGTTGAACCCCCCCTGAGAGGAAGGGGGCAGGGAAGGAGTGTTCGCCGCCTCAGCTCTGCTCGGGGTTTAGAACACACTGTATCGTACTCGCCTTAACTCCCCATAGAGACTGTGTTCCTTATGGCCAAAAGGGAGGAAAAAAAAAAAAAAAAGATTGATAAGACTAAGAATAGGAGTAGAATGAGCCCTACAAGGCCTTGAACCTCCAGAAACACAACTGCCCCCTGAGAGGCAGGGCAGAAGAGGGAGGGGAAAGGGGGAGAGAGAGCAGTGGGGGTTGAAACCACAGGGAGAAGAGCTACAGGCACACGCAAACTACTGCAGCACGCGGATATCTACACAAGAACGCAGTGGTAATCAGACTCAGGAGGGCCTTTACATGCCTGAGTGAAGAAAATCGTAATAATAATAATCATCGTCATTTAGGGAAAAAATACCAGTGAAGTCCAACTGGGCTCTAAGCCTTCACAACATCTAAACACAAATTCAGACTGCAAAAAATGTAGTATAGACCTTATTAGTGATTCTACTGCAGCATCCATCTCATTATTTATTTAGACTGCACAAGGGTCACTACTCTAAAGTCAACGTTAACGATTCCCTGCACGTGGGGTCGACGCCTTATCCGACCTCAAACTCAAATGTGCAATCGGGTGTTATATGGTGAAACCTACGCCATAGAAAAACGACGGAACGTGCCACTGGCACTAGGGTAGCATCCGCATCCCATCGGTGCCTGGAGGCTCTACGGTGTTGGCATTGACAGCCCAGCCTCCTGAATAGTTGCTGGGTAAACACAGCCATTACAGCACCGATGGAGTTGAGCGCAGAGGTCGACATTAAATGACTCCAGCTTGGAGCATTATCAGTGGGAGGATCTGAAGTTGCCCTTGGCTTTACATGGAGTGCTTAACGTAAAAAATCCACCGGCAACATTTTCAGATATATTGGCTCTGTCAAAATAAATGTTTATTCATTTAAATAGAGACACTGAAATAAGTATTTTCTTTGCGTGCGTGTTCCTTTTGTTTTCATTATCTTGCGGAAACAGTCTATTTAAAATGAAAATGTATGTAAAATCTGCTTCTAAAGAGGCGAGAGAAAATCACTGTTCCTGAGGGGAGGATGCGGACTGGACTGATAGTAACGTCTTGTTCTGGGGTCCGGCTCCTTATCACTTACATCAGACCCGTGATCCCCACCAGCTGCGAGCATACAGGATCCCTAATAATTTGCAATGCAAAGAGACCTCAATTAGGGTCTTTAGTCTTTCAGTCTGTCGATTCTGCCTCCACCCCAACCCCTGCGCACGCTCTGGGTTTAAATCTCCCACAGCCGCGCCCCAGCATCACAGAAGGAACAGCCGTCGTTATGGTTACCGTGCCAATTACACTGACAGGGCGAGAGGCGGCCGGCGGAGGCAGAGCAGAAGGGCTGGCGTTCTCGCAGATGGCCTCACGGAACCGGCTCTCCTCGCCCTGTCCTGTGATAATCGTCGGCGTAATCATCATTTGAACCTTGAATCGCACTCCTTCAGAATGTGGTTGAATTAAGCATGTGATTCTCTTTGGTTTTCTAAATTCTGGGGAGTATTCTTGTTCCTTGTTACGTGCTTTCCAAGCAAAGCCCCATTGTGGTAAACAGCAGTGAAATAAAACTGGTCTCTTCTGTGTATAGGGAGGCTCCCCCGCCCTCCTACTGAACTCTCTCAAATGAATTCCCAGGTCATAACACCCTCTTCTTGCTGCTGCCCCCAGTGACAGAGGAGGACAGCAGCTGGGACACACACAAACACACACACTTGTAATTATATTTCCTTACCTAGTCAAAGGTCTGTTATTTGTGTATTTTTCCAATTTAGTGAATCCGGGTTGAATGCATATCAATAAAATAAAATGTACTAGCCGGATAGTATTTAACCAATTCAAACTAGACTGATCTTGTATATGCAACCTTAATGCATTCTCCTCCATTACGCTGGACTCATCCATCAGCCCCGGACAGATCCTATCAATCAGGGAGCAGGTTGGATGGGGGAGGGACAACACGGATTATAGATCTGCTTCCTTACTCGAAGCAGATTTTCCGATCCTGGCCGGCTTATTCATTTGAATATTCAATAAAGTTCCTCTTTAATGTTTATCCTTCTGTCTCTGGTTTCCTCTACTAACACCACGGGGCTTACTCTACTGACTCGATTACCCCCCCCCCCCCATTGTTCTTGTCCCCAACTCCTGTTCCTAACCTCTGCTCTGACCAAAAGCCAAAAGCTGGTCTCTTGGGGAAGTCCACCTTAGGTACCAGCCAGACTGAGACTAATGACGTCCTTCTACTCACAGTAATTACATTACGTACAAATGGTGGCCTGCTGGTGTGCTTCTTGATTTTCTGTCCCAGTTGGGCCTCAATGTTGGGTCAAAGTGGCAATATCTTAAAGGGGTCAATGCAATGTGGCTTTTGCATTACTTATATCAATAATTTATGGAGAAAATCTTTTTTTTTTTTTTTATGAATCTAAATGGGACAAAATTAGAAAATTTTGTTTTGATAAATCAATGTGGTCATTTAGCATTCAAATAACTGTCCGCCAACCATAAGCATCAAAATATAATTAATAGAGGAGATCAAAGTAAAAACATAGCCTAAACTGAATTTTGCAGCACTGATGCAAGAATAGTTTGTTGCTCTTATACGATCTTGCATATTAAATCACAAACATGTAATACCTATCTATTCTCTTAGCCCTCAAAAAACAAAAAGACATTATGGGAGCTGATGGGGCAACCTTTATGATTTACCATCTAAAACGAGAGAAAGCCTTTTCCCACAGGAGCACACCCTGGCATCGCCCGTTGCTCCTCCCTTTCTCCATTTTCCTCAACCTCACAAATTTCAAGGGGACTGGCATACATCCAATTACTGCCCCTTCCTCTCGCATCCCCAAGTCCTTCATTGTTACTGTTGTGAGTGAGGCTCCGCCCTGAATATCGATCATACACCGCCCCCTTCCTCCCTTCTTTTACACTAACAACTCATCCATCTCTCCCCTCCTCCGCAGAGGGTGTGCTAGTCAAGGCACTGCATTTTCCTCTTCTACCCTCAGCATCTCTGACACTCTCTGACAGGGGGGAACACAGACCCACTGGCCTATTTCCAACAGTCACCTTGGGAAGGCAAGAGAGGAGAGAAGGACAGAGATGATGAGGCAAGGGAGTACGCCGGCATATCCCCGTTTTTCTAAATAAGGAACGACGTCTAATGTTGACGCGCAAAGCCCAGGGGCACAATTTCATTTTCTAATGGCTATTATTTGACCTATTAAATCTTGCTAAAATCACAAGAAGTGTGGCTGCTCTGAATGACACTAGCAGTCAAATTAATTTAGGTGAGAAGAGCCTCTCCTCTGCCATGAACTAAATAATCAGGATGAGTGGATGAGCTTGAATTGCAGAGAGAATAGAGAATGTGATGATTTACTAAATGTACCCACATACACTAAAAAGGAATTCCTTATTTATTTTTCATCTCACCTCCCCGAGATTCATCTCCTATTAAACTAGACCAATGGTACGCCGGAGCAGGCTGAGAGAAAACCACACCATCAGTGTGCGCCCGACGTAAAAAAAGATGAACTTCAAATTGATAATGGCAAAAAACAAAGCCACAAGGCAGAAGAAGAAAGCTCTTTCATAAGCAAACAGAATGAGTGATGGATGACAGCAAGGAGGAGAAACAATCACTTTGAATCATTGACAACTGATGATAAATCTGGGCCTGTCTGGGCCCATGTCTGAGCCCTTCAGCAGGAGGACCTGGATGGGGCTTGTCACATGTGTGTGTGTGTGTGTGTGTGTGTGTATGTGTGTGTGTGTGTGTGCACACGACTAGGGTTTGAGCAGCAACCATCTGTCCCATTTATAGCTAGAAACAAACATCTATTTTCCTGCTCTCTGAATATGCAAATGTGGTTGTGGTATTACGATCCCCATCTCCTTCCTTTATTCTTTGACAGGCTGCCGTTCACCAAGGGGGTTAGAAATGCCTCTGGGAAATCCTCATTATTCCCTTGGGGCACCTAGTGTAAAAATAAAAAATTAAAAAATCCCTTCCATTAAACTTCATGTGCATTGCCTGATTTAGAGCTTCATAAACATAACCAGGTTGGCATGTTGATAATTTATTGCCTGTGTGTGCTGAGTTATAAAAGCCATGACAAGTTTAAAGGCCGTAATAAATACAACAAACTCTACACCTTTCAGGAAATAAGGAAAAGCGATTCCATTATTTGAAATAACAACATCTTCAAAACGGATAGTTGAAACCGCAATATAGAGGAGATAATTACTATCAAGTGCACTTCATTTCAAGATTAATCCACATTTTTTACTGAGTCCCTGTGATGCACAGGACAGCAAATTATGTGATTCAGACAACACAAGTGTCAAAACCCTAACCCTAACCCTAACCCATTAAAATAATAATTCCCAAGAAAAATTTCAGGATTCAGTATATTCTCGACATACCCACAAGAAACCGGGGTCACTCTACCGATGCGGTCATTTCCACTGATCCCATGACATCCGGCCTGATATGGAGCCATATCTCAGATGCTTCCTGTCTACCATAAATAAGTTCAGCTCCTCAGAGGTAAACAGGAAGCTGGCTCAGGGGATTATGGTAACGCAATAGAGGAAAGAAAATGGAGTTGAGAAAGCAGGAAGAACAAAGCTGAGAGCTACAGAGTCCTTGTGGTTGCTGAAAAAAATACAACAACAACAACAACAAACACTGTACCTTACCATAGTCCAATTACGAAATACCAACCACTACCATAAAAAACTGCCATAGTCCAATTACTAATGATGTCAGTAAGTTGTAATTATTTGCTCCCACTCCTACCAGCTACCAAAGATTTAGGCCTATTGTGAATAACACAAAGCTATTAGTATGAATATTAAATAGATAGATGAGTAGAGTATTAGTGCTTAGTAAGACTGTAAACACACAAAGTGAGTCAACTCAGTTAACCCCAGTTCGCTAACAAAATTGTGGGTTTCGATGAAACCAACTGAAATAACAAAGGAGTCAAAATCCACACACCTCCTACGCTCCTCAGATAAATGCTGTTAAAAAAGAGGAAATCCTTTCTCCCCTCACACACAACCATGCAACCGACGACACAAAAACATATCTGATTCATTTGCGTCGGCAATTTGATACATTTAAACACAGCCATCATGGTAATGAGCTGGCCTGTATTCCACCAGGAGCATCAAGCACCTCAGGCAGCAATATGTAACACAAGCTGCTTTCACACATGCACTGCAACCCTGAAATTATCCGGACATTATTCGGAGGAGCTGTATGTGTGAACGCAAATGTTCAAATCATTAAGCCCCGACATTAACCCAGACTTTACCCAGCCATCACCCTAGTATAAAGTCTGTGTAATGTCTGATGGAGCGGATTGTGTGAACAAAGCAGGCGATTGTCCGGAGAATTTCCAGCGAACAAGTGGGCATGTCGCGCGTTGTATGACGTCTCTTATCATGCGGCTGGTGACGTCATCAACAAGTCCGCCCGCCGAGGGTGGAGAAGGGTCATCTACCTTTGTGCACAGAGCTGCTTTGTACTCCTTTCTGATTTCCTTTATATTCCATTCCACTCTTTCGTTTGTATGGCGGATACGTCCAAATACATGGAGTATCAACGCCATAAAAAGATAGCCTCTTCCGCCATCTTGGGTGTGCGTAAAGCCCAAAGTGTCATTGCATCACGTCCTGCCTCCTGCCCACTCGATCCAGGCTCCGCCCACAAAACAGAGTATATCCAGGTGGTGTAAACGCATCTGACACGGACAATCTCCGGTTGGGTGCTACATGTGTGAAAGGGCAACTCTGGACAATGTCCGCACCTGATTATCCGGCAAGTGTCCGGAGTTCATTTGTGAAAGCAGCTTTAGTGAATCGGAGTTTACCACCCAACTAGTCTGAGTGCTCTACACTCACACTAGACTCTGAAACAAAACAAAATGGCTGGTCCAGTCTGCCGGACGGTGAGCAGACACAATGTAATGAGATATAGGGTTTTCAGTTTGATCATGTGTATAAACACAGGTTTCTTTGTTGACATATTCTCAGTGGGTGTGTAGCGTGGGAGGTGGAAGATTGGCCATCATCGCCTGTTAAGGGTCCTGTTGTATCAGTGGAGCCACACACGCATTGCTTTGACCTCACCCTCTGCTTTTAACAGAGACGCACGCCTAATCTGCCCGTAGTCTTCAAAAATAGGATTACGTGGCAAGAGTCGTGATCCTGCTGGACTCCCGTACTGTAATTCTCCACGGTCTTTGGACTTGATTGACGAACCGCTTGAGCTTGATTCTCTAAACTAAATGTTTAACACTAATAGTTAAAAAAAAAAAAATTATATATATATATATATATATATATATATGCGTTTGTTGTATCAGGTTTGAACTTGATCGTGTAGTTTACAAATGAGTTTTATCTATCTGAGTGCAATGTTTGGTGGTTAGAACTCAAAAACATGACGGCGAGATGATCTAGCCCAGGGTGGACATTCAGAAAGTCTATGGGGAACGGTCTGGACACAGCCGAAAGATCTGTGCGGAGATGAACAACAACTAAATCTATGTCAATTTCAGGGTGTCTCCCTGTTTTCTTCCTGTGATAAAACCAGGATGGCCTCTAGCCGCACACTACACTGTAGAGGGAGGGAGGGACACAGCCCAGCACCACTGGAGCAGTACTTCAAAAACACTGAAGTGTTTTTAACATTCAGTAACAATATGCAAAAGGCTCCGCCATGAAACATATCGGACAAAACACACTCCTACCTCAGCTCGAACAGAGCCATGCTAGCTGCACAGTCGAACACTCATATGGCTAATGAAGTCCCTGGTTGAACTGGGTGGTCTTATATCACTAAGGATTAGCTGTGTCCCATTTTGCCTAAAACTGAGGCGGATGAATCTTTCAGTACTTTGCGGTACCATATGGTCAACTGCGATCAACTGACACACAGCCATTAACATTAGCCTATTCTAGCGGTTATTCACAATGGACAGACAGCAATAGATATCAATTTGATATCCTATGGAATTGGTTAGCAACTAGGGCTGCGCGATATATCGTTTCAGCGTCGTCATTGCGATGTGCACATGCGCAGGACTGCGATGGGACTATTGGGACTATTACTTGACTATGTCAAGTAAGGCAAATTACCACATCATGCTACAACTTTTTTTGCTGCTTGATACTAGGCTTGGGCAATTGGATGAATATATCGGCAACTTAGCCTGCTTGTTTTCTTTGGCAAATTATTCCCCTTTTATTTTGGTGCTCTTATCCCTGTGCAGAAAAATCTACAAAAAGAAGACATAAAATCACCATAAAATCTGTTTCCAGGGTATTCATATTACTCTCTCTTATAAGGAACGATCAACAAAATCAATTACCAACCAAAAGCTTATTACTCGCTCACCTCATTTCGTCGTGGCGGCAGACCGGCAAATGCTGTATTAAGCCATGCCATGCTATTCCGTTCGTACGATCCATTATTCCCGAAACCCCAACAGTCCAAAAAATGTCCCATTGGACATGGACGACACCCTAACCATAACCATCTCTAACCTTATACCTAAACTCAACCATCTCTAAGCCGACATTTTTCAGACTATTGGGGTTTTGTAATAATGCCCCCACGTGCAGATAACGTAAAGCACCGTGGTATGGGTCAGATGCTCGGACAGATCACACCCTGACCCCGCATTTGCCATAAAGCAGTTCTGCCGCTGATTTGCGACTTAGCGATAGAAATGGTATCAGGGTGCGCACACACTTCTGTTTATATTCTGGAGCATTGAATTCAATAAATTATCTTTTTTTTGTTTTTTTTTACCAAATTTTTCCATTATTTATAGTAGTAGTAGTAGTAGTAGTTAGTAGTTTTGGTTTGTAATTGTTTTTGTTGTTCATTCCTTATAAGAAAGAGGAATAATTATTTTTTATAAATGAAGGGAAAAAGAAAACTTCCTGGTACAGTTGACAGTTTACTGATTATAGCCTAAATGTCCCAAGAATATAGATATTATTATTTTTTATTTTCTATGCAGATGCACTCCCCTACAAAATCACCCCAATCACTGTAGAATGATTGATTATTTGGTCCAATTAAGTGTGGCCCCCCATGGATCAGGCTTGTTTTCCCAGCACATCCCACTGATGCTCCATCGGATCAGACCCTAACCCCAGTCATTCGCATGATGTAGAAGAAAATGTGATTCATCAGACCAGGCCACCTTCTTCCATTGCTCCATGGTGCAGTTCTGATGCTCACGTTCCCATTGTAGACGCTTTCGGCGGTGGACAGGGGTCAACATGGACACTGACCGGTCTGCGGCTACGCAGCCACATACGCAGGAAGCTGTGATGCACTGTGTGTTCTGACACATTTCTATCATAGCAGCATTAACTTTTTCAACGATTTGTGCTTCAGCAGCTCTTCTGTGGGATCGGACCAGACGGACTAGACTTCACTCCCCAAGTGCATCGATGACCCTGTCGCCAGTTCACTGGTTGTCCTTCCTTGGACCACTTTTGGTAGATACTAACCACGCATACCAGGAAAACCCCACCTGACCGGCCATTTTGAAGATGCTCTGACCCAGTTGTCTAGCCATTACAATTTGGTCCTTGTCAAAGTCACTCAGATCCTTACGCTTGCCCATTTTTCCTGCTTCCAACACATCAACTTCAAGAACTGACTGTTCACTTGCTGCCTAATATATCCCACCTCTTGATGGGTGCCACTGGAACGAGAGGAGTAATGTTATTCACTTCACCTGTCAGTGGTTTTAATGTTATGGCTGACTGGTATATAGCTAGAGGCTCGAAGGCCAAGTTTGGGAGGGACAGACTCACCAGGCCACTGTTACCCTACATGGGTCTACCTCGACGCGCTTGTGGCTTCGGAGACAGCAGAGTGTGCCTGAGCCTGGCCTGACTCCCAGACTGCCGCCGTAAACCCTCTGCGTAGCGGCTGGCATTCATCCTCTTAGGCCCAGAGGGGATGGGATTTGGGATTTTATTTAGCGCCATTTAGAAAAGATTACCCCTTAATTGCTGTACAGCCGTCCGGCAAGCAATATTACAGATGAAAGGGTCGGTCAGAATACCCAAAACAATGTGGAGAGGTTTGGCAAATCACAAATGAAATGACTCAAAACCACTGGGGTGAATTCAGATTGAAGAGCCAAACATTGATCAATGGAAGTACGTTTACAGGAAATATCAAAAGGAGTTAAAAGATAGGAAATGATTATAATCATTAAGGTGGGCAAGGACACAAAGGTGAAACAACAACATGTGAGTCTTTGAGTGTTAAGTGAGTACATGTACTGACTACATGAGACTGTAAACTTAGTCATTAGCTCAATTATGACTTTACACCGCCGTCCTATCAGCATGCAATAGCATTTAAATATAGACAAGGGCTTAAAGTCGCACCAAATATCTTTGTTTAAGGACATTGTGATCTGCGCTTTAGTGATTGTCCAATTCAAAAGGGACAAAAGTGACCAATCTTTTGAAACAGAGGCACAATGGGACGCCTCTCTCAATCTCTCCTTTGTCATTGCCTCTGTTCTGTGAGCGTTTAACACTCCCTGCCTCTGTGACACCCAAGACCTGTTAACCCCACCGGGCTCCCGACACACAAAGGCTCACAAGCAGAGTACAGAGAATCCAGGTTTAACTGAGCTTAGTCAGAGTTGGGGTCACAATTGTCCGGCAGAATTCCGCACTGCAGACCACAGCTGCTGCTGCAAACATAGGAAAGAGGAAAAGAGGGCAAGAGTGTGTGACTGAATGGCTTCACTGTGTTCTGACACCGGGTACAACACGTCCAAGGACCCAAAGAACACCATTTGGCTTTGTCTATGGCGGCATTGTCATGGTCAGTGTGTGTGTGTGTGTGTGTCTGTGTTTTCCACTATTAGTGAGAAAGAGGAAGGAAAAACAAATAGGCTGAATGCTCTCTTGACTCTTGTTTTTGGAGACCTGACGACATCTTTGTAGATATACATGTGATTTATCTCATGACCCCCCCCCCCCCCCCTTTTTTTTTTTCCCCCATGGCTACGTACACAGTTGGAAGTGTGACTAAACGTCACACCATCAAACCCTATGTGGGACAAATGTGGGACCCAATCCTAACCATAGCTAAGATGAAGTAACTGCCATGAACTGCTGAAACGTGTGATGGAAATTGCATCTGCAGCAAGAAATAATGCCTTAGATGAAAGCCTGTAGCTGGCATTCAGTCATTTTATCCGGACGTTGTTTAAGAATAAGGTATTTATTTATGACCATACACTACAAAGCGACGTCAGTTCTTGACATTAGATAAACACAACCAGTTTGAAGCAAAGTCTCACCATTATCTATGGAGCAGCAGTGAATCTGAGAAACTGTGTGTTGTATTTGCTACTGGAAGGAGACTGAGAGAAGGTGGGCACTGTGGTGCCGTGAAAGAATCTGCAAATGTTAATGCTATGTCCCCCTCGCGACCCCTCTCGCGAGGTGAACCGACTTGAAACAGTGGGTTGCAAGCTCATCATGTGGTAAGGGTGAAATCAATTTCAGGAGTGATTTGGGGGGGGGGGACAAGCAGCTAAAATGGCAACATTGGCAATCGCTCAGAAATCATGCTATAAATATTCTGCGATGAACTTCTTTGCTCGCTTCCAGCAACACGACTTGTGTGCGAGTGAGGGGCTAAGTTCCAATCTCCCAGCATCTAGCAAGCAGCACCTGCTGGGGAAGCAGGAAGCCGGCAGACGGAATTAAACCACTCAGCTGTGCCGTTACTAAGCAACAGCGGCCTACAGAATTCCTCCATTTTCCTGCTTTCAGCCTAGTGTTTGCGTGTGTGTGTGTGTACATTAGAGCACTGTCCTGTACTCGAACCGAGATGAGACTTTAAAGGGCAGCAGAAGTTTGCCCACTGCCATTATGATTTCCCACCGACCATTATACTTTCTTCGACATTGAGACAAAGGAGCTACTTGCAGGAGGTTTACGGTCACTAGTGAACATCCAGGATTGGATTGTTCTGTAAATCTCCCAGAAGGGCCCGATCTCCCAGTTCTGTAAATCTGTGGCTTTTTCCCTGAGAAAGCGGCTTGAGAGGAAGGGAAAAAAAAAATATAATAATAATAATATATATATAGCAGACACCAAGTTAAACAGTAGCCGGACACCAAAGACAACACGGCATTGATACCTTCCCAGAGAGAGGGCTCTCAGTAAACCGCTGCTTTCTGTTGCACAGTTTCACCTTTTTCCTGAGGAAATGTCAGAGTGCAGAAGGGAGCAAAACAAGTGGTCGTCAGGCGACTTTGACGAACGTGACAACCTCTCACGGTACTTTCCCTTTAAGTGTTTGCACTGCCAGTGGAATCCTGCTGCAGAGATATGTTTTTTATTTTTTTTATTTTAGCTACTGGCTGCACAATGGCCCATCCTGTGACCACACATCCTGCCAAAAGCTCTCCTTTAGACAATAAGCTGGAAGTGAGTGATGCCTGCTGGTGTTTATTTCTTTTTTCCCCCTTCTGTTAAAAATAAGTGCTGCCCCCTTTGAAAGAGTAACATAAGGATAAGGGCAGTGAGTGGATGAGAGACCGAGAGAATGTGTGTGAGAGACAAACATCTCTCTGAGCACTGATCTACAACCGGCTTGACTTGACCCCGAGGGGAAATAAAAAATCTTTGTCCTCGGGTTTTTACAATACAATCGAGTTTATCGCGCATCCAGATGGATGTTTGTCTCCACGGGGAAAGACGTGAAAACAACAACAGTATGGATGCCAATAAGACACATAGCGGGAACTTTTCTTTCTTGACTCGACACCGCATTTGTAAAAAAAAGCCAAAATTATTTCTCGGCTCATTTGTATGCTGCACATTCTGAATCAGCTACTGTCATGACTACTTTTATGAACAAGTTTTGAGCCCGTTTTCTCTACCAAACTTTTTTCCTGTTGTCCCCCCCCCTTTTCTGTCACGTAGGTCAGCATCCTCGTCAGAGGAGTGCAGGGAAGCAACAAAAACAAAAAAAAGACGGGAGAGGAGCCCCGCTGATCTGTCTCCGTTCCTCTCTCCCTGTTCCGCTGTCTGGATTTCTCACAGTTTTTGTCTTTCGACTCAGAGACGAAACCCCAACGGAGCACTGTGCAGATTCCTTGGCTGGGAGGAATACAATCATAAATAAACTGTTTACATGTGTGTGTCCCATTTGCCCCCGCTTTCTCCCCTCCCCTCCCCTCAACCAGACGTCCTCCTTTCCTCTCTTAATCGAAATCACAAGGCGATGACGAATAATTCTGCGAAATGGGAGAACTAAATTGGCCAGAGAAGTAGTGAGCGGCAGGGAATGAGTGTGACCATTGTGAGGTGGAAACCGTTGACAGAGCGGTCCAGATCCAGTTCCAGTTCCAGCCTGGGCAGAGCAGCTCCGGCCAGCATTCCTCCCGTGCCTGAAGAGTCATAACTCGTTTGCTCTCCCTGACAAGTTTCCCCAGTCGACATTCGCGCGGGAAGATTTGAAATTCAAACCTCTGCGCGTGCGCTTCCTATCCGCACAACCAATTCCTGTTTTCGGGACTGTTGTGATTGGTCATCATTTGACCGCACACACACGGTCGGTGATCATACATATTATGTATGGTGATGGTTTAAGAATGAGAAAACAAGGCGGATTTCAAATGTAAATTGTAAATCATGACGGAAATTATTTTATCCAACCATTACAATGGGTATTTCTGAATTAAATAAATATGCAGAGTACACCCCTTATACAGGAGACTGGATACATCATATGAATACAAATACGTATGAAATGAAAACTCATCTTAATTCTAATGGGTGAATTGAATTTTTAATTTAAATTATCCTCCATCTCAAATATAAAATGATATCCAACATATATTTCTTATGGAAGGGTACTGGCTGGAATATTGAATGGTATACCCAATACTGTGGCAGGTAGTGCCTTAGAGAGCGTCTTCAAGTCTAATGTGGTGCATTAATAAATAAACATGGGCGATCCTTTGAATTCCTGATGGGGTGGCAGGGTGGGGTTGGAATCATCGTCTCATCTGATCTCTGAATGATTTCATAAATCCCGATGCAATCCCTCGTAGACATTCTTTTTTTTTAAACCCCTCGAACATATAATGTAAATTGCCCGGTTTTCCCGTGTTCTCTGACCCACCTCCTTGAGCTGGTCCAGCTCCTGTCGCACCATCTCGCACTCCGCCTCCAGCTCGTCGTACTGCTGCTTGAGCTGCTGCTTCTCCTCCAGCACCGCCAGCCCGTACTCCGCAGCCTGGATCTTCTCGTTCGTCGTCTCGCTCAGCTCCCGGGCGAGACGCTCGATCTCCGCCCGCAGCCACACGGGCCCGGCCTCCGGCGGCGTCGTCTGCTCCTCCGCCACGGACATCCTTACCGGCCGATGAGTGACGGTGATCGGTCAGGGGGATGCGGGGGTGACTCGGAAGGAGGTCCGACGAGGGTGGGCGGGGGGGGGGGGAGATGTCTCAGGTTCTCCTGTACTTAAACTGCATGATTGTTACTCTTGCGCTTCTCGCTGCCGACCCTGCGTTCCCGGACATGTGTCTCCTCTCCGGTGCCTCTACACCGTGAGGTGGTTCATCGCCACTGACGACGCTGCGCCTCCCCCGACGCGGACTCGTCGGGTCGAAGCGTCGGACCGCGGTGACGTCGCCCCTCCCCAGCCGGGACGGCTCGGTGCCGCGTGCTGGGAGATGTAGTTTCCCTGTAACACCGGCGTCGAGCGCGTGGGTTGGCGGCTGGAGCGGGTTAAAACTACAAGTCCCACCAGGCGCCGTGTCTTTGCCGATGTGGAGCGCGGAAATCGCCTCCCGACGCGTTCTCCGTGTAGACCGAGAAATAGAACGGATAGACAGGGCTATGGATGCGGTGATTTGGTTGCCATACGTCTTCTGCCATCTGGTGGATGAACGCACGGCTGCGTGCCATCCATCTATCAATCTGTCTGTCTGTCTGTCTGTCTGTCTGTCTGTCTGTCTGTCTGTCCGTCGGTCTGTCTGTCCGTCGGTCTGTCTGTCGGATCACAGTGAATTTACAGTGATGGAGGAGCACTCAGCATCAGTTCCTTTAAAGTACAATAATGTAAGTAAAAGTACCCTGACATCAAATTACTCTAGTGCAATGAAAGCACTAGGTTGTAATTTCTCCCTCAGGAGAACCGGATAAAGGCTTGCTCTTCAATATATTTAAAGTATTACAAGTACTCGTCCTGTGCCCATATCCATGTGCCCTGATATAACAGAGCCCATAATACATAATAACAATAAAGCATAAGTGCCTACTACACATATATTTCTACAGATGAGTGAACGTGATTAGTCTCAGCCCAGTAACAAAAAATAACAAAAAAAAATAATTATATATATATATATATATATATATATATATATATATATATATATATATATATATATATATATATATATATATAAAATATGATATACAGTAAACACTTTAAAGTTATTAAAAATATTATACTGTAACGTTCCGCATTGCAGAAGAAGACACACTGTGGTTATAACTCACTGGGGTTGAGTTGAGTTATTGTTCCTTCCAGGTCACACTCTCCATTGGGCCCCCTACCGGGAACTGTTGTAGGTGGGCAGATGATCGGTTCGCATTGTCCCTTCTAGGCGGACCCCAGGCAGTTTCCCTGAGGCCCAGTGGACTTCGGGCATTGTCTGAGGAGCTGACCAGGCCGGCCACATCCCCAGTAGACTCTCAGACACGGGCTCCGCCCACCTTGTAGGGTAGTAGCTTGAACAAGTTGAATCAATTCCTCTGCCCAATCAGGTTTATTGGGACCACACCAACCTCTCTGGCAACTCTCACTGCATGTGCGCATTCTAGTATGCCCACGGTGGTACCGGACCGGACCAGCTTCCTCTCTATGGCAACTTCCAGGGATTCCTGCAAGGTTCTTGGGTGGGTCAACTGGATCTGGGAGCGTAGGCCGGCGGAAGACAGTGCTTGGAGGAATTGGTCACTGACGAGCTCCCCTTGTATGTCAGGTGGCATGTGTGCATACGCCCGACGGGCGAGTCCTTCAATGTCTTTTGCCAATGTCCATAATGGTTCATTTGGCTTTCTGTGCCAGTTGTTCAGTTTGGAGCGCAGTAGACCGTCCCACATATTGGCCAAAACAACGGCGCCGAGCCCCGACTCAAGCCTCATCGTCAGGTCTCTCTTCGGGGCTGAGTAACAGCAGGAACAATAAAGCATAGTCAGTTAAGCACATCGCTAGCTGAAGTGCCCTCTGTTCATTGGTCCACCCCCATGAATGTGCAAACAGTTCGAACTGGGCATGGAAGGCTTCCCAGTTATCTCTACCAGAATATTTGGGGGTCTTAATTGTTTGTGGGACACTAATGTGGGCAGCCATCTTTGCAGTCATTTCTTTAACTCTCACTGACTGTTCCCGTAGACCCCCAGGTGTGGCTCTGGACAGCCGGCCACCGTACGCGCCAGTCTCCCCATAGCCCCCCGTCTCCTCCTTTTTTTAAATTTTGGGCAAGTCATCGGAAAACATTTGCCATTCTCTCTCCGCACGACGCGGTCCGACAGCACGGTCCGCTGTTCAAGTGATTAGCACTCGGTGCTAAAACTCAGAGGCGTTACTCTTTTTTCTTTTTTTTTCTTCTGACACCAATGTAACATAACTCAGCACAACAACTCCAACACTTTCCTCTCCCGTCTCTCTCCCCCTCCTCCATTTTCTCACGAGATTTGGAGCGGGCCGCTGTACAACACCTCAGCCATGCTGGGCAGCTCCACACCCCCTTCAGGCGCATGACCAGACCCGGCCTTCACACATGCAGACCACAGAACAGAGGGCGGCAGACAGCCCCCCCCACCCACAGTCCGGCCCCCACAGCTTGTGATAGCTTCTTGGTGATGTTGGTTCAGAATGTTTGGATAGGTGGGCAGAGCCAGATGGCATGAAAGTAGTCATCTCTGGTATTAAGGGAACAGTGAGAACAAACTTCTTTATCCACAAAACCCATTTTGAACATTTAGAATTGGGTGATATGAGCCTTGTGCAAAATCTTATATTGGATATTGGCATCCTTTTGTCAGCATGGCCACTCTCTCTTTCGTATATCATCGTATATCATCAACTCAGTGTCATGTAGCCACGCCCTCGTCTCCAGTCCAAGGTCCTAGCATGGCCTGAAGTGTGTTGGAGTATTTCCGGTGTCTTTGATTCTGACTGTTCTCTATAAGGTCCTCCTTGAGCTGGCAGTGTCTCAATCAGAATGTGACAATTGGCTCGTTTGGGAATCGCAGGCTATTACTCTGTGGCAAGTTTCGTCCAATGGGTTACCAAATATTCAACTTTTTGTGCCACAAATTTGCCCAAATATGCCATGTCTATTGAGGCAGATGCATTGTTTTTGAGTACTGTAGGTATCTTCCTTTTCTTCTTGGTTTTACAGTATATACCAATGTGGTAGTTCGGCCTACCACAGGCCACCCAAGTGGCGTTTCAGGGCCCTCCAGTAGGACAGGGGTTGTTAACACCAGTTTATTGTAGAGAGGAGGCTAGGTGGAATTTGCCAGGAGCAGATTGAACTTGTCATGACACAGGCTCCTCTCCTGAGTGTGTGGATGGGGTTTTAAAACTACTGCTCGTAAGCCCAACCAATGAGCATCCGGTGTGGCTGCTCAAGCCACTCCATCCACATGCAACAGTCCCAACAATTTTATGTTTAAAATTAAAAATGTTTTAATAAAAATAAAAATTTAACTTTTTTGAGCCCAGAGTGTGACCTACTGTACATGTATTCAGCCAGCTGTGCTCCCTCTTCAGTGTCCTTTTCTGCACCCAATCATAACTCACAACCTTTCATTTAAAGAATGTATTTATTTTATTTCAGTAGATAGGTAGAGGTGGACTGTAATAATGGCTGAAGGGTTAGGGTGGGTCAGAGTGGTCTAAGGTAGAGGGGTTTCAGGAGGATCCTTTTCCCTCTGTGAACTTTAACTTGGGAGGACCTCAGTTTATCCTCTGTAATGGCCACATTAACAAGGTGACCTGCTCGGACATCGTTTGGCTATTGGATGGACTACTGCTACTGTGGTCTTGCCCAGGATGGCACAGAGTGTGATGTCCTCCCTGCTCCCTAGTGTCTTCACTTCCTGATTGTGTTGTTTCCCGTCTGTGTGATTGTCTTCCCTGCCCTGATTAGTTTAATCTGTCTGTCATTTACCTTCCCTCCCCAGTGTATTTAGTCTGCGTGTTCCCCTCTCTCTGTGCCAGCTCGTCTTCGTACCATGTGTCAAGCGTTCCAAGATTTTCCCCCAGATACCCCCATTTTCCATGGCTCCTGGTATTTTTGATTCCCTGCTCTGTTTTCTGGACCTCGCCTATGTTTACTCCCTGCCGGATTGTTTACTCCGCTGACTGTCTACCTGTGTACCGATCCTGTTCAAGTAAAGACTTTTTTTCTTTTATCAAAGTTCCTGACTCTGAGTCCTGTTCTTGAGTCCTCTTGCCTGTCTTTCCGTCACTCGTTACACAGGGCAGGCGGGGGCGGGTCAGGGGTTTGCTGGAACCCGAGCTGTAAGATCTATTCATGACATTAACAATGATGGGCTTGCACTCCCGGCTGTCCCTCACCAATGGGTTGTTTTTCACATTGTTTTTCACAACCCGACGGTGCTCCGGCGGGTTATCTCCCAAATAGGAGCCTTTCTGTGTGGAGTTTGCATGTTCTCCCCGTGCTCACATGGGGTTTCCTCCACCTCACGTCAGTAAGGACCCCCACCAAAAACATGCACCCATCATCGTCTGACCAGCGATGGACAATTATCACCTGGTCCCCGGGCGCGTCCACGTATGCTGCCCACTGCTCCTGGCTGTGCCCCCGGAGGAAGGACAAGCCAGGATGGGTCAAAAGCAGAGAATCCATTTCACCGGCCACCATCAAAAGCATGTGCATGTGTGTGTGTGTGCAAGCATGTGTTATAGTGTGGTGTGTTGTGTGATGAATAAAGACTGTTTCTTTCTTCTTCTTCTAATGAGGTAGCCTGCGGTCATCAAGCCTAGACTAATCTTGGCCAGGAGTATTGCCATGTGGTCCCTGCGCTCCTGGGCACAGTGGTTGATCCAGCGCACGACGGCTTCAAACACAATTCTTTCCTGCTTGATGCTCAGCTCGTCCTCATTGACGGCTGCGGCAGTGTCTGCTCCAGAAACTCCTGTAGTGCTGCAGCATGCAGAGGTAGGCTTTGCTGCAGTGCATCTCGGCGGACTTCCAGATGCAGATGCAGTTCTCTGGACAGAGCTGGTTCCGTAGTAAGTCCCAGCATACTTGTAAAAGATCCAGCATGGAGTGGGCGTAGGCATACTCCATAAGGAGATGCATTACGTCTGCAGAAACACCGCGAATGCTGTAGATCTTTTCTCGTTGGGCCAAGCCACTGGTGAAGAGTGCCCTGTGGGTGGAGTTTGAGGTCCCGGGTAAACATGATGGAAAAGACATAAGTGCAATGAGACAGCACCATTTTTTGATTGTAATTGACCTTTGATGTCCCACTCAGTTGTCTGATTGGCTGTTCTAATTGCCATATATTTGCCTACTCTTCACCTATTGCTCTCCTAGCATCCTGGAAGGGATTTTTTTCTTTTTGCTCATGGTCAACATGGTAAACTTGTCCCATGAAATAGTTTTCATACATGAATCTGCGTGGAGGCGTTGGACCCAAGATGCTAAGAAAGCTAACATTTCAACAAGGAAGGAGAGTAAACCTTGTAGAGACGCAATGGGCTTCCTGAGTGACCGCTTCCTGTGAGGGACCCCCCCAAAGTACTCGCTGCAGGCGTTCAGGACTCTCTTGTGAATGTTGAACTCCACGTCGTCCACTGTGATCACCACGTTACACAGTTTCCCCAGCCACAGCTTGTCCAGCAGCGTTCAGATTTGCGTCCCCTTTCTACATCACTTGGGGCCTCATTAGAAATAGAACTGCCACCCATCTGAGTATCTCCACCCACGGCTTGAGTGGGTTGGTCTGGTTTGCTGAGTGCCGCCGGACCAGCTAGCATTACGTCAAAGTTAAGAGCCAAACATGGGAACTGCGCCGTTGTTTTTCCCGGGATTCTCCCGTATTTTACCCATCTCTCCCGCTGTCCTCCCGTTTAGTTTCCTGTTAATCTCACATATTTTTAATGATCCTAAAAATATATATATAGTTTGGCTGTAACGTTGTTGCTAGCCAATAAAAACAGTGTTTTTTTTGTAGATGTATTTATTTTATTTTCTGATATTTCCTAATTGAATGAAACAAAAAGAGCCACGTGCAGTGTCACCCACAAGCTTGAAGCAAGCGAGCCAAAAAAGCAGTGACAACTGGCAGTGCAGCAGTGACAAATGGCAGTGCAGCAGTGACAACTGGCAGTGCAGCAGTGACCTTGCTGAAAGTTGGAACAAACATAGAATAATTTATTGATTAAAATTAGCCTTGTAGATCTAACATGAGTGAAGATTCAGCAACTGGACTGTGTATTTCTAATAAGTGAAAGTTTAGGTGCTTCATACAACAGAACCCTACTACTCATGCTCAAACCCCATTGGCTCACAGATCTGGGGCAAACAGTTCCGGAGTGAGCTGTGGGAAGCAGCCACTCATTTGCATTTAAAACAACACACACTGAAACAGACCATCAGAAACCGGAGGGGTTTTGAAACATGTTAGAATGGCTAGAATGGATAATGCCTGCTCTGGTTTCAAATCAAAGGGAACTTCTTTTGGGGTTTTTATGCCGGCATTGAAGTTAATCTCTAATCAACGTGAACTCGAGGCCTGCAGGGCGTCAAAGGTCTGATCAGACACATCACAGAGCTAAAACAAGATCTACCAGACTTACTGAAACCACACATACCGAAATCTATCTGTCTGTGTGTCTGTCTGTCTTTAATATTGGATATTAAACTTCGATTAAAGATTATTAAATAGATTCAATTACGAGTCACATTTCCACAGTATATCAAGGCGACCCACTCAATCCTGAGGGATGTGCTAGTACTTTGTAGAAGTAGTGGTAGTAGTAGTGGAAGACTTAGAATTGTTGCGCTGTGATGGAAACATGGAAACACATTCCCCACATGGCCCCGCCCCCCAGTGACTGTGGCAACCGGTATAGTTGCATGATGTCTTTGTGATGTCACAAAGCTGAGTGGTTGGAGGAGCTGATGGCAGTTAATGCCAAAGAAGATACATCATATGTACACATGTACACACGTACACACAAACACACACACACACACACACACAGACACACACACACACACACACACACACACACACACTACTTTTACAATATCACAAGGAATTGTCCAGTTATTATGTGGGTAGAACATTTTACTTGTGATTGTGATTTCATAATGAATTCACATTTAATTGAAATATCTCTTGTTGAGGTTATCTGTTGTGAAGTTTGTAGCCAGGGGAGGGCGCTCTTCAGGTTTTTTCATTTTGCCAATGGCCTCAGCAAATCAGGATTCTTATCTTGACAGCTCAGACTTCAAAAACACGTCAATATTTTACATATTTATACGTCTCATGAATGTAGCCAAGATGAAAGACCTTTTTTTATATGAATCCACCTGTTTTAATCTTTTTTTCTTTAAATCAAGCATGGTTTTCCTCATATCCTGAGGTAATTTCATGATCGGTATATAGGCACATTAAAATGTCACTATTAGTTTACTACATTATATGATTAAATTACATTATTATATCACAAATCACATTCTAGATTGAATATGAAACAAAATAACCTAAGATTCATAGTTTATCCCTCAGCGAATATTCAAGAATTACAAATTTCCATTCAGTTTTCTATAAATTATTTGTCATTAAAATTCCACTTTTCAGGGGCATCAGACATTGTCCTATTTTCCCTTTAATCCAGGATAAAACTGGACAGTTGCCTTAAGTCTGCAATATCACTCTCACCAAAGCTAATCTTGTCAACACCTTCTCAGGATGGGGAATGGAAACCAGTAATCTAGGTACAAATTACAAACACTGCAACGGATGGGCAGTTGACTTTTATTAAAAGGAAATTTAGAATTTGGAAAGACATTTCAATGGTGAAAGTGAAAGTGTTGGAGATCTTTTTCTGCTGTCCAATTCTCTACGCCTATGCACAAGATTTCAAAAGCCAGTACAGTGCTAAGTGGTTGGACTGAACAGTGTACATATTAGGGTCACCGACGAGCTGAGTGCAGTCATTGACGTTGAGATCTGACCAAAGAAAGTCAGCTCAACATCACAACCTGATTCCTCCAGTAACCTCATCTTAATGAGCTTTAGCTGAAGTAAGCCCATCAGACTCTAGCTACTGTACCTGCTATGTCCCTGTTGGTCCCTCCAGCCCCTCCTTTTGTAGGTGCGGGTAAGAAGAATGCAAATGCATAAAATGAAGGGAGGCTTTAGCTCTTCACAAGGCCAATATACTAAAAAAAAAAAAACTATTTCCAATGAAGGTACTTGCACATAAAAATCTTACATTAAAATTAGACTGAAATTTCAAAAAACAACACACACCTTAGATGAAATCCCAATTGCCAATTTATGGAGTCAAACAATAACACATAAATGTTGATGGTGGTTAATAACGGCCCCACAAGCTTTCATCTGGAGAACGTACCGAGCTCAAACGAGTGGTCTTTTGTTGCATAGCAGCAGTGGAGTATAAAGACCGTATTCTACATCTATTTCTGAGGTAATAAGATTACTAGTCTAATCCAGCGGGAGTCAGGAATAGCCTAAATACATCATCCATGGGGGTCCACGAGAGAGTGTGTGTGTCAGAAGAGGAGCCTGCAGAGAGACATTTATAAGGCACAGAAATGCAGAATAACACTTGAGGCTACTCTTCAAACCTTCCTTCCTCCATCATAGATCACCTACTTTCTTTCAGGTAATATGAAGTCACCGAGCTACAAGGATATGATGACAAGACGCCATGGCTACCTCTGTTGCTCCACCCTATTATAAAGAGATAACCTCAGCCCATTCGAAACGAGCAGGACCCGAGGAGAGCGTTTCCACCTTGGAGAAGGAGAGGAGAGCAACGGCTGCGGAGGTTCATTTCATAAATGTTGGCATTTAGAAAACTAGAGCATTTGTGCCTTGAGTTGGTGGTTTTTCACTATTTCATTACAGGTAAACCCACTATTCTTTCTTTGGATCGCTACTATTGTGTTCCTGTGTTCGTTTAATCTAGCGGTTGGCTGAATATTCTTTTGTGGTTTCATGTCGAATGATTTGTGATGGATTTTAATAGCGTTTTAAGTAGAACCATTATTCTAAATATAACTGGTACAGTATGCAAACCGATGCCTTAAAATGGATTTTGAAACTGGATTCATGTGCTTTACTCTTGTCTGGAGGTGTATGTTTTGTGAAGTCGAAGTGTAACACAAAGTACAAAATGTTTGTGCGCAGGCACTGCTATGACTGTTGATGTCAGTGTGAGTGACCAGTCATTTGGCACTCCATGTCAAGATGAGAATCGTAATGCTGATGGATTATGGTAGGTAAAGTTTGATTGCAATTACAATTACTTTAGTAGATAGATTTTCCAATATTTTTTTTGCTTTTTTTTTTTCTATTTCAACAAATGGCCTGAATTTGAATTGCCTCATCGGGTGCTATTTTTACTGTATGTTGCATGTGACACAAGCTTCCCAAAGGATTAGACACCTCTCAATGAGCACTTGCCAGTGACATCCTTAGTCATTTAGTTTAAATGGCTAAAGTCCCATGTAATTGTATTTTGTGTACTGGCCTACATCGGAAATGTCTGAAATGTGCGTATATCAAAACTTATTTATAGTTTACCGTATTTATTTATGTTGTACATTATCCCGAAAACGACATGTTTCATATACACATCACGAGAAATTGATGTTTTGACATCAATAAAACACTGTTGATGTTCTGATTGAAGCCCTACAGTATGCCATACCATAGTAATCCCTCTCCTCTTCTTCCTGCACTCTATCAACTCCAGTCAGAGCCCCCCGGGCAAAGTACACCGTGGTGGGCGAGGCCATACGCTACATCATCCCGGCTCCTATGCAGTGCTCCATGGGTTGTGGTGGTCCGGCCTGCAAGTACGACAGCCCGAGTTACTGGAGCGAGGACAAGCAGGCCATTAAAGGCCTCTATTCTTCCTGGTAAGCAGCTTTAAACTGCTGTCGGTGCTTGAAGTAGAAATAAATATGTGCAGATACTCCCCTTGTTCAAATGTTACGTCAAACGCCAAAGAGTAAAATGCTGAAGTGCCGGTACTGCATTTCGGTGAGTACCGGCCCACTTCAAGCACTGACTATTGTACATTGTATTTTTCTACCACAAAATATTTGAATACACTTAACAGAAATTCTTAAAGGTTGCAGATAAATTGCCACTGCAATAGTGATGTTTCTATCATTTCAGGGTTACTGATTACCTTCTTGCCATGTCCAGACCATCAACGGAGGTCATTGAGAAATATAATATTATTGATCAATTCAAAAGGTACAGGTACCCATGATTAAGGGTCATATCACCTTTCTCGGTGTAGCATTTGCTGACGTTGACATGACTGCACATTGTCTTCTGCCTGTATCTGCTTGTACATAGAAGTGGCATAAAAACAGTGATCAATCTGCAGAGGGCCGGAGAACACGCGAACTGTGGGAAGCCTCTGGAGCCGGAGAGCGGCTTCTCCTATCGCCCTGAGGTTTTCATGGAGAACGATAGTAAGCGATTGAATTGATTCGGAGTCATTCTATCAAAATAGTAAACAAGCATGGTTTTAATTCAAAGGCCTGCCCACCTCTCCAGTTTTTTTCTACAATTTTGTCTGGGACGACTATGGAGTGGCCAATCTCACGACCGTGCTTGACATAGTAAAGGTCATGGCGTTCGCAACGCAGGAGGGGAAGATAGCAGTTCACTGTCATGCCGGTCTAGGAAGAACAGGTGACGACAAATAGATAACAAAATAACCCGGATATCATTTTGCTGGCTAACGCGTATTTTGGGTTGTTTCTCCAATACAGGGGTATTGATGGCTTGCTTCTTAGCCTATGCAACAAGGATGTCAGCTGACCAGGCCATTTTATATGTGCGTGCCAAACGTCCAAATTCCATCCAGACTCGGGGTCAGCTGCAGTGCGTCAGACAGTTTGTGCAATTCCTTGCCCCTCTGAGGAGCATTTTCTCCTGCTCCAATCCCCCATTGAACCCGGTGACTCTGTCCCAGTATCTGGTGCGCCAGAGACACATACTGCACGGTTACGAACGCCGGGAGCTGAGGCACCTTCCCAAGATCATCCAGCTGATCTGCAGGCTGCTCGTGGACATTGTGGAGAATCGCCAGGTCATCGAGGAAGACATACTGGAGGCCCCCGACATCCATGACATCGAGAACACCCTCAACACCATTGAGAAGCTGGGCCCAGAGCTGGTGCTGCAGCAGCGCCTACCGGGCCCCCCGTCCCTACCTAGACACTTCAACGAGCCGGCGATTTTCTACCATCGCAAGAGCCTGAGCTACAGCGACTCCGACCTGAGGCGGCTCGGGTCAGAGCTCAACCTGCTTGCGCAACCTCTCACCTCCCTTTCACAGAGCAACGTCCACTCCGCCATCGCCTACAGCTCCACGGGTTCGCTATGGGAGCAGAAGAACATCACAACGCAGAAGGACGGATCCCTCCTCTTGAAGAAAACGAGGCTGAAAGAAATGCATCGCAGAGGGTCGCTGGTATACTACAAAGGGCCTGCCAACCAGGGCAACATTCTGTCCAGGTGGAAGGCAGAGCAGAGGGCCGAGCTGACCATGAACGCCAACCGGCCTGGCAACGAGGGAGGGGAGGATTCAGAGGTGCCCTTCATCACCCTGCAGACAGAGCTTTCTTTGGGATCCAGGCGGCTGCTGGTCGCCCAAGCACTGGCCGTGGATCTGTTTCTGGACGGGGAAGAAGAGCAGAAGCACACCGTCTTAGAATGGGAGGTAACAAATCCCGCCCCTTCCACATGCTGTCCTTCATAAAGCCCAGCTAGATATTAATTCATGATTATTTAACAGCGAGCAGTTCAGCCTATGTTATGAATCGTACAATGTCAGTCACATGCTTGGAGGGGAGGTGTAAAACGTCTGACGCGCGTGCAGGCAGAACTGAACCAAGGAGGAGCATGGGAGAGGCTGTGTATGGAGCGGGATCCATTCATCCTGACCGGACTGATGTGGGCTTGGCTCGAACAGCTAAAAGAGCCAGCGATCTCCATTCAGGCAGCGAAGGGCCTGAACCCCAACGACTGTGAAGCTCAGACGGTGCTGAACTCACTGGACCAGGTCAGTTATGTTTAATATTCAGTTTGCGTGGGGGCGCGGATTCGAGAGCTCTAAATAATAAGCTGAGCACAAACTCTCTGAATCACACTGTCCTATTATTTCCACTGTCCAAAAGGCACCTAAAGAGACGTTAACATGCATACTGGAGTGCATGGCTCATTTACTCTTAATATCTGAGGAAGTGGAGGCGGCTTTTCTCAACCGCGCAATCAAGGCTTTCACCTGGGTACGAAAAAAACTCTGATCGTTTCAGCGTCACTGTCTGATGAAAAATTGTTTTACTCAAAAGGACTGAAACAAACCATTTGCCATTCCACAGCTGGACGACACTTCCGAAGAAGGCAGGAACGTGTACGAGAACATGACTGTCGTTCTCAGGCGCGCCCTCCAGGAAATGAGATCCAAAGCCATCGAGGAAGAGGAGACCTGCACGGCGTCGCTCCCAGTGATTTAGCCACGACGGACCCGCATACGTAATGTTCTGTGAACACTTTTAGGTTTGACGACGCGCAACGCGAGGGATGATTTTGCGCCTCTGTGCCATACTAGCTCTTCCTATTCCTTTCCTCTTTAAGTGTTGTCTCGGTTCACCATAAAGTACAGCTCACACGTCAGAGACCAGATAAATAGGATCCATTTTACAATATATTATTGCCTTAACACTTTGTAAATATTAGATTAAAAAAGATCATCCTACCTGTAAAGATCATCAGAATCAGCTTTATTCGCCAAGCGTGTTCACATACATACAAGGAATTTTTCTTTTTATTAAATAACATTTTTAAACATTGTCATACTCTATAGTCTATGAATGCCTTTTCCATTACACTAGCAAGACACCGCTTGTATTCCAACATCCCTTATACAAAATAATAAAATCACCAACGTTCACCGTCAATGTGGTATTTCGTCTGATGACTATGAATTTATGATCAAATGCAAAGGGAATCTCCACCGGGACGCCAGCGTCTTTGCGCAGAGGCTTCCGCATCGCTCAGGACGTAAACACGTAGGCTTTGATGGCGTCCTTTCCGTCCGTGGCCTCCACCGAGGCCACGATGCTGGAGAAGTCGCAGGCCACGTGGGTGAAGCCCCTAAAATGCACGACGAAACCGGTGGGAACAGTTAAGACGCAGGGGAAGATAAACCAAAGGATGATAAATAGGTTGGAGGGTGGGGTTGGATCATGGCAATGATTGGGTGGCAAAGCATGCTTAACCTGGACATGGTGTGCGAGCCTCCCAGCAGGTGGTATCGGCTTTCCAGGAATGGTCCTTTACCGCTGTCGTTCTTCCATATCAGCACTCGTAAGGAGAGGTCCCGAGATGCGGTCACCACACGAAAACTATCCTACATGGATTAAAATGCACTTAAAACTATAAGTTGCATTGCGTGTAACATAAAACAGAACGTATGCCACCCGTGAAAGGGCGCCTTACCACACAAATGGATGGGATGGGGCCGGTATGGTCTTTAAAGCTGCCGAGACACTCCCCCTTCAGGGAGTAGATCCAGAGTTCTCGGTCGGCCGCTACTATCAACGTGCCGCTGTCTTTGGCCGCGAGAAGGATTTCGGGGGCTCTGCTGCTTAATCCAAGAGTGAAGGACCCCACCTGCTGGACTGGAATGGGAAAAAGGTTCAAAATGATACCTGGACACCATGACTACAGTTCAAGTTCAAGTTCACGATCTAAATTTGAATACGAGGGTTGGACAGTATAGAAGAATGTGGTAACAATCAAAAGCAATTTTAAAAGGTAATTTCATCATTATTTTACAATATTGATATTTATATCTTGCAGATATAGTTATGTATTACATTTCTGGGTTAAAGAATCAAACTGAGGTTTATTACCTTGACCTGAAATTAGACATTTCAGATTCATATCCTTTTATCTGCAATAATTTACAGCACACAGTGTTTTGTGCGTCACAACATGACGTCTTAATTTCATGACTAAACAGAGGAAAGTTGATGAATGCTTATCTCTAATAATTGCCCAGGCCTACTGGATATATTCCATAATGGCTCAGAAGGCCACTTCCTAAGTCGGGTTCCTATACAAGTCTTTACCATGAATCTCCCGCTTGCATTTGGTCTTTTTCATGTCAACATCCACCACAGTGAGGGCTTTGTTGCTGGAGCGGCCTGTGTGATGTATGCTGGCCAGCCTGGCGGGCTGGGTGGGGATGAAGACAGCAGCTTGGCACCCGGAGCTCGGCAGCCATTGACACAGGGGGTCTTCTTCCTCAGAGGGAGACGTCAAACTCTCAGCACAGATCACCTGACGATCCAGCCACACGGCACAAACATAAATACAGTATTGTGGTGCTGTTCTGAATTAACACCTGTTCAGTTGCATCTTGTGCACATATGTTATAAGCTAGTTAGTACATAGTAATAACATATTTATGTTATGCGCCAAATTAAAGTGAATCTGATATATACATGCACTATAGGAATATATGACATCCACATGATGAGGAAGCACACACACAACACGAGGTCATCACGGACATTTGGAAATACCTTTGGACTGAAATGCTCATTGTTCTTCACCCCAGCCAGGACCCATTTCTTGTCAGGAGAATTTAAGAGAATGTTGACGTGAAACCCATCAAAAAACAGTAAACTGGACTTTACGGACAATTCAGGACAAACTAGAGTACACACGGTTCCTCCACTTGTTCCCACCTGTGAAAATGAAAACATAGGTATGTGGAGTTCCCTTTTGTTCACCCCTTCGCATCTTGGTTAACACAGATGTAGTTGCATTAAAAGAGCTGGGCACTCACCGAGAGAAAGCTGTTGTTGTTAATATTGTATTGCAATAATGTGCAATGTGGTGATCCAGCCGAGTAGGAGGCAAGCTCCTGCCCGCTCTGACCCTGCCAGGCTTTAATGAGACCTGCAGAGTCTGCAGTGATCAATATCCCATGTTCTCTGTCACTGACCAGCCCTGTCAAAGGACTCTGCACAGGGCTGCACCACCGCTGTTCAGCCTGAACAAGTGAGAAACCAATGTGATTGTGTGTTCATGGCATTCATATTCTCACCACAGAGGTGATCTTGTTATTCCAAGTATTGAAGGGTAAAAACAAAGGTTAGGCCGAAAGGAGTGCTATGGTTATTTAGTAACACATATGAATGATATAATGCTATAATGGTGGTATTCTGATTCTGATTCTGATTCTGATTCAAACTGTGAGGTATTTGGGAATTGCAAGGGGGTCAGAGAAGGGCTGTTATTTTCAATAGTCAATTGAAAGTAGTACAATTTGTTCATATTTTCATTTATTTTCATTATTTGTTTCAATTATTATTATTATTATGGCATCTTTTTACCACTGTTAGCCAGTGTGAATAGGCAATAAAAGCCAAAAATGAAATGATCAAATATGTTCAAGTTCAAGTTCAAGAGGGTATTTGTCACATACATATACATATGTGCTGTATATACTATATGTCAGTGGATGTATCAACCTTTTGAACGTCCCAGGAACGGACTGTTCCGTCGGTAGAGGCACTGCAGATGGTGGCGTTGCCGCTCAAGAGATCAGGCTGCTTGGCTGCGTTCTCCTCAAGGTACAACAATCCAACCACCCTGCCTGGAGAGCACACGCCTCTCGAATCAAAACACTGATATTACATACTGTATAGAAGTAAAGAGAAAAGGAGAAAGGAAGCGTGTTTACAATAGAAAAGGAGAGCGATGAGGACGACAAAAGGAGAGTTTGTATAAGAGTGTGTGTTGGGATGGGTGTCAGGAGGGTGGTGGTGGGGGGTCTGACCTGTGTGGCCTCTCAGGCTTTTGCAAGTGTAGTCGGAACCGGATCGTCCTGTCGACATTTTACTCTCCAAGTGAGAGCGTCGCAAGTAGTACCTCTTCCATGCCTGTCTGGAACGCTCACATTCAGCCTGGCCGGTGTTACAAAAACCCCAGCGCTGTAGACACATCCTCCTGAAGGGAAATAGGAAATAGGAAATAGATGCAGGAGAGATGCAGCCAGTCTTTTCATATTGCTTTCTTTCATGCAAGAATTAGGAAGCCTTCCTGTCTAGCTTAATTTCCTTACTCATATACATACACACATGCACACACACAAACACACATACTGTATCTAGATGTATTGTTTATATTTTTGTGCAAACTGTACAGGATATGCATGGGCACATGAAAATAAGGTAAATTGGCACTCTATTCCGTATTTATAGGCTCTGTTATCTCAGAGCACTGGATACGACTTAAAGTACCTTTATGAGCACTTAGTGCTTATATCATTTTACTTTGAATAAATGTCAATCTGGCACTTTCATTTGTACTAGAGTACAATTTGCATCCGGGTATTTGTACTTTTACTTAATTAAAAGGTCAGAGTACTTCTTCCACCGGTGGAAGGGTTACTACATCGTTTCAGAGATTATTTACCTCCATAACCAAGGAGTCTCTGCAGCCTCATGCCAGTCCTAAAAAGCACGCAGGACATAAAATGAAGAAGATATAATAATAATAATAATAATAATAATAATAATAATAATCATTATAACAATAATCATAATCATAATAATAATAACAATAATAATAATAATCATCATAATAACCATAATAACAATAATCATAATCATAATAATAATAACAATAATAATCATAATAATAATAACAACAATAATAATAATAATAACAATAAAACTTTGAATAGAACTTCCGCATTCCAGCCTCTTCTTACCTTGCATACAAGTGAAGCATTGCTTAAATACTCGTCGTTGAAGAACGTAAAGATCTGGATAAGACAATCACGAGTAATGTGTGAACGTTGACCATCCATCCTCCTTCAACTTCGGTCTCTGATCAGCGAACGGGACGAACGGGAGGTTCGAATCAACAATAACAACACAACTCGTGCCGAAAACCACTTCCGCGCAGCGACGCGTGCGACACGCCCGGTGTGGCCCTGGCATTGGTACGGAAAGCGTCGTAGGACTCAAAGGCTGAAACGCTCCACGTTTGCCGTGTGAATCCCCATACGGCCACTAGATGGCGCCCCAGTTAAAGCCAGGTGGCTCCAGGATGCACGCACGTTCAACCCGGTGCGCACCTGACGCACGGGGTTGAAGAGGTGCGCACCGCTTTTCAGGTGGCGACACGGTTGAAGCCGATGCACGTTTTTTTTAATTTTTTTTTTGTAGGCATATTTTAAATGTTTACTTTAAGGATGTTCATATCTGGTGGAACGAAACAATAGTTCACGGTTTGTTGTCAAATATTTCCAATGTGAAAAAAGTGTGGTTTTCATCTTGAAAGTGTATTTTTTTTTTTTTTTTAGTCCATAACGTGCGTTGAAGTGTGTGTAAAAATACATTTTTACTGTTTTAGAGTGAAGTTAAAGTACAACCTTAGTGTATACGAAAAGTGCATTTTTTAAAATATATTCAAGCACATCTCAATTACAACATCTAACACGCTCAGTGATTTGTATTCATCGCAACTTTAGCATATTAACTGCGAATACATAAAACGTGCACTAAAAATATGAACTATACTTTCAGATAAAACACTTAGGTATACTTTTTAGCTTTGTTTGTCCTGGTATTATGGCCACATATTTTGTATTTAACCCATCTAACCCGTGTGTGTGCGTGCGTGTGTGTGTGTGTGTGTGTGTGTGTGCGTGTGTGTCGAGATTCAGCCCAGGCGGGATTCCTCCAAGCCGGGGCCCCGGTCCCCTGAGAACACGCCCCAGATGGAGGATCCAGATATAAAGCCCGGACCCGGAGAAGGAGAGAAAGAAAGAGAGAAGAAGAAGAAGAAGGAGGAGGAGGAGAAGAAGAGCAAGGAGAGCTCTTCCGCAGCGCCCGCGGGTTTACCTGTGACACCCACGATGACAAGCAAAGGGCCCACGCACAGGGAGTCCGCGTCCAGCCCGCTCGCCGCTTGATCGCACCTTTTTTTTAATTTTTTTATTATTTATTTTTGTTTTGTTTTGATGGTATTCGTCCCTGGGAGTTATTTCTTCGCGTTTTTTTGGAACTCACCTGTGTGCGCGGCGGTTTGCTGGCGCTTCGATTTCGGAGAATCGTAATTGGAGTTTTTCATCACTTTCTCGAGCGCGTTGCATGAAACCCACAGTGGCTGCACCATGAGTCGGAGAACACGACGGTGGATATTAAGAGTTTTGCTTTGTCTGGGAATAGTTTATTTAAAAATCGGGTGAGTTGCGACTGTCTAAATTGAATAATAAAAAAAGCATTAGTGGTTTATAATTTAAAAAATATATAATGTTTTAATAGCTACACTCAGGACATTGGTTTTCATTTTTGCTGCAATGTATGATCTGAACGATATATACATTACACATGATTTGGATATACATATATTTATCAGACACAGTCAGACTTCACTGTTTATAGTTTACATTAGGTTTTGAACGATGTCATGCCCGCTCCGACCACCACGTCTCCAGGGTTGCTTTTGCCGATTTCGTGACTTGACTTGACTTTCTATTTTCAAAACCCCAAGTTTGCCCTGATCTACTCTTTTATAGCCTCCCTGTGATAAATATATGTACACATATATTTAGATCCATTATATTTAGGATTGTGATGGGTTGATCAACCCTATAAATCAATCATTCACTCACTGTTTCATATTATTTGGCCACCGTTTGACATTTAAGGGTTTTTTGGGGTTTTTTTTTTTGCCGGCGACCCCCTGGAACCTCTTGAAGGACCCCCGGGTGGCCCGCGGACCCCGTGTTGAGAACCACTGATCTAAAGGCTTACGTTGTGAGGCTCCATGTTGACCATGCCGCCCTATAGATAACGTCCACGTCTGACTTATTCTATTGCCAGTGGCTTTTCGTCGGTGGTCGCCCTAGGTGCGAGCATAATCTGCAACAAGATCCCGGGTCTGGCTCCAAGGCAGCGGATCATCTGCCAGAGTCGGCCCGACGCCATCATCGTGATCGGGGAAGGGGCGCAGATGGGGATCAACGAGTGTCAGTTCCAGTTCAAGAGCGGCCGCTGGAACTGCTCTGCGCTGGGGGAGAGGACGGTCTTCGGAAAAGAGTTGAAAGTGGGTATGTTGCCTGTCAGTTAAAGTTTGATTTCAATGGCTTTTTTTTTTTTTTTTTTTTTGAATGACTAACCCATAAAAGAATAAATATGATCTATCTCCCTTCCGGTCTACTGCGCTCCGGTGGCCTACATGAGGTTATTTTACACCTAAAAGCTTTTATTCGGGGGGAGATGCAGTTGAAAAATCAAATCGTAGAAATTAAATGGTTTACGTTGCTGTACCATTTGGAAATATTGTTTGTTGACTTGATGGTGGAGGGGAAAAAAACCTGCATGATAATGTCCAAGCCAAATGTACTTTCGTGTACAAACAGACTTTATTGGCCAAGTACACATGCTTACACATACAATCCATTTGACTGCGGTTCTCAGTGAAGAACATTACAGTCAAAAGTAAAATAAGAGTAAAAGAAATAAGATAGTTAAGCCAAATATAATAAGACATTTACATAGACGAGTTAAGATCTGTAATAAACTAATATACGCTATTTGCCATGTGTGCAACTGGCAAGCAGCATATTCAAAAAGGAGAGCATGTAAATGGTCAAGTTAAATAGATAAATATAAAGTGCATTATCAACCACAGGGGTCTCGACACAGTTCACAAAACAGACTGAGATTATAAAAAGAGATAAAAGTGAATTTACGTGGTAAAAAAGGCTGAGATAAAAGTCCATTATACACAATAAAAGCAAATAACCAATTGTCTTCGTATGTGGCGTAATACATTGATGTGCATGGCCTTCAAAGTATCGAAGCAAGTATCATCTCCATTTCTTTCCCCCAATTACAGGTACCTTCCATTCTGTATACATCGCAATATAGGATTTCACGATCATGTAGCACCATTTTACACCGAGCCTCGCTTTGCCTCGGCCTTTCAGCTGAGTGTTGCTTTCTGGGCATGTGTAACAGGTATCTGAGGCCAGCACTGTAACAAAGCTACAGCTCATATTGTGAATGTTGGCAGCTTCTCCTTTCAACCCGCCAGAGCCTCTGGAGACACGTTCGCTGGTCTCTATCCCGCGTAGCACTGGGTGCCGTGGCTCCCACCGTAAGGACGCGGAGCTTTCCACGGGTATAAGTTACACCGAGCAAAAGTTCGGAGGAAACGAGGCTTTGATGTACTCAAATACACCCATGGGAGGATTTCCAAAAAGGAAAAGAGTTTTAAAAAGTTCAAATTATTGGGATTACTGCTCAGACAGTAGTCTGTATGCGTGTGAGATCATGGTGGGCTTCTCTGAAGATCCGATGGCAGGGTGCTATGAGCCTTCGGATGGTTGGCTATTGTTTTTGAAAAAAAAAAATACCTTCCTGGAACTATCACAAGGACCTTAAATAAATGCAAGTAATCTGTACAAACCTGAGCACTTTTACACTCGGAAAAACACAAAATCCCCGTTTACACAGTGATTTCGAACCTTAGGCCAGCTGCGGTTTCATCTAGCTGCTTGTGTTGATGAATGGATTATCTCTGCACGCTGTTGAAATGAAAACACAATGTTCCACGATCCGTCCCCTTGGGAATGAGAGTCCGGGCCTATAGTTCCAGGAGGAGAGTCCAAGTCTATGGCCCGGACAGCCATACCAAATAGATTGGTTTCACCGGTCAGATTAGTAGTAAAAGCCGAATTGTTGCAAGTGAATGCCATTGTTGACGCCTCGAACGAGGATGGGTCCTGGAGCCTGCAGCCTCTCGTTGCACACGGAGAACAACCAGTGAATTAATGCGGAGCCAAGGCGCTTACGAATACTGGAATATACGATTTTCAAAGTGTTTATACACACACTTTGGGGTCATTAGAGACAATTAAAAAAGCAGAATTAAAAGACACACATAATTCTAACACTAACCCTGTGCGAGACGCACCATTGACAATTGAAAAATTCTAGCGGTCCTGAGTGTGTTTTTGACATCGTCCAAAATGGATAACAGGGTTGGGAGGGACTTCATATCGCGTCCTTCTCCCTGATTTTAACCCATGCAACGAGCGCTCCAGGGGGGAAAAAAAATAATGACAACGATGCAGCACGTACTAAATGACTGCACCGACACACCTTCTTTTTTGGCTCGGAGCCCGTTGGCTCTATGAAAACGTACACAGGATTGATGCCGCAATATGACCTCTTTTTTTTTTTTTTTTTTTCTTTTCCCCCAGTACAGAGGGCATACGTGCAACATGTTTGTCAAAAACATGACGGTGTCACACGGTGATCCTGGCCGGAAGAGGAAATGCGAACAAGGATATCGTGTTTGTTTTGCGCAAAAGATAGATTGTATCGATATCTTCCTGTTAACTGGCCGACTAACTATAAAAAACACTCAGTTAGAAAGAGATCATTATATACTGTATGTAACGCACTATAGGCTTCTTCTAAAACGATCGCTCCAATAAAACTGCTTGGTTGTTATCTTGCCAGAGTGAGGATCACATAATATCATGTAAGTTGTCCGGTACATTTGTGGCCTATTTCTGGTCTGAGGAACTTTGCTTTTGTGATCTCCCTAATAATTCTTACAAGTTAAAATGTAATTATTCGTCGATACTTTAAACACTCCAGTTTGTGTAAATGATTTGTCAACTGGACTCGCCATAGATAACCCCTCAGCGAAGATCCCGATTTTCGTCCCCTATGGGTGTGCACAGAGCGTACCAGCTCCTTATCGGATCAATAGCTCTTCCTTCCCGACAACCCTCTTATTCATGCTGCCTTTATTGACCAAAACGGCCGGCAACCATTTTTGGTGCGAAGGCAGGACGGTTTCCAGGTCAGGTTGGAGAACACTGCAGCCCTTGAGTGTTCCGTCGGCTAAGAGTCTTATGTAATCACGCACGCTGTTAATAGTTAAACTGTTTGCTATTTTACTTTCATTTATGTGAAAAAAAAAAAAAAAAAAAAAAACACCCCAAGTTCAAAGTCCTGCTTATTCATCATCTCCCATTTTTTTCCCCTCCCCAGGCAGTAAAGAGGCTGCGTTCACCTACGCCATCATCGCGGCCGGCGTGGCCCACGCCATCACGGCCGCCTGCACGCAGGGGAACCTGAGCGACTGCAGCTGCGACAAGGAGAAGCAGGGCTTCTACAGCAAGGGGCAGGGGTGGAAGTGGGGCGGCTGCTCGGCGGACATCACCTACGGCCTGGGCTTCTCCAAGGTGTTCGTCGACGCGCGGGAGGTCAAGCAGAACGCCAGGACGCTCATGAACCTGCACAACAACGAGGTGGGACGCAAGGTAGGTGATCGGGGGCCCCCCCTGCGACGTTCTCGGGTTTATTCACGGACGATTACGGCCGACGAAACAAAAAGGGGGGGGGGGGGGGTCTCGCACTCCCGGAACGGTCTAATTCCTGGAAAATGTGTGAATAAGTGCCAATTAAATGTGACGGGGAGGGGTTAGTTAATGACTCAGATGAACAAGTGCGAGGCCGCTCTCACGGAGGCTTGTTTGGCTGGTGCAATTTGGTAGTCTGCACCATGCTCTGGAATGGGTGCATCATGCCAAGGATCTGGGCGACGGGGGCCAAGATTAAAAAGGCAGCGGAATAAAGGGCTGCTTTTAGGGAGGTGGGGGGGGGGGTGGAGCTCTTTAAGTGTCAGGGTTTTGATTACAACCCAGATCTCTGTGCGGAAAACAGATTGACACAGAACAAAAAGGCATTGCCCCCGGGCCCCCATGCTCCTCGCTGTTGGGGTCAGTATACAGTTACTCTCACCACATTCCCCCCCCGCGGAATTTATCTTATATCAATCCCACATCACGTGTTACATCACTGTGCACGGGGAGAGTCCTGATCGTCGTCGCAATCTTTCAAATCGGCGGGGGTGAGAAGATTGACGAGCTCATTTTGCGCTTTTGTTTCGTTTGTTTTGAGGATATCGCGGAAGGGAGCGAGAGGCTCCGGCAACTCCAGCCGCGCGCTTTCGAGATTGACTTAAATTAGAGAATTAACAAGGAGGAATGAAGCACCATTCGCCGAGACGTCGGCGCAGTTCAGCTGCTTCCGCCCAGGCCTGACTCAGACGACGAAACACGTCCCCCGAACCAACAGGAAAGTCTTGTCTTGCGCGCAGCGAGGAGACTGCTGATTCTTTCTATGAATGCGTATATTCCTACAGCCCCCGATGCGGTTTGATTGGACGGGCTTTATTGCCCCCCCCCCCCCCCCCCCCCCCGGGCGAAGCCGATTCCCTTACGCGCCCGAAAGTGTATCTTCGGTCGTTCGTTTCCCACTCTTTCCCGCGGATAAATGGTCGCTCTGTTTTGAACGTTCCCCTCCTCCTTTATTTATGTTAATCACGCGCGTGACAACGCAGGAGTGGCGCTCACAGCCCTCAGGTTGAAGACAGCCAGACAAAGGCTGTCAGACGTTTTTGGTCACAGGGACGACTGATGGATTCGGGGACTGAAAGCCGAGGTTTTTTTTTTTTTTTGTTTTCGTGAAGCGGGGCGGGGGGTGTCCGGGCGGGAGAAGTTGTTTATCTCGCTCACGCGTCCGCTCGCGGCTCTTTATTGTGATGTGAAATTATGTTTTTTGGGGGTTTTTTTTAACCCGGAGACGCATTTAGTTAGGCTGCGATTTTTGGAGACACCAGGAAGCCGTAGAACGCTTCTATACTGCAAACTACAGGCACTTTGCTTTGTCATCGGTTCAGGATTTAGCATTAATCCCACTCAGCCCCTTGTGCAGACACTCCTGACATTTGTGTGCTGTGTGTGGTGACTACACACACTGAGCCTGAAATCTGATACAGTATTTTGGCTCCTGTATGTACAGTCACACACGGTTATGCGGTAAGACCAATCGTCAAATTGACGCAAAAATTCCTTAACGCGCGGAGAAACACGCTGAGTGCGCGGCGAAAATACGCGCATACGGCCTGTCTTTTAAACTGAAGTCGTTTTTGTTGTTTTTTTTTCCGGGGGGGCGTCTAGGTCCTGGAGAAGAACATGAGGCTGGAATGCAAGTGCCACGGCGTGTCGGGCTCCTGCACGACCAAGACCTGCTGGACTACGCTCCCCAAGTTCCGCGAGCTGGGCTACATCCTCAAGGAGAAGTACGCGCACGCCGTGCACGTGGAGCCGGTGAAGGCCAGCCGCAACAAGCGCCCCAAGTTCCTGAAGATCAAGAAGCCCTACTCCTACCGCAAGCCCATGGATACGGACCTGGTGTACATAGACAAGTCCCCCAACTACTGCGAGGCGGACCCGGTCACAGGGAGCCTGGGCACGCAGGGCCGGGTGTGCAACAAAACTATGATGCAGCACATCAGCGGCTGCGACCTGATGTGCTGCGGGCGCGGTTACAACACGCACCAGTACTCCCGCGTGTGGCAGTGCAACTGCAAGTTCCTGTGGTGCTGCTACGTCAAGTGCAACACCTGCAGCGAGAGGACAGAGGTGTACACCTGCAAGTGAGGATATTTATTGGAAGGTGTGTGTGCGTGTGTGTGCGTGTGTGTGTGTGTGTGTGTGTGTGTGCGTGCGCACAAGCGTGCGTGTGAGTGTGTATGGATGTGTGTGTTGGTGTCTGTCTATGGGAGTGTTTTTTTTATTTTATTTTATGTAACTATGTATTTGGGTGGAGTTTGTAACGCTGTACAAGGCTGTTTAAACGCAGCCCAGCCATAGACCATAGTTAACTGCTGCGCTACGCAGTGAGTTGAAGACGGAGCATCGATTTTGTTTTGCACACAAAGCCCCTCAGCCCCTCTTCTCTCCGCGGATGGATTTCCTTTTTCCTTGTTGTCGTTGCTTTTCCGGGACGACAAGATGAATCGGAGCATGGTGAAGAGGAACCCCGCGCCCACACAAAATGGGGCCTGGACGGCTTGCAGCGTGTGTCGAAAAATTGATGTGAAAGTCTTTTTTTTTTTTTTTTGGACTTAAACTGAAAATAAACATGGTGGATTGCTGGATGTGATTGCTGGACGGTGCGACCCCGCTGTAGTTTCCTGTCGCAAGAGTCGCCCTGTGCACCTACGAAACAAAAGCGAAGCAGCCATTGGATATATTTAAAACACTCTATTTAGAAACAATGATAAAAAAAAGAATAATGATATTAATTTATTGTATAAAAAAAAAAGACTACTGATTTTTTTCTGTTGCGGAATGAGAATAAGACTAGACGATGGGACTTTGTCGTTGATTAATGCAACAAGACGGTCCGTGGTGAATACACTGGAATTGAATCAACCTGGAATAATAATAATAATAAATGTCATTGTTGAATTTTGCCGTTGGAGATGAAGCGGGTGGAGCCTTCTCACCTTGACCTTCTCATGAGTTGTCTCCCCTTTGTTTGCTGCTAGTCTAGAGAATCCCTTTCTGAGCTCACAGACTCACTGACTTAGTTTAACAAGACTTACTCACTGGTAATACAAAAAAAAAAAGAAAGGCACATTTTCCTCTTTTTTTTTTTTTTTTGGTAAATAATGGTTAATAGAGTATATTTTGTCAAATGCTATTTTTATATGGATGTCTTATTTATATCTCTTACATATTCGATGTCAAGTTCACCCCCTTACTGTACATCCCTGTTTTTAAAACCTTGTGAGAAAAGCTAATTATGAGTTGAAAGTTGTCCCTCGCTGTCACTGCCATAGTTGTATATTGTATGTGATAGAAACTGTTTATATTTGGCTGTGTTCAAACTGCTGTGTTTACTGCGTTTCACGACTACTACTGATGGAATACAGGAACAGATTAACACTGAAAAACGACGTCTGAGAGTTTGATTTTTTTTTCCCCCTCCCCTCGTCGGTCACTCGAGCAGATGTCGTATCGCGGCCATAACAATGTGATGCAGACGTACAGGACGCCCCGGCGTGGAAGGTAGTTATTATATCGGCACAGACGCTGCTCGGAATGCGAACGCCGTGGCTTTGGGATGACGTCGGCGCGTCAGGGGGTAACTCACGTTTTTCATTTTCAATTTAACGGGTTTCCTTACTCGTAAAAAGTCGGGTATATTTGTTTTGCGGTGATGTTGATTGGAACGAGCTGCTTGTAATTTATATTAAAAAAAAAAAAAAAAAGATGTATAGAAGTGCTCTAATGTCAACCCCCGGGGATGAATACCTTTCCAATGGGTTTATCCCAAGAGCGATACGCGGCCACAGGAAGAGAGATGTTCTTTTTTAGGGGGGGGGTTAAATTATTCCTGCTTAATTGAGGGCCCGTCCTGCCGACTGGGATGTGGCCCAGTGTGTTTGGGGGGAGAAAAGTGTTTGCTCTCTAATGGTAGGGTACCGGTGTAATTGATGAGGCTGGCCGGGCAGACTGTCACCATGATGACTTGCTCAGTCAGGAGGAGTGGGAGCTGTTCAGGTGATAAATGACTCGCACATCTGCTTCATTCACTCCCGCGCCACGAGTTGCTACAACAACTAAAGTGCAGCCGAGAAAATGCGGGGCAGTCTCCAAGAGAGGCCGGGCGACGTGTCAGGGAAATGTTAACGACGCTTAAGCCCACAATCGCCGCGGATTCCGCTCCCATAGGCGATGGGAGCAGAGTCGGGAGACGGGCCCGAGGTGTCGATGGAAATCGTGCGCTCGGGGAAAAAAAAAAACGAGGCGGAAGCGTTTTTGGTTTTTTTGTTTTTTTATTCTCTTTGCGGTTCCAGCTGTAATTTCCAATCTTTTTTTTTTTTTTTCTCCCTCAATGAGCCTCTTGAAGAGTTCACACTAACCCTCGTCGGATTAGCCCCGCTACGCGTCTTCTGGACTGAATACTCCCCTCGAAAGTAAAAAAAAAAAAAAAAAAAGGCTGTGAAGAGCATCCTAAGTGAGGCTTTTCTTTTTTCTGACAAAAGCTTTCATCTATCATAATATCACGACAAAAGACCCCCCCGCCCCCCCGCGCCGCATAAGAATGGGCAGCTGGCCAAACAGCCCCGGTTAATCTCTAACGAGTGTTGTGCGGGAGATGCAAATGGCACTTCACATTATCTCATGTCTTAACAGGGACTTGAATGGGGAGCTCCTCGCCGTTTACATGCATTTCAGAGGCTCCGGTTCGGGCTCTTTATCCCCCTCTGACTCGCCTTTAATCCCCGGCGGCGGCAGATGAGCGGGCGCGGGGTCCTGCGGGCCCGCCAGTCGGCAAACAGAATCTCGACGGTGCGACGTAACGAGTAATGCGTCTTGTCCAAGAGAAGCCTCTCCGGCTCTGGATAATCCACCTGCGTTGTTCGCCCGGTCAGGTGCAGAACCGCCACGCGGAGGAGGCCGTGGGGCTCCGTCTCATCTCCCCTGAGTCACAAACACAAAGCACCACCTTTGATATCGGAGTCTAAAGTCAGACACCCTGCAGGATCGCCGAAATGGTAATTATACTCTTAGCCGTGTTTCTCCATAAACAGGACTAAGACTATGCCAAGATGTTCAGGGGTGTAATATCCATGTTGCTCTGAAGTGGGCTTGTTTTAACCTTTGAATTTTGTTTATTAACACACACACACACACATGCACATCATGCACAAGTGAAGAAAGAAAAAAAACATGCAATTATACAAATGCATACTCACAAGTGATCGCCCGAACACACACACGGACACACACGCACACACACACGCAATCACACACGCACACACAAACGCACACACACAGGCACACACGCACACACACCCACACGCACAAACACATGCTTGAAAATAGGTGGCAGCTCCAGATTTATGCTACGTGTGTTGTTGCTGGAGGCCTGCCACAGCTTCCCCAGCAGCTCCTACGACCGGTTGCCTCGGTGCGGCCGCGCGGTGGGCTTCGGCCAGAGATCAGCGTCAGCGTCTGGCGCTATAGTCTTAAAACATAATTTGGGCGCAATCCGCTCGGCCTTTCCCACGTCAAACCAGATCCGCCGCGTCACACATTCGATTTACGGTCGCGACTTCAAATTGAACTTAAGGTGGAGTCAATGATCCATTTACTGGGTGCAAATATCTTTATCTATTTGATCAATTCTCAGAATAGCACCGATGGATGTAATAAATATTGGAGACTTTTTGTTACCACTGCTTTGTGAGCATGACATAAAGATACACCTCTCGCCAAATGGCTCATCGTTTCACCGCAAAAGAGTTTTTGCATACAACATTTTTTCGATGCCCTCCTTCAACAAAAAGGGTCTTTGTGTGTTGAAACGGTGCGGCCTCAATGGTAACGAACGTTTCACTCAAACCGAGGGGACACCGCTAAAGACAATAATTTGAGGAGGAGGAGGAGGAGAGAAAATGTGCTCTCCACTTTTTTCTCGCCCCCCTCGCTCCCTCTGACCATAAATCTTCTGACACATGATTCTGTCAGTCATACTTTTGTTTTTCCTCTGGTTGAGACACGCACAAGCACCTGAGCGCTCGCACAGTAAATTGCAGAGCACAAGGTTGTCTTTATGTGATTCCAGAGATACTGTGGTGTGCGCACAAAGCTCGGCCGCGCACCCTCTCGACCGCGCGGTGTTTGAGGCGCTGCGATGGCAGCCGGAGATAGCCGACAATATCCACTCCCCGCGAGAGCGGTCCACAGCTGTTTGTCTCAGAGCGGCCCTCACGGGGTCTATCTGACTTCCCATGCTCTATCTGATCCCTCAGGGAAACGCCAAGGTCAGATAACTCTGCGGTATTGTCAGCGGCAGAAAGTGCAGGAGGGGGGTGGGGTGGGGGGAGGGGTCACAGGGGACGCTCACAGCGAGATCCAAAGAAGCAGACGAAGACGAAATGAAGAAATGACAACTTTAAGTGCACACATTCTTTAAAAAAAAACAACAAAGAAGCCGCCTTTGATGATTGCCAACAAGCTGTGGTGCATTACGATGCGCCTTCAAACGACACCGAGCCTCATATGATACTTTCTCTTGTTTTTGGAGGGATTTGGAACAGGGCTATGGAGGGCCCTCATGCCCGCCCTCCCCGACACGTCACCTGAGCCAAGCTTACAGTAATCCTCCGGCGGCTCGGGCGTCCTGACCCGGGGTGTTTTGAACAAAAACACCAAACTCACTATCACCTCACGCCGCTTCTACTGTGTAGAGACTCCTGGGAAATATGGCTGATCTCCCGGCGGAAGCCCCACGCGCCGTGCGGCCTCAGAAGGATGGTATAAACTATCATCAACCGGACTCCTAATCTCCTTCAGTTTTCTATCAGATTGTCATTGAATATAAGCATAAATCAAGAAAATATTCTAGTTGTATATTTCCTCCTTTAAAGAAAAGTTAATTGAAGTGATTCTAAAATAGAAAAAGCTAATGTATGGTATTCCCAGGACCTCCTACTCCTCATATCCCCCCCGCCCCCCCGCCCACGCCCTTTATGATCTCATTTACCGAACTCATTTACAGTTATAATACTTAGAAATTTGGCCCGATATCAGTGTCCTTCAACACTCTGGCAGAACACCTCGCCAATAAACAAAATGGGATTTCTACACCGGAGTTAAGCTTTAAGTGGTTGGAAAAAAAAAAACGACAACGCACAAATTACTATGACGTCTGTATTTTACTCTGGAGATATCCTACATGCAGTTTACCATCAGTCATTATTCAGGACAACTACCGCTCACCTTTGAGAGTTATATGGAAAAGTAGAATGGGTCATTATTTAGAGCTTATAGAAATGTGCATATCTCCTCATCATTGATATTTTGACTGTGTAGTATTGTCGGTGCGCTTTATATCTGTCATTCGCTCTGTTTCAAAGAGATATCATCTCAGCCGGACGTCCTGAGCGAATGAAAAACCATCTCCCTTATCTAATGCAGTCTAGGGTGCACAAACAAGTCCGTGTGGAGTAAACATTGTGCGTGTACTTTCCTGATGCTGTCATAGCTTCCACGCCGGTGTCTCTTGGCTGAAACATTTGGAGGGAGTTGCAGTGAACTCTCTTCTCCAGCATCTTCCAACCTGTCCGAACACGCTCCTAAATGTATCATTGCAGAAAGCCATGAAACAATTTGAGCTGATGCTGCCAGTTTAAATAACTAAACCCTGTGGTCAGAGCTATTATATCATTAATCTTCTCCCCGCTCTCCTCTCAAGCGATGGAAACATCCTCGTCCTCGACTCGAAATGAAGTAAAAAAGAAAAACCCGACAAAATGCCTCGTTTGATATATGATCCGATGTCAAAAGTTGGTTTCAAAAAAACACTTCCAAACTCTTCACTCACGCTGTGCATTTCCCTTCGCTCTGCAGAGAAGGGGAGGCCTGTGGAGGAAAAAAAAAACTGTCTGGAGATTTCCCAAATTTACTGGAAATGATTTGTCTCTACCTGATAGGAATTAGAATTTGGGAATAAAACTTTTTTTTTTTTTTTTTCCGTTGCTGACGCCTTGATCCACTATAATCACAACTCGATCACATGAATGAGTTTTATGGTCCTGGTTCCATGTAAATAACAGCCCGTGTTGGCTGTAAACAGTGTAAAGGCCGTAGCAAAGCTGTCTGAAGGGTGAGGTCCCCAGTCACAAACCTCCCAAGTCAAAAAACATCTCCTTATTTGATCTCTTTTTCCTTGTCTTCACATACATAGATAGATAGATAGGCAGACAGACAGACAGACAGATTGACAGATAGACAGATACAGATAAATAGATAGATAGATAGATAGATAGATAGATAGATAGATAGATAGATAGATAGACAGACAAACAGACAGACAGACAGACAGACATGCAGACAGGCAGATGAGGGATTGAATGTACATTAAATCTGACATGAAATATAACCCTCAAAAAGCTAATTAAATGTTGGCAATACGCCTATACACTAAAACCAAAAATAGGTGGGTAAACACACATACGCTGCCGTATTAAAATGGACACACCGCACAATATCTCGATTCCAAAGAGTTTGGAATCACAAAAGACTTCCACATCCATTCGAAAAAAAACCCAAAAAAACAAAAAAACACCCCCTCATTATTGAATAGGTGGTGTGGACCGAATGACCTCCAGAGTCCAAAAAGAAGCCGGTGACAGTGGTGGATGATCCTCCGGTTCAGCCCAGGGTCAGCGGTTTGTCTGCGGGCGCACAGCTGGATGCTCCGCCGCGAGGTCAGCCTCAGTGATGGTAATGAGATAAAGAGCGCCACAAAAGGGAAATAGGATGAAGAGAACGGCGGAGGGGTGAAAATCTCGACTCTCACTCGCCCTTAATGATTTTACTGTCTCACCTCTACTGTGGTGATTTATGATTATTGTCTTATTATTATATTGTTTTGTCTCGGCTACAATGCTGACTGTGGGAGAGCGAGAGAAAAGCCGGGGTGTTTTTTCGACCAGCCATTCATTGACGTGTCAGTGTCTTCTCTTGCCTTAGTGAAATGAAGCCGGCACAAAAAGCCAATGGGCGAGCGGCTATTGATACCGTGCCAGACAGTGACAAAATTCCCCAAACTGTTTTTGGCAGGAAGTCTTTAGATCGGGAGCTATTTTGTGGCTGGGGGGGGAGGGGAGTGACACTGCCATCCACTGACAGAGACATTAGCAGGAGATGCAGAGAGAAAAGAGTCCACTCTATAAGACGGGATAATGGGCTGAAAAGGAGAGAACCTCCCCACCGCCCCCCTCGAAACCCCTGCCTCCATAAGCTGAGGAGGGAGGGGGGGAGGAGGGGGGTATAACCATAGCACTGTGCTTCATTGTCACCTGCACCTTCCGAGGAACAAAATCAGGCGGAGCATTGTCAGGCCGGCGAAGGAACCCGCGACGATCGCTTCCATCATAAATCACGGCCGTTGAAAAGGGGGACGGGGGTGTCCGGTGACAGGGCGAGCACGTCGCACAAAGAGCTCACGGCCGTGACAGAAACTCAACTCGGAGGCGCAACCCGCTCTCCGTGCCGGCGACGGTTTCTGCCGAGGGGACGGTCGGCCGGGAGGCGGGAATTGGGCGACGGACCCTGGAATGGAAACGCTACACCGCGGGGAGATGAGATAGATCTGTGTCCGCCGGCGCTTTCACTGAGCTGTCGGCGTGCCAAGCGTGTCATGGGATCTGTGAGGATCAGTACGGGGGCATTGTGTAACATAATGGATTTTTGTATTGCAATCAGGTGTAATAGCACATTAACCTTGCTGCTAGTTTGCCCGATGGATAGGAATCATTTCCAAGAGAAAGGCTTAAAAGGTTTGTTCGTTCAAAGATAGCTCTAAATGATGCATATTTTTCAGTTATTATATACCGACCTCTGGGAGCATGGACAGGATTGAAAAACATCCTCCATGTTATCAAGACAAATTCAGTGACAAGAGTTGGAGAAAAAAATTCTCTACAAAACGAGGGCCACTAAGTAGCTCTAACAGGTGGAATCTTGCCGCAGGTGGCAGATCTTCAAATTTCGAAAATTGAGAGACATGAAAAATGAAACAGCGAGGCCGCACACTCGAATCGATGGAGCCGTGCGGTGGAGCCCTGCGGAGCCACATTAGGTGCAGACGGGAGCACACGGAGGAGACCAAACCATCTCCCCCGGAGCGAGGAGCTGCTTTGGAAGATTGTGGAAAATTCCCACCCAGATTTACCTATGAACGCACCAAGATGTCTTTGCCGATTCTGTGAGACCAATTCTGTGAGACCAAAAAAAGTGAGGGTGTGGATGAGATTCCTTTCCTTTTCCTTTTACATTTTATACAAAATATATAATGATGTGAACGATGTTGAGAAAAGGTTGCGGGTTCCCTCTTGGAGAATGGGCAAACTGTGGTTAGTTTGGTATGCCAAGGAACAGTCGCCCCCTAGGGTCAGGGACAGGGATGACACAGAGGCCGACACGCCGCTCTACCAAATATCAATGAAACCGCTGCAGTTTTCCATGATGCGAGATAGAGCTTCTCCCCTTTTCTTGTGACTTGACTGACTGAGCGAATCAAAGGGGAAGGGAAAATTTAATCCGACAGCGTTGTGGTCGCTCTCGTGACAGGTTTATATCGCCGAGAGACAGACACAAACATTACCTCAGAGGTGCCTCCTCCGCTGCTGCCGTACGTCCCAAAAGAGCGAAGACAGAACTGATCCGTCCCGGGGGCAAATTCCAGCCCGCTAATGTCCCTCTCCGCTCAGACTGTACGCGAAGAGGTGTCTGGTCATACTGTGTGATGATAAATGTGTTTGTTACAATGACGGAGAGCATAACGCTGCACCCGTCCCTGTGTACACGCAGTAATCATATCATTGCTATCATTATTCAACGCATATGTACTGTGGTTCAAACAGGAAGCAGGGGGGGATGGGAGGCGTGATAATGGAGGCACGCAGGCGTTTTGACCACACACCAAAAGCGTTCCAGCAAACATTTCACTCCGACACACCTGCCCCGTACGAGGCCGCCCGGGCTCGATGCGGCCGCAAAGTGAACGAAAGTGAAACAGGTGAAATTACCTTCTGCAAATAGTAATTGGTTTTAGATGTACAGTGCCGTGTTGGAAAAGGGCTGGATCCCTCCTTCCACAAGCTGTTCTCAAAGCCAGTCAGGCAGGTTCCTGTAATTACATGAAAAATGGCCTCGGTCCCTCCAGGGTTTTTTGGGGTTTTTTTCGAATAGAGAGCGAGAGAGAGAGAGAGAGAGAGAGAGAGAGAGAGATAGAGAGAGAGAGAGCTAGAAAGCAACGAAGAATGAGACAAAGAGAGATATACATAAACGTACATCTTTACACACCTGTACGGGCCTACAGTATATAGAGAGTAAAAAAGGGAGTTCACCGTGTGAGATTGGTACCTCAAAGCAATAAGTCCCTACTTTTGCGTGTCGGGAAAAGCAGCAGGTTTGGGGCGTTTTTCGAATTTTAGGATAGAAATCCACGCCAGCTTCGACTGTATGTGATAAAGAGTAAACAAGCACGACGACGCACAGACAAAAATGTACCCTACTTTATACTCCTCATTAACACAGTGCAAAACGAATATTCTCATACCCACGGAATCAACTGCGTCGTTTTAAACCTTGTAAAAAGCGAACCCTGTTTGAAGATTCGGGATTCGGAGCGAGGAATCCTTCTGGAGAAGCTCCTTGCCATCGGTAGCCAGACAGATGCTTCTGAATCAACACCTCCTTTATCACCTGACGAGAGTCATCCTGCCAACTATGACAGTAATTCTGTCTGAGAGGGCCACACTGACAGAGGTATCACCCCGGCGCGGATAAGTAGAATTGACCGAGTGCCACCGAGTATTCCCGACCGCTCTGCTCGCGGAGATGACTCCGACAATGGGTTTTGGGCTCCGCGCGTTGCGGTGCATCTGATCGTACTGGAACGGAGTATTCCTCCGGCGCTTTATTTTTCTCCTGAGAGAGCCCTTTCTTTTTTCTTTTTTCTCCACGTAGGGGGGGAGAAGAGCTCCGTATAAAGGAGCCAAGCCGATGGCAGGTTAATCCGTCGACATTAACATTCAAAAAAACACAGCGATTTGACTTCAGATCTCCACACGCCTGTTGGTAAAAGCCAAGGCAACGGCCCAACACACACCAACGACTTCTCCGGCTTAGTCAAACACGACCCTTCATACTAAATGCTTACACTCCGCATTGATTATACAAACAACGTTTTTTGGGGTGTCGTTGAGTTCTGTCGAACACTGAATAATCGACACTAGGTACATTGCGGTGAACATGCTGAAATGCAGCATTTTACATGAGAGATCACTGATTTGCTTCACATCAGTCATTTTCAGTTTAGCGATCACTTTTGTTTAATTTCATTAATTGCTCAGCTCACCCGTGACATACCAAGCAGAGCGACGCCTTTTGTGATGTGCATGTCATAACTTCCCCGTATGTAATTCCTGCCTGTTCTTGTGTGCTTAATTTTAAAGGAGCAGTGATTTGAAGCTAAAATGCACCACAATAGCTCCAGGCCATGCATAGTTTAGCTCTATTAATAAGGGGGGAAAAAAATAGGTGGGGCGGGGTGGGGGGTTACATAAGAAATTAATTCTGTGATCATTAGAGCATTAGAGCACCATTTATTTCCTCCGTAGGAAAGTCAATGAAACCTAAAGCTCACAAAAAATACGCAAAAATAAACAACTTTTGATCGGAGGGGATGAATCGAGGTCCAACCAGGCGTGGGGATGGATGGACTTATTGTGTCTTCTATAAAGGGCTGGAGCACTCGTTTCCTATATTTTGTGTAAATCACATTAATTTGCAGAATTTCAAAATGTTGCAAGACCTGTCATCGACCGTCTCCACGTTTTCCTTTTGCGAACAACATGCCACAGCACAGTCCATAATATGGATGACGAATGCGTCCTGCAGAGGAAAAATGTCTTTTGAAATAACAAACACTTGAAGGGAGCTCTTTACTCGGGTGACATTGTTCCTTTCCAGGACAAGCCTCGACTCTTCATCGTGATACAGCTCTGCCCATTGCTCACCCGCAGAAAATTTATTACCCTCACTCAAATCCACTTAGAAGAAGACAGTATGCATTCCATAGCCGGTTGGCTGTGAGAGCCAAGAAGCCTCGGTGGAATGCTTGGGACCTGAGAGAGAGATGTCAGCTGAGAGAGATGTCAGGAATGAAGGCGCTCCTTCCGCAGTCTTGTTGACCACATCAAAATGATTGTTGACGGATCAATGTGCTTGAGGGTTGCATCAGCATCACAAAACTAGTCTGGAATGCAGAGACATCTTTGATTACCTGGCAGTATCTCAGGAAATGTCATTTGGAAAATACCTGATTATTATTATTATTATTATTATTATTATTATTATTATTATTATTATTATTAATAATAATAATAATAATAATAATAATAGTAATAATAATAAATATAAATATAAATATAAATATGGCTGCAGGCAGCAGTATACTGGGACCAGTTTATTCCTTTAAGGCACGTGTTACAGTTATTATGGAACAACTTACCAATGCTTATCACTTTCTGTCATTTCATTTAAATCTGCTACATTGGACATATTTTGCCGTGAAATGCATTGCACCTCTGTGATATCGATTCAATTTGGTCGGTTTTTCACTCATTTCTGCTCCGTATGTGGACCGCTTTGGATGAAACTTCAACCACTCTGTGTTTGTGACATGCATCAAACAAGACGTAAACTGTGTTTGTGGCTTCTGTCGTTCTTCTGTTTGAAATAGTTTTTGATTTAACAATTCAGAGAATTTTCCAGCTCCTAATAATAATAACTATAGCTGCATTCAGCAATACGGGGGTTCAAGAGTCGTCGTCTAGGTTAAATTTCAATGGATGAGCGTGCTTTGGCTCTGTTCTGGTGTGTTTTGTGGCTGCAGAAGTTCATTCGGTAGTCATTGTTGATCACAAACTCCATCCACAATACTGAACCGCCGATTTGGGTGAAACTCGAACGGCGTCATGTTGGAACTCCCACGAATACACATCTTATTCAGAATGTCTATGGGTTCATCGGATGCATGACATCCATGAAAGTCTGAAGTCAGTCCCATCTGCAGGTGTCGCCATCTTGGTGAGGCGATGCGAACATATGACCTGTGCAAGCTGTCATTTGCGTCATCGCATGCACGCACCTTGAGCTGATGACAGAAAATACCCCTTTTAAAAAAAATAGTTCTCAATAATGGATCGATCTGTCTGTAATCTTGGACGACGACATGTCGGAATTGCCCAGAATACACATTTTAGTCACCTTGTCTGTGAATCCATGGCATCCACTACTGACATCAATTTTTCATTAACAATAACAATAGCCGGGGCTGGACACCTAATAATTCATACATTATTATTATTATTATTATTATTATTATTATTATTATTATTATTATTATTATTATTATTATTATTATTATTATTATTATTATTATTAATAATAATAATAATAATAATAATAATAATAATGATAATAATAATAACAAGCTTTATTTGTATATCACCTTTTATACACAACATGCAACTCAAAGTGTTTCATATACATATATATATATATATATATATATATAATAGAGGGCAATCACATAGTAATAATTTTTGTTTTTGTAATATGAAATGTAATAATAATAGGTAAATATTATCATTCATTTTTAGCAATGGTCATCAATATAGACCTTAAAGAATCCCAATTATTCTTCAGCCAAAGATTTAATCATTGTTACTCCTTTCATCACCCTGAACCCTCACACTATCTTCTGTTTCAATGTGTATGAGTACATGCCAGTTTGTGTTTCGTAGTTTTGATTTGCAGGCATTCTGACATCAGGTTTTTCTCTTTGGTTTATTTTTCCTCTACAATTTGCTTTATTTTAGTGTTTTATCTAAGGTAACATAACTACTTCAAGTCACCTTTTAGGCGCTTGTCCTGGAGGTCACAGGTAGATTGATATGCGGAGGTAGCTATTGATGAGAGAATCACATTATAGCCTGCTCCAGTTTGCACCATTCATTCCGGCCCTAAACATGGTAATAGCATGATAATACAAATCAAGGTGTTTTCAGGAAACCACAAAATTCTGCACGCTCATTGTGTATCTTTGAAATCCCTTTGAGTCATTGGATCTTGTGGGAACAAGTCTGGAGATAACCTCTTCAGGAAGCCCATATTAGAGGCAATGAGGCAGAGTGTAAAAAAAAAAAACAGGGAGCGTTCAGCCTTGTAGGTAACCAAATGGTCATTTAAAGAGGCCTTAAAGATGTGCAATGCACTGCCGGGTAAAACAGAAGAGGTCACATAATTGAAAGTGTACAGCACGGTAACAAAGAACAAATTGAAACATTGCAAGTGAGGAGAAGCCGTGGCAATGAGGACATAACTCAGCGGCGAGGTTAAGTATGGGCTTTCGAGGATGACAGATGGACTGTAATATTTCACCCGCAGAACGAGAAGAACTTCCTGTGACACGGGGGAAACATTTCTCACTCTGCAATCACATGTGTTAAGGAAAAACGGATCCCGCCGTTCACGGGAATGTCCTCCCATTCCCTTTACCTCGCCCATCTACCGGAGCTGCTTTATTGGAATCGGGACAGAAAGGCGACGATAATAAACTAAACGTTTCTTCACGTGGCAACTTTAAAACATAAAAAATATAGATGTGCAGAGTTGTGTGTCTCGAAACTGATGCGCGGTAGCTTTTGGGATAATCCACAACTGTCTCTCATTGCACATATTGCAGAGGATATTCAACAAGCAAAGTACAAGATGAGCATCATGATTTTCTTCCAGTTTCCTAACTAATTATTTGAAAATAGAATAAACAACAGAAGAGCAAAAGTGGTGGAAGCCCCCTACTGGCTACTGCATTTTGCCTATTAATGCAGCCATATTCAACCACTTTGGCAAACTATGTTGTATGACTAACTTCTATGTTTGTCACTTTAGATTCCTGGCGAGAATTGTACGCACTGCAGCAAAGGACAAAGGGTTAAAGGCATTCCGGAGCGTTTTTTCCCCCCCGACTACACAGCTTGTCTCTGCCTGGTTCATTGCGATGCATTTCAGTACAATCAGGTGTTTTCAGGATTCAGTGGAGATATCCATCTTCAAGCTCTGGCCACGGTACAGGGCCACATTTCCATGGAGACAGCTGGCTCAGAGACATGCTCTGTGTGTGTTTGTGTGCGTGCGTGCGTGTGGCGTGCGTGCGTGCGCGCGTGCGCTCGTGCGTGCATGTGTGTGAGATCGCCTGGGTTTTCTTTCCACAACATACATTACAAAAATGTCATCGAGACGGTTGCCCTCCCGCAAAGCTATAATGAAACATCTTTTTTTGAAGTCTCGGTTCCAAACGAAGCGCTTTACATCCTTTCACTTGAGCAACTAAGACTTCAAACACATTTGAGGTAAATTTCCAGAATGGCAAAATGTTGTACATTATTTATAGAATTATTCATTGACATATTTATTTTTGATCGCGGAATGTCTCCTGTTCATTTCTGAAGTTAGTTCATTAAGAAAAAAAAAAAAATTATCAGACTTTGCTCGGTTTTCAAATCAGGCAGAAAGGAATGCACCTTCAACCTGGGGCCTAAGCTCGCCCCAAACATGTTTTTGTAATGTAAAAAGAACACTAATAGTACTGGTCCTTTCTGGGCTCCTATATGATTACAACTGCACTGTAAGTTGACCAAAATGGGACCTGTTTAGGTCCTTCCGTAATAATGACATAATATGAGAAATAGGGGAGGAGTGACAAATGTGAGATGTAATTCAGATGGCTGCTTATTTTTATTTATATTTTTTTATTCTCTATTCTTTATATTCATAAAACTGCTTTGACTAAATGCCATAGGCTCGCTCAGACGCATTGCTATTAATAATAATAATCTGTTAAGAATCCATATACAAAAGATGGTAGGCATTATTAGGCATACATAATTCCTAATTTGAGACATAATTTCATAATTATTATAATTATAATTATATATATATATATATATAATTGTAATGATCATGTTATAACATCTAATAACCTGTAATGACAATGTTACGCCCAGATGAATGCAATAAAACAGTTCCAAGGTAAAATGTCAATGACTAACAATAGGTGAGGAGGAGTTCTGATGTGGCTGCGGCACCTCTCTCTCTCTCACACACACACACACACACACACACACACACACACACACGCAGACACACGTGCACACGCACACACGCACGCCCGCACACACAAGTTGTGACGCTATAAGTAAAACAAGAATAAACAATTACTAAAACAAAACAAAGATCAGGAATCGAGATTGGGAATTCCCTCTCCCCTCATTAACAAGTCCCGACTATCCCCCCGTTTCAGGAAAACATGCGGTTGATCATTCGTCAAATTATTGGAAGGTGTGTGTGGGGGGGGGGGGGGGGGGGATTTCACAGCAGCTTAGCCACTGATTAAAGTTGAAAATGCACTATGTGGAAGAGAATGGTCGTTATAAAAAAAAAAAAATAGCATGACCACAATCACAAGGGTGTTTGTACAGGAATGGGTCAATGATGGATACCGCCGGATGAGTAATCACCACCTGAAATGTTTCCCTTCATAGTGGCCTAGTGAGAGGCACAACATAGAATTAAAAGCAATTATGAAAGAAGTGTTTCCAAGCAGAGAAGTATATTCGAGAATGGGGCGGGGGGGGGGGGGGGTTAGCGGTATTCATCTTATTTCATGCAGCCCGGGGGTGTTGAGCGGATATGGCAGTCCTTTTCATATTGGCAGCTGTTTGATCCAACTAAGAGTGATCCTCTGTAGCGTAGCTGCAGGTATGATCTAAACTCCTCATCAGATTCAAAAAGAGACACCGCGTCTCCAGCGCACTCCAGGCACTTTCCATAAACACAGGTGAATTATTCTTTTGAACGCCCTCACTTCATTCTGGCCGCCATTTTTCATTTCTCTCTCTCTCTCTCTCTCTCTCTCTCTCTCTGAAAAATAAAAACGTGCTAGAACGCACTCGCGTCCACATCAATGAGCTCCTTGTGTTGTCTCAGGTTGTGTTCATTGCGTCCCAACAACCAGGCTCAACCCGTCACAGAAACAGACAGATGTAATGAAATCATGCTGATGATGACGGAAAAATCCGAGATGCTTTAATAATAGAAAATAATTTGCGCAGGAATGAGCTTGGTCATTTGTGGTCTCAATATTGGCCTTTTTTATGAGATGCTTTTTATGAAATGCGTTTTGATTCGTTTCCGTTCCATGACATTTTTTATATTTACTTTTGTATTTATTTTATTCTTACCCGGTTTTAGATATATTTTATGAGAGTTATTAAGAATTATTTTATTATTCAACTTATTACGTGCATTTTGCTTGCTTACAAGTTGATGCCCTTCTTTTAATGTATAGCACATTGTGTATGAAAGGTGCTATACATAAAGCTAAAAAAGGTTATTATTATTTATTATTATTATTATTATTATTATTATTAATAATAATAATAATAATAATATTAGTAATAGTGCCATAGAGTTAAAATACTTAACACAGAGTGCAAATTAAACATGTAAAAACTGTCATTTAAAATTATGTTAATTGCATCAATGATCATCTCAAGAAATTGAAAAAACAGAAGGATGTTAGAGTGAGAGAGGAAGAGAGAGACAGAGTGGCGTGGCTCGCTACTTTGCCTTTAACCCTCAGTGGTTTTTGTTCGTCGTGGTGAATACAAATCCTAGTAGATCACTGATAAGGCCAAGGTGTGCTGTTCGTGCTTGTTACGTGTGTGTGTGTGTGTGTGTGTGTGTGTGTGTGTGTGTGTGTGTGTGTGTGTGTGTGTGTGTGTGTGTGTGTGTGCATGTGTGCGTGTGTGTGTGTGTGCCTGCATGCGTGCTTCTGTGTGTGTGTGTGTGTGTGTGTGTGTTTGTGTGTGTGTGTGTGTGTGTGCGCATGTGTGCGCGTGCGTGTGTGCGTGTTCCCTCCCGTGCGCACGATGCAAACGACTGCACAGCAAAGGGTCCGAGCGAATGGAGTCAAAAGCTCAAACGCGGATGCGGCCGCATTCCGAGAGGTTTATGATGTGAAACAACAAAGGCGAGCAAACAATGACGGCATTCATGATGTGTCATTTTCCTCCCACTTCTATCTGAGGAATTTCAATCTTTTTCGCGTCCTTTTATCACAATGCCGTAATGCGGCCGCCAGAGCCAACCTGTCCGTTGGGTTCGGCGGCGGCATTACGTCGTTGCGATAAATGCAAGCCAGTGATGGAGAGCTTGATCTTGATTTCCCACTTGTGAGAGGGAGAGCCGGCGCGTGAAGCCCCGTTGGGGTCGACGGCGGTCCAGACTTGACAATGAACTCCGAAAGAGACGTTTGTAAACATTTTATTCCGTTCGAAATGCGGTTGACGTTCTTCAGCATTTGGGAAGGGCCGCAGGTGTTACAGACGTATTTTCTGTGATCGGACGCTCGCAGTTGACATTCCCGACGAGCACGTCCGCATTCTCAACCTTATGGAGGAAACAGCAAGACGCCACTGAAGGGTGTTCTGGGGTAGCGGTCGCCCCAAACGTATCCGAAAATCTGCAGACGCTGAGGACAACGCGTCCAACGGCGTCTGCAGATTTTCGGATACGTTTGGGGCGACCGCTACCCCATGCTGAGGTGGAGTTCCGCCCCCACCCTCCCCCAACATCATCCTCATGCCGTGTTTAGTTTGACCAAGTGGCTGGTGAATTGAAAGTGATAGATTCCTCTGACTGGGGCAGTGAGAGACGCGTTGCGTTGAAAATCAAGGAAAACAAGTTAAATTGACCAATTTGACCCGAGGCCATAAGGAAATAGTTGAAGCTAAAATTTTGGTTTTATATGATTAATGCAATTACAAATTGCTTCTGATTTGCTTCTCTTGCGTGTTGATCATTCCAAAGTTGGTCAGGATGTTTCTGAAGATCAGCCGACAAAAGCTTCTTCACCGCTCCCGGCACTCGAATGCTTCCCGGTTTCCCAAAGAGACGCAGAAAAAAGCCACTTTTCAAACTTTGAGGAAAATAAGGAAAAACATACTTGTGTGTGCATGCAGTGCACAGACAAAGAAATGCACGGACGCACACACCCTTTTACAGTTGAAACTAGTTGAAATGTATCTACCACCAAGCTCTTCCAATGTCTTGTTTTGTCCCGAAAACACTCAAGGCCTCGTGTGCACACGCCATAACGCCGCCACGTCCCTGAGAACCCCTCAGCTCGGCCCGGATGCCCCAATTCCTGGCTGTCGCTTCGGGTCCCCCTCCCTCCCTCTTGGTTCGCGGGCAGCTCTGTCTAGACCCCGTCCCCTCTTGTCTCTTCCTCTTCACCCGGAGGTGAAAGGTCATCTTCAGCAGTCCGGAGTTGTGCCCCTGACAGGCACAACTCCACCGGCGGGAGTAGGGCTCCAGACTCCAGCTTCATCTTTGTCCGGGAACCGGCCGAAAACAAACAGATTGATGGTTTCATTTCAAGGACGCCGAAGTCAGGTAGAAACTGATACGCATTAAAAATAGGAAGGTAGATAGCTCTGAAGAAATTGAAAAAAAAGGAGTGGAAGCAGGAATTTTGCTGAATTTGTGAGAAAACACACCTATGAAGCAGAAAGCTTTGTAGAGGAAAATCGATGAGGAGGGAAAGGAGCGACTAGAAAGGTCTGGACGAAAGAAGACCAAGGATCAATAACCGACAGCTTTAAACACATTAGATGTGTTGAGTGTAATGGCCGCTGTTTGCGTCCACGGCCTACTTGCTTGTTGTACCCCATATATTTTCTGATGGGTAGATTTGAGCGCCACGCCAGCACCGACCTCAACTCAAGCGCCGCGGGACACAGAGACACAGGAGGCGCCCCGCGTCCTCGTCGTCGCGCTCGGACGACTCTCAGAGCCCCGTCTCAACCCCGGAAATGTGAATTTCCACCCGTCTTGCTCCGTCAGATGCGGGGTCGCGTCGTCTTCCGCCCCGCGCTCCTTGAGGTTTAGGCAGTCCCCCCATCCCGAAAGGTTGGCCTCGACGGAAAGGCAACCTGACGCCGAGGAGTTGGGGAAATTTCCCCCCCTGCCGACAAGGCCATTATCTGGGCGTGCTGCTTATGAGTCATAAAACGTGTGCATCAGTGACAAGTCAGACAATTAGACAGAAATAACAACAAATCAACCTGTCGTTAGAAAAAATATTTCTCCAAGCTTATTGTATAAAGCGCTGGGAGTGACATGATTTATGCTGATTGCTGCTTGTGTTTATGAATAAGCATATTGAGGAGCTGTCAGTCAGTGTGCGGCTGCTCGCCGCGGCATAACGCGGATTTACTCCGGATAAACATAGCGACGTCAATCTTTCTGACAAAACACACACCGGGCGCCGGGCGGGAGAGCAAATCCAAGCGGCGGCCTTATAGCGCTCCTTTCACGCCTGCTTACGAAGTGGCGTTTTTTCGCGGGGTTTTTTTCAATGTATACGGCAGGAGTGCCGAGAAGGGCGCCTGTTTCAGAAGCACCAACACTTCTGAAACCTTCCGCTGTAACATGAAACGGGGCCGCTGTAGGGGTAAACACAAACAAATGTACATCCACCCAAAGAACCTTTAAAGGGAAAAAGGTTGTTTTTTTTGGAAGGAGAACATAGGGGGTTCTCTTGGTTTTTGCCGGAGGGGGCAGAGATAAAAAAAAAAGAGAGAAATAGACTGCGGTCACATTGGTATGCAGACAGTCATGAAAAGCATTGCAGTGCCTGTTGCATCTTGCAAATTCATTTGCTGAATATTGCGAAATTTAACCACTTAAATGAGGGAGGCCCCTTTATTTTGCAGATCGCTAAGTGAAAGGATCGATGGCGAAGGGACATGGCGGCGACGGTGGCGGGATCAAAAGGTGTTCCGCTGTTGTTCAGTCATTTCCGTGTGGTCAATGCCGGTCAGATAATGTGTTTTTATCGTCATGCGTTGCGGCTCCTTAATCGTGATTTTCGGCATCACAGTGAGCACTCATGTTGCAGGCAGCTGTATTCCATAACTATAGGAGATATGAATGAGATAATCCTCAATCAACTCAAATACATGTCTGGATGGATTATATTTAACAGCGATACCATGAACTCATTCAGATATCCATACGCATACAAAAATAAAAAATACAAAACAATTTCCACTATACAATGGACACACGCGACAGTGAAAAGCACCCCAGCGTATTAAATGAGGCGACAATTTGAGTTCCGAGTTGTTACGTAAGCGCAGCTGACCCCAAGAGTCGAAAACAGGCTTTGTGGCCTCGAAAAATGGCGCATGCCGCTGATGTCTGGCATTGCACTCTGTCAGGACGGTGTTAATGAGGCCGCGGCTCCCCCCTCGGTCAGAGGAGCTGCGGCCGAGGTGTCAACCCAGCGATTAGGGCCCCAGTAAATCTTCCCCACCCAGGGGAGCCATGGAGCCGCGCTCCCTCAGGGGAGGCCTCCGGAGCGGGATGCTGACCCTGGTCCTACTGGCCTCACGTACCGCGATGTGGAATATACGTTTCTTACGCACGGGATACGACCGATTTCCTTTTCAACGCAAAGACTATTAAACCCCGTAGCTCGTCGTCCGCTACAGCACTACGGTAGGGCGACACCTCGCCTCGCTATCGGGGCGCCCCAAAGTGACAGGCGGCCTCACATACCTGCCTTGATTTTCCTCACAGGCAAATTCTTCTCCTCTCTCTTCTGCCCTCTCTCCCTCCCCCGCCCCCTCTCCCGCCCTCACTCGCTTTGCATTTTCCTCCAGATAGATAAAATCTCGCCCTTGTATGTTCTATTTTTTTGGTGTACCGACTGCGCTTATTGAGATCCATTTCGCATCGCGTATCATTGTCTCGGCGACCAACTCCCCAAACTGTTCAGTCACACAGTGCCGTCGGCAGTTACTGGCGCTACGTTTTAATCCAGGTCTCTCTGGGGTTTCGATTGTTTTTCCCCCAGTATAAACGGCGGCGCATTCCAGAGTGAGCGCCGCTGGTCAAGGGCTTCACGTCACAGCTTTCTTTAAATAGAAGAAACTCTTTTCGAGCCGCCTTCCTGAGCGGGGGAGAAAACCGACCCGGTCCATGCGGCGACGCCGTGGCCGCAATCAGAAAGTGGTCCGAGGTACAGGTAGTGAAGCCTCAGCCTCATCTAATGATGCATACTTCCCCCTGTTTATGGCAGTCAGGGAAGCGGGAGCGCTAGCCTGTGCTTGCCTGCCTCTGAGAATGCCCATTAACACTCTTTCCCCCTCAGGTGATGACCACCTGAGCTATCAAAGACAAGCGTGTCTGCTTGTCTTCTCACCTGTACCCCCACCCCCTCCCTCCCGCCTCACTCCCACCTACATCATCTGTACAGTATGTGTACAGTATGTGTACAGTACAGCAAACTGCTCAGCCAACGAGACTAATTTGATCTTCTCCTGTTCCGTTTTTCTCTTTGCGTCGCACAAACACGCCGTCCATGGCCGTCCTCACTGTGTGTTTCTGCTTTACCGAGGAACATCACCGGGGGTTGCTTCCTCTTTTTGTCCGGGCAGGTATCTGCTCATCACAGCGGCAAACGTCGTCTGCTTGTGTCCACTCAGATTAATGAGATCAGATTGCTTTCAATAACAGCATGTCAGCAGCGGTTTAGAGAGGAATTTCCTCAGTTGGTCCATGATTCATACTGGCAACTGGATGCGTTAAACGCTTGCTTATTTTGCCTGCACAGTCAACGCCCTAATCCCAATTGCCAACATTTATATAAAAAATAAAAAAAAAGATCGCTGAACTTTTGATCCCTTGTGTAATGACTCCTGGTATCAGGTATTTCACCGTAACCCTTCAGTGTTATAGCTCTTCTTGATTACGGCGCTGTTTATCCAAGGTATTTTGTAAATTGAACCTGAAACCTGCGGTATGACTGTTCCCATCCGGGGTTAGTGGGTCGGTGTCATTATTTTAAAAAAGGACCTTTTCTTCATCTTCTTTTTTCCTCTTCTCGTCGCCTATATCAGCTTTTTGTCCGTTTTCAGATCAATAGCTGCACGGTATGGGAGTTTTCCATAGTATTCACTCCCATGTGTCAAAAAAAAGAAAAGAGTTGGAGGTTAGAATTAGACGGCGGAGAGAGAGGCCGAGCAGCGGCTGAGTCTCGTTTGTGGAAATGACCTCTGACACGCAACATAACAAGGTATAATTTGCCGCCCGGGCGAAGGGAAATTGGGCGAGCGGCTCTGTTTTGATGAGCAAGTGTCCGAGAGACACTCACACCCTTCCCCAATGTTTGGGAAGGTCGCCAGAGCTCAGCGCCGGGGACGAAACGGAAGTTTTAAAAAAAGGATCCTACTCCCTATAAGATGTTTTCCTGTCACTTTGGTAATTAGTCGGATGAATAAATGAATGCAAGGCTCCTTCGAATGATTCCTCTGTTGATATCCTGGCTGCAAATGTCACTACTGTGGGAAGAAACTCAAAGTCAAGGGTGCGAGGATGTGTGCCGCCTGTAGGTGGGAGTGGAACTCTTTCTGTGGAGGTTGATGCCAAAACCTATGGCGTTTAATAAAATCCATAACAGCGCTGTAAATCTTTTGTGAGTAGAGATAACCAACGATGCATGATTAGTTTATTTCATTAGCCGCCATAAACAGTGGGTTTGGCAAATAGGGCGTGCGTGCCAAATGATGAAGCTCGTGCACATGCAAGGTGCGGACAGGTATGTAAATAGGCATGTATATTTACTGTGAGACAAGTCCCGACCTGAAGGATTCATATACTGTAACCATCCCACTGAAGAGTAGCTGAACTACACCTATACACACGCAACATTATCGCACTCAAATTGGGGATATCGTATGACCAAGACCCGAAAATCCAGCACCAATGGTATAACATAACAATACTCCATAGTAAAACAATTATTAAAGATCAGATCATTGAAACACAATCAAAACACACACAGGCTTATTTTGGATATTTTAATAAAAATATTTTGCAGCCTATGAATCCAGCCAAAAAATATATCATACATCCTTTCATTATATGTCTAAATAAAGAGATACAAATGCACGTCATATGCTATTAAATAATAAAAAATAATACACGAACAACAGCTCTGGGTAATAAGAGCTAGATGGTAATTCGATGTGATGGTTGCTCTCATAGTAGTATCAAGGGAGACGCAAGAGAAAGCAAAACAGTGAGATTTCAAGGATAATGACAAACAAGGACAACACGATATCAGTTAAAAACAAAGAGTGGTGGAAAACACATGGTTCCCTTTATCATTTACCAACACATATCATGCTGCTTTTGTTTGGGATGTATCTCCAGAGCATACTTTTTTTTTTTCTTCCCGAATTAAGTTTTAAAATTGACATCCATACCTTTTGTGGATGTTTTCTCTTGATTGGATTTTCGTTACAAATTATTGTATGAAAGTAGATTTTCACATCATCACGGTGAACATTAAAAAAAAAAAAAAAAAAAAAAAAAAAAAAAGGCATTAAATAGAAATACTGGTTGATGTTTTTGTCTCACATCATTCATTAAGTTATCCACAACTGGCCATAATTTACAAAAGAAGATAAATCTCGACCGCTTGCTCACATGGTGATAAGCAGAGGCCGCATGTACAACAGTGTTAGGTGGGGGCGATCTTATCAACTCGTATCGCACGGAGGTCCACGGCTCCGCCGGGGAACGCGGGTGCGTTAGAGCGAGTTGGCCGTGATGAAGACGTAGATGCGGGCCAGGAAGGTGGTGAAGGTGCCCTGCCGCCACAGCTTCATCTCCACGTCGATCAGGAAGTCCCGGGGGTCGCGGACCTGCCGGTGCAGGTAGACGGCGCCCGTGTAGGCGTTGAGCTTCCGCGTGCCGAAGAAGTTCTCCTCGTTGCCGCGGGCGATGCTGATGATGACGTTGTCGCCCGAGTACGCCGGCGACGGCCCGATGCGGAAGATCTGCGCTGGGAGGATGATGTTGGACTGGAAGCTGAGGTAGTAGTAGGTGATCCGCATCGGCGAGTTCTGACAGTCCAGGTGGTTTGGACAGCTGATCCTCTCACAGCGCCTGGAGGGGGAGGGGATTGCAAGTCCTACATCAGAAAATCAAATTCAACTGCAGCCTCGTGGCTGTTCTAGCGTCGCGGGAACTTACGTGTCGGACACTTTGCGGTAGTTCTGCGGACACTCGAAAGCCAGGCAGCGGTAGCCTCCCTGGATGTTGTAGCAGGTCTCCGCTAACGAGCAGTTATGGGCCCCCACCGTGCACTCATCAATATCTAAAAAATGTAAAAAATAAAAATCACAGAGGAGCTGTAAGACCGGAAGGTGGCCTCAAGGCGATCGAATCGCAGGCGAAGGACTCGTACTCGTACTCTCAACGCAGAAAATTTGTGAAATTGGCCCTTGAGGTGGAAAGAAACAACTTAAAAAAAACCGTTGTGAGTCCAACTTTGAAAACTAGTCATGTTCAGCAGATTGAACTGGAGACGGTGGCTGATCTCTGAAGCGTGAGGAAAATGAATGACTGTAATAATCTCAGTTAAAGCCTTCAAATGCTAAGGCCTAAAAAGTGTAAGTAGCCTAAAGTCTTCGGAGTGAAATATCTTATTCACGGAAAGCCTCGTCCTCCATAAGTCAGCGTCCTCAGAAATGCTGTTTTATATAGTGCTGTCCTGTTTTAAATCTACACAATTTATCTTGATTTTAAAGGTTCTTTTTCTATGACTTTGAACCACCTTTATTTGTCAGTGTGTCTGTGTGTTCTCGCACCTCGACAGGAACGCCCGTTCGGGGACATGGCGTAGCCGAACTCGGGACAGGCACACTGGTAACTCCCGGGGACATTGACGCACTTGTAGCTGCAGAGGTGTCCGACGCTTTGGGAACACTCGTCGATGTCTGGGGATAAATCGCGTGGAACCGGGGGACAAATGTCAAGCGGGTGAATCGAAATCCTTATCCGTCACAATTGTGCGTAACGCAGGAGAGCAGACCTTCACAGGAGTGTCCGTCCCCCCTGAGGTAGTAGCCCTGGCTGCAGTAGCACTGGTAGGAACCGTAGACGTTGGCACACTCCTGGCTGCAGGGGTTGGCTAAGCACTCGTCCACATCTGACGGCGAAGGGGTTTAGAGGGTGTTGTTGCCAAAAATTCACCATCGAAGGTATGTACGGTTCATTAGAGAATATAAGAATTAAGAATTATAAAAAAAGAAATAAAAAATAAACACACTATGAAATACATGCAAATGCTGCAATCACACTGTACAATGGCAAACTCCTACTGTAACTGGCAGAGACACACACACCAACACGATGGTTTACTGGTTTATTGTTTATCTTATAGGTTTATTTTATTGTACATTGCCAATTGTTTTCTACATTTTGTATATACATTTTTTTTTTTTCTATTTTCAAATTTTTTATTGCTTCATTTTTTATTGTCTATTTCTTGTAATGTGTGCTGCCGCTACACCACAATTTCCCTCCGGGGATGAATAAAGTATTGCTCTCTATCTACTATCTACACACACACACACACACACACACACACACACACACACACACAGACACACACACACCTTCACAGTTCTTGCCATCGCTGGATAAGCGGAAGCCAACTGTACAGGAGCATTCATAAGAGCCCGGGGTGTTCTCACAGGTCTGGGCACACAGGCGGCCGGGGTAGCGCCAACACTCGTTTACATCTGCGGGGAGGAGGCAGCCTCGTATCTCAAGAGTGGAACATGAGCTTAGGTGCACACGTGCAACCGCCCCCGCGAGCGTGAGTTTGTTTCCCCTTAAATGTCTCCGTGTGAGTGTGTTTGTGTGCATGGGAACGAAGGTGTGACGTGGGGGGTAGCTGCCTTCGGATAGTCTAAACACTTCGGTGGAGTCCATTATTATTTGAGTCACAACACAGTGGAGCGTCAGAGTGGGAGAAGCAGTGGGTGGAGGTGTGTGTGTGTGTGTGTGTGTACGTGTAGATGTGTGTGTGTGTGTGGGGGGGGGGGGGGGGGGCTGTTCTGCAGCAGGTGATTTGACTCTGCAGCTTGGGGAACTGCAGGAGACAGCAGTTATGCCACTGCAGAATGTTAAACAGGGGGTGGCCAAATTTCCACCCTTGGAGAGAGAGGGAGAGAGAAAGGGAGATAGCGATGGAGCGATTAAAATTTTTTTTAAATATTATCTGTATCTCTACAGTATATACATTAAAAAATGTAAAAATTAATGAAAATGCAACGACATTCACTGTATATTCTTCTATTTGTATTTCAGGTTACCTTCACTTTGTTGGATTTTAATGTTCAATGTTAAATGTGTATATATGGGATGGAGAAACAAGATACTACCGTAGTTCAAGTACAACCATGAAAGAAAATGCACAATATATATATATATATAAAACATTTTTTTTTTTGGTCATCTATTTATATTTTGATGTGCAATATTTACAACTTTCTGACTGTGTTTTAGATCCGTCACTTTTAACAATTGCATTGGAAATGTATGTTCCCAATGTCAATAAATCCCTTTTTAATCTAAACTTGGGTTTAATTGACAGAGAAAGAGCGAGAGAGAGAGAGAGAGAGAGAGAGAGAGATAAGGGATGGTGATAGTGAAAGAAGAAGGGAGGAGGGAAACAAGAGCTGGAATTAAAGGGCGAGAGGGTGAGCTGGAGTTAGGCAGAGGGCGAGGACAAAGACAGTCATTCTGCTAATTTCCCAGATGGTAAAAGGTGTAGATGTCAGAGAGATACGCCGTCCATTACCGACACACATCCTCCTGAACGAGTCGTACTGGTATCCAGGCTGGCAGTCGCAGCGGTACGAGCCGGGCAGATTGTGGCACAGCTGATCCTGTCCACAGCGATGCAGGCTGCTCTGACACTCATCCACATCTGCAGAGGGTTAATTCATATGGAGGTGTAACATGTAACATGGCATCCCATGCTTATCGCTTCTATTGCTATTTGTCATGGAAAACAGTCAAACAACTAAGGATGGATGACGGCGTACGAGGTCGACTGCCGCAATAACAACAGTATGTTGATATTTTCCTCAAGGGTCAAACAATATCTACAGTACCTACCTGCCAGTGCCTATGCTCAAATAGCTCAATTTTGATGGAAGTCCCAAAGGTACCAACGTGTTGAGTGCAGAGGCAAAAAGGCTTTTCAGTTCCCGGGCCCTTCACCTTGGGATGAGTTATAAAACTGCGGGAGTTTGTCACTTTCAATATGTTCAACCATGGTTAAAGTAATCGTAATCGTAATCGTTTTGTAATCGCTCCACCTCCTGGCTTTCCACTTCTACCATTTTTCCACGTTTCAATTGTAAATTGATTCATACTGTACCGCCCGGCCTTTTACGTGTTATGTTTTCATGTTGTGTAGTCCGTAAAATTGCCTGCTGCATCCTTGGCCGGATTCTGAATATCAGTGAGACTAACCAGGTAAAATGAAGGTAAAAATAACGATCGAGAGGCATGTAACCAATTCTTGGAGGCGTCCAACCTGCTCGGAAAATCAGGTTCCCATTTTTATTATGTCTCTTCGGGATCATACTGTACATACTGTAATAAGTAGCAAGCCCATAGTAATAAATCATATTTAAAATTCACACCCTATAAACGCATAACAATAATTCATCCTGTGCGAAGTATCACATTTTGTATGTATTTTTATATCTTTATATATCTGACTATTTCTGTTTTTTATTGTTTTGTATTTTTTCCTATTTTATTTTTTTATTTTTTATTTTAAGATAATGATCTGTAGTGTAACGACCCAAACCTCATCAGAACAAATTCCTAGTATATTTAAATGTACAGGGTGGAATAAAACTGATTCAGATTGTGATCATGTTCTGTGGCAATATTCTATGATATCGATCCCTCATTTCTCAGGTTTTCTGTGTGTGTGTGTGTGTGTGTGTGTGTGTGTGTGTGTGTGTGCGTCCCCTCCTAAATCCTACCGATGCATCGAGATCCATCTGGACTGGCGTGGTAGCCGCGGCTGCACATGAGGATCTTCCTCTGGCAGGAGTACGAGCCCACCGTGTTGATGCAGTTAAAACCTGGACTGCAGGGCTGGCTCACGCTGGAACACTCATCAATGTCTGTGGGAGAGGGAGAGAGACAGAGAGAGAGAGAGAGAGAGACAAGAGAGAGAGAGAGAGAGGGGGGAAGCCATCACGCACTCACACCAACATTGGTTGCGTGATGAACGTTACGTGCATTCTGTGTTGTCTTGTGCGGTTTTTGGTTTGTGTCGTGCTGCATCGCACTTCCCTTCTCTATATAGTTTTAGAATTCGTACTTCTTTTACAGTGGCGTTGGCTGCCTCGACATGCCCCAGTTCCTGCCCCTGGGGGCTAATTCCACGGCATTGGTTTGTACTGGAGGAGGACAGGGGATTGGCTTTCATCCGCCCCGCTGCAGAACCTCAGCAGCAACCTCTGTGATCTCCTGTCTGTGTGGCATTTAACCCCTCAACTGAGCGGCGTTCGGTGCCGACGCCTCTGTCTGCCTCACCCGCAAACCAATTGTACAGAACGATCATGTAGTATTCCTGTTGTCGATCGGAATGGTATCTTTGTCTCGATCTATTGAGGAATTCCAAGAGAAGTGTTTTCTCTGCACAGGGTCAGTAACGCACTCCCTCTCTGCTCTCAAACTGAAAATACAGAAGCTTGTTTTCTCACTCATTAATATATGTTACATCCTCTTGCACCATTGTACATATTTGTATTGTTTATATTCACTTTAGTTATATCCCTGTGTACATACAGTATTCATACAGAATTTTATATATAAAATTCTATATATATATACTCATTAGTTAAATGAGTGTGCGCACACACGCACACACACACACACACACACACACACACACACACACACACACACACACACACACACACACACACACACACACACACACACACACACACACACACACACACACACACACACACACACCTTGTTTGTTTGTATTGGATGTGTGCTGCTATAATGCCACTTTTTTCCCCTGGGAATAAACAAATATCTATCCATCCATCCATCCATATGATTGGTTGAAGGGTCTCTTTTACCGACACAGTTGCCCAGGGCGTCCCGTGTCAAGCCCATGGCGCACTGTGGTCTGTGGGTGCACATGAAAGAACCCTCTGTGTTCACACACTCAAAACCAGGGCCGCAGTCGTGGGTCATCTTGACACACTCGTCGATATCTGTTATAAAAAAAAAAGCAGAAGAAAAACATCAACAACATCATATAATATTTTACCATTGCTTCATGTATTCTTCATATATTGCCTCATTATCTTAGCATTACTTGTGTCTGGGGTTGTCTTACAACATCTTGAGAGATGAGACACAGAGTCCATGTAATACCTCTTTTCACCACTAGATGGCAGCGCAGCCCAACAGCAGATCACAACTCGGTCCCAGCCCACAGCACAGTTAATCAACAGCAATCGAATCATAGTCTAAATTCATGGCTGTTCTTGGAATTCATTTTCTTACAGTCACTCTCATTATAAAATATAAGTAGATAAACGTTATGCAACTTATTATTTCAACTCGAAAAATGGTTTGAATTAGTTAAATGAGTAGATGGCTCTGTTTTAGAATATGTGTGAGTTTGTGCACTGGAATGTGTGTGTGTGTGTGTATGTGTGTATGTGTGTGTGTGTGTGTGTGTGTTGCAGAACATCATAGCATATCACCTTTGAGACTTCCGCCACCTGTCTATTATGGGATTTCCCTGCAGAATCTCCCTGTAGAAACTCCTAACATATCAAGACTTTAACACTGTAGGGAATCATACTCCTGGGCGGAAACAACTTGTGGTGAGTTGTGCGTGTGGTAGAATGTCTGTATTTTTATATATTGCACGTGCACACGGAGCTCGCTTGCGTGCCTTCCCTACTGTGCCATCCTGAATCCCCACCCCACCGCCACAGGGTGGGAGGTCTCTAAGCGGCGGATGGTGATTGAATGTCTCGCTGCTGACACCAGCCTCGGTTCAAACTGAGCGAGGCCGACAGCTCCAGACACACAGAGAGAGAGAGAGAGAGAGAGAGAGAGAGAGAGAGAGAGAGAGAGAGAGAGAGAGAGAGAGAGAGAGAGAGAGAGAGAGAGAGAGAGAGAGAGAGAGAGAGAGAGAGAGAGAGAGAGAGAGAGAGAGAGAGAGAGAGAGAGAGAGAGAGAGGCCAGGGATCAGTGAGAATGTGTGAGAGAGCAATTGGTCTGACCGCCGGTCAGACCAATTGCACCGTAATTGGCTTCTGACAAATGAAAGAGGTGGGCGGCTTCTAAGGGGCGGCGAAAAGTCAGAGGGCTCGCCGGCTGCTCCGTGGAGGAACGTCAAGGTTGGACCACGGGCGAGGGCAAGAAAAAGTCAGTACTCGTCACGGAGAAATGAGCTGACAATTCGTTTCGGCGTCCCTGTTCAAGGGGAATCCCATTCGCCACGAAACAAGAGAAGGGTGTTTCAGTAAGCAGTGACAAGGTAATGGAGGAAAAAAGACACTTCCCCTCGACGGTGATTATCAGCTTCATTGGTCAATGCGCTGGTTTTATTATCATAAATCGCATTTTGTCTGATTAAATGTTTTCTGATTTCACGATTGCTGGGAATTTCCGAAAAGCAGGAATCCAGGTGACTGCAGCACTAAGCAGCCCTTTTTGCGGCACAGCCATGTCAGCACAGTAGCACAGTAATGTAGAAACAAGCGGTGAGAGTCAGAGTGAGAATGCTTCCATCAGCTGAAAGTTGGTCAATTTGAACCTTCATCCAACCGTTCTGCTACTCGCTGACCCTTTAATCATCAAGCGCTGAAATCCAATATACAATCTTCTGCCCAAAATCACCTGGTATTCCCTGATCCCTAACCGAGGTTTGGTTTGCAGGTATCAGAGATTTCAATCGAATACCTTTTAAAACGATTTAAAGAAAAAAATGTAATCTAAATTTAAGACCGACAAATCGCATCGGCCAAGTGTCAGGTTCTGCGCTGGGTTTTATAACGTCGGAAATGTTCAGTGTAACTGGACGGTCTTTGACAAGAATAAATATATGGATGATTAAATTTAAAAACCATGTAAAACGTGTTGAATTTGAGCTCCAATACATTTAAGACTATTTAATGACCTTTAATCCCTAATATTTGTAAAAATGAATGGAAGACACCCTGTATAAAGAAAAATGTTTCCCAGTAACCATGTATTGCTAAGTCAGTTGTCAGTTTCATCAGATGAGGTGGTAGCGCAAATCACAGATGCTTTATTTTGACTGCGTACGGGATAAGCAATTCCCTTTCTTTCACTACCCAGTGAAGCAGGTGCATTACCTCTTCAATACAGTAGATGTATTATGCAAAGCGTAGATTACTGACTCAGACAGGACGCAGAGGACATATTATACCTGTACGATAGTACAGGTATAATATGCACTGGCTTCCATTGAAACACTGGGACAACTTTGACTCTGCAACTTCTTACCCGGTAGAGCTAGTGACATCAAACACGGTTCCTAGAATAAGGAAGCAAGATCTGCTGATCAAGCGCTTCGTATTTGTTCCGCAGAAGAAGACGGGAACAAAAAACTGTGACCCCAGTTTTGGTGCTTTGGCAGCTATGGAGGTGCCTTCCCCAATGTGTCAGATCTGCTGGGACAGTGGGACGTTGCACCCAACCTTTACGGGCTAAAGGGTGCAGTTCGGTGTTGTTACTGTACCTTCACAGATGTCGTTGTTGATCTGGAATCCCAGGGGACAAACAATCTGCCTTTGACACGTGTAACTCCCCACGGTGTTGGCACAGCGCTCGTTCAGCTGGCAGGCACGTGCGGACAAACACTCGTTGATGTCTGGGGGTGGAAAGCAAAGAGGAAAAGGTAAAAAAAAAAATAATAATCTGTAAATCCCCAAAACATTTCCACAACTACTGATGAATAGGAACAAATAATACTAAATATTTAACTACTAAAAATGGTGTTGGGGAAAAAATTCTGTATTAACATGGTTGCCGAGAGGATAGAAAGTCAATAGTACGAGTAGAAGGATGAGAACCAAGATATTTAGGCTCTGATAATGAACAAAAATGAATTTGATATGTAATGCATTGCCTATTTCGCCATTGTGGTTGACGATGCACGACTCGAAAACGAGTCGTTCATATTGAACAAATCTGGAGTCACTCCGGCAACAGAGTCAGTAATTCATTTTTGTTGCTCGATTACTGCAGCCAAACACACAGGAGCTGCAGGCGGGAGCTGCAAGTCAGGCATGTGGCTCAAACAGCCCAGCTATGCGCCCAACAAGCCCCTAAATTTAGATTCTAACTTTTTACTGAGTGATTCGTCAAGAAACCGGGTCTCGATAAAAAGCCAAACCTTTCATCGCTACTATCAAGGAGAGAAGCCGCCAGTACATTTGGTTTAAATTAAACCTGTGTGTCCAATAACAAAACAATGAGATGCATACAGGGTTACACAATCCTTTCCACAACAGAATAATAGTCCATTCCAATTTGGCACGGCATAGGATCAAAATTGTGGTATGCAGCCGGTAAGATAAAGAGTGCAGACTCTGAGGAATATTGTTGTCTATTATCGGTGAGAGGGGATTATGGTTTTATCTGCAGAGGCTCTTAAGGAGAGAGAGAGAGAGAGAGAGAGAGAGAGAGAGATATCAGAAACAGACATTCCTCTCTCAAGGAATCTCCAGACTCGAACCAGACGAGAACTGAGAACTGAACCGAGGGCTGAGACTGATCTATTTTAGCCGTCCAACCTCATGTTCAGGCAAAAAGCACATTCCCCTACTTCAATGGAACATACAAACCCCTTTTTTATCAACAATGCCGTGGATCCCAGTTTTTCGGTTTCTCACCATCACACGAGCGTCCATCGGCCTTTAGGTAGAAGCCGGGGAAACAGGAGCAGTGGGGCCTTCCTTCCACTGGGGTGCACTGCTGCGCACAGGGGCCGTTCCCTGGGTAAATACAATATATCAGTTGCGTGAAGTACATCACAACATCCGCCAGGACAGAAATCAGGGTGTGTGAGGCCTGTGTGTGCGAGATAAACCCGAGTTACCGTATCGCTACTCCGCCAGTTTCCTGTTTCCAGGACTGGGATCACCCTGACCTGGTGGTATTGTCATTCATACTTCATGGCCCTCTACATACACGGAGCCAATGAGACCCTGCCCCCGTGCTTTGGTCAAAAATAAAAATAAAGCCCGAACAAAGACCTGTGGACGACGCCTGGCTCATTTTGAAAAAACAAAGTGACCTTTAATAGATCCTTGACACTTGAAAATTAGAAGGGCAAGGCTTGAAATCGCGCTGTGCCGATCCGCGCGCGGCCCGCTGCCGCCGGCGTTTCGTCTTCGGGGAGCGTAATCGGCCGCCTCTCGGTGTCTTCTGTAAGCCTCTGATTAACGCATGAGGACGCACGTGTGCGTGGTGTACAAAGCCCGGAGGTTCCGCCGCTCCCTTCACGGAGCCGGAACGCTCACCTTCACAGGGGTTGGGAGGGTCGGTGGGCTGGGGAGTCGGGGGCGGAGGAGGGGGAAGGAGTGTCGTCTGCTCCGCCGCTGCTCTGTCATCCTCCCGCAGCCTGTTCTCCTCATCCATCGTCCCTGAGGAAACATGAATAAACTCATCACAGGGAAGGCTAATTACCCTGTTATCAAGGATTCCGATTTCCCCCCCTCCTCCACCCCCTCTTTCAGTCCTTCACGAGCAGTTTTAACCTTGTGCAATACCTGTGTTTTCTTTCAATGGCTTGTGGCTTAGGGAAAAAAATGTGGGACAGGAAAAAAAAAAAAAACCCATTGCCTACAGACAAACATTTGGTTTTTATTAGTGAGCCTCACTGTAATTTACAAAAGAAAAAAAAAAAAAAAAAAAAAAAAGGCTCTGACATTAGAAGCCTGTCCAGACAGGCTCACAGTGGTGTGGGTCTGCTAGAAGCTAATTTTCATTAAATTGAAAATAGTTATAATTAAATGCCTACCTCCGCGGAGATCAACAGTATTCGGTGTCAAACTTCTTCGGTTTGACACCGAGAAACGTGTGTCTCCTGAACCGAAAAAGCCCTGTGACGTGTGTGTGTGTGAGGTGGCGGAATTAAGAGACATCTCCGTCAGCCCAGGAAATGAATGTTGGTGTGCGATTGGAATAACTATTATTAGACAGTATCGGCACTGGCAGACAGGAAGGAACTCTCGCAGACGAGGAAAATAATATACTGAGCGAAGGTGTGGAGAAATAAAGACGAATGGAGCCTTCCTGCCAGGGAAATGATGACAAGGAAAGTCGGATCAGTGTAAATCACGCTGGCAGGTTCAGGTGGCTTGGAAAAATGCTTTGCTGTACCTACCAACAGGACAGTTTATAGTTTGACGGCCACACACTATGGGGCCGGTGGTCTCCACTCTACCTTCTGCACAAGTGACGCCGTCGTCTTGCAGCGAGTACCCGCCGTAGCATTCACACCGAAAAGAGCCGGGCGTGTTGACGCAGCGGTGGTGGCAGAGGTTGCCCTGGTAGACCAGGCACTCGTTCATGTCCTCCACCTTGAAGGGGCCCTCCACCGCGTTCTCCTGCTCCTCGCCGATGGAGAAGGCCTCTTTAGGAAACGGGCTGTCAGACACTTGAGGAGGGGAAAAAACAGTTGTTGGTGTCATCAACGTACACTGATCAGCCACAACATTAAAACCACCACTTATATTGTGTAGCTCCCCCCCGTGCCGCCAAAACAGCTCTGACCCGTGACCCGTGGAGACTCCACAAGACCTCCGAAGGTGTCCTGTGGTATCTGGCACCAAGACGTTAGCAGCGGATCATTCAAGTGCTGGAAGTTGAGAGGTGGGGGTCCCATGGATCGGGCTTGTCTTGTTGTTCTGCTGATGCTAAATCCGATTGGAGCTAACCCCGGCCATCCTCATGATGTAGAAGAAAACGTGATTCATCAGACCAGGTCACCTTCTTCCATTGCTCCATGGTCCAGTTCTGACGCTCCCGTGTCCATTGTAGACGCTTTCGGTGGTGGACAGGGCTCAGCATGGACACTCTGACCGGTCTGCGGCTACACAGCCTCATACGCAGGAAGCTGTGATGCACTGTGTGATCTGACACCTTTCTATTCTAGCAGCATTAACTTTTTCAACAATTTGTGCTTCAGTAGCTCTTCGGACCAGACGGGCTGGACTTCACTCCCCACTCACACAATGAGCCCATGGGAACCCATGACCCTGTCGCCAGGTCACCGGTTGTCCTTCCTTGGACAACTTTTGGTAGGTACTACACCCTTCAAGACCTGTCGTTTTGGAGATGCTCTGACCCAGTCGTCTAGCCATCATAATTTGGTCCTTGTCAAAGTCGCTCAGATCCTTACGCTTGCCCATTTTTCCTGCTTCCAACACATCAACTTCTAGAACTGACTGTTCACTTGCTGTCTAATATATCCAACCCCTTGACAGGTGCCACTGGAACGAGATGATCAATGTTATTCACTTCACCTGTTTGTGGTTATAATGTTGTAGCTGATCGGTGTATATTCACATTTACTGTCTGCTACCAGGCGTGCTGGCTCCATAGCAACTGAAAACAAACTTTTCAATTAACAACTGTGTATTCCATTGTTTATAGACAAGTGCCTTATTAGCATGCACAGGCTGTTAAGTTGTTTTAATAATTTTTCTTAAATTCAAAAGTGGTTCACTGGAGCACAATCTAAATACGACTTTGTAATGTAATGTCACACGACGCAGGGGAGGACTAGATCTCTCAATATTCTAGATTGGTGAACTTGGGTATTACACCTTGCTCCTTCTCCTCCTCTTGGCTACTGTTTTCAGCATCATTTTGAAACCTCACCACAATTCCCTTCCCCACACACACTGCCCTTTAGCGGCAAGAGTAAGCTGTTTCTCTTTGTTGTAAATCTGTGATTTTTCTTGCCGGCGCAGTGGTACAGTATATATTACATCTGTTTGGCAGTTTCCTGGTGTTTATCCTGCTCTGGCAGCTCTGTGCGTAATTCATTCAGCGCATTAGCATTGCGGGTTTTAGGTTTTGGTTTCTGTGTTTGCGCGTGTGTGTGTGTGTTCACAGTACCTTTCTTTGGCTGCGGGGTGGAGTCCAGAACGGGTCTTTCTCTGACAGGGTGCCATTTATATCCCTCGGTCGGCGCTGTGACCTCCCTGGCCTCCCCCGCGCAGCAGGTCAAGAAGATCCGTGTGCAGTGGGAGCCCAGGGGCCGTTGGGCGTCGCAGCGGTGTCCTTCGGTGCGGAACCTCAGGCCCAGAGCGCAGCAGCCGCAGCACTCCTGCTGGGAGAAAAACAACATCAGACACCTACTGTATAGTCTCAGAGTCTAACAGGGAGCTACACTACATCTGTACTATCTAGCAGGTATGAGTGGCAGGAGGAGGTGAGGGATCAAGTCAACTACAGCTCTAGTTATGGAAATGAAAGAGAAAAGGTAATTTATTTATTAATTAATATAAATAAACAAATAAATATACAAATAAATAGATAATATGATATAATGCGATATAAATAAATAAATAAACTGTTAAAATCTATCTTGAATTATGACAGTGTTGATGTTTTGGACTTTACTCCCTCATCATTTTCATCCCCCTGTTACTAACCCGAACCCTAACCCTTAAGTATTTTGTTAAATGGGACTAAATAAAATGGAAAAAAGAAAAATGGAAATAAGAAATATTGCAGTGTTGTGTGTTTGTGCTGTGGCATTGCGATACCGAAACAATGAAGGTTACAGCCGGGAATTGGAAGCAAATATTTAATAGCCTTTCCCCGGCCTTGAGACTATAATGACGCTCAGGATGTACGAACAACCTTCCTCGAGCACCCAGATCAGATGGCAGCTGAATGGCTGTGGAAATAATAACTAATGTGATCCAGCAGAGCCTCAATGACCACGGTAACAAACTGTGCAAAAAAATAGTATCAGGCTATTCTATTTTTTCTACTTATCAAATATCAATTCGAAAAACGGCACATGTTGGAAAAACTAACAGGGAGCCTAAACGGATGATGTAGTGGTCTTGTGAACATTTAAAACATCTATAGTGGTCTGTTTTTGATATCACAAAACTTTAAGAGAGGAGGAAAAAAAAACATTGCGGGAACATTTTTTTTTTACTTAGCCCTGAAGTATTTTGTTAAATGGGATAATTTAATCACAGGAGCAACTGGCACCACGGCTGCCACTGGAAAAACTAAAGCTGCCCAGAGATTGTAGGGAGACATTTTCATGGCTATAGGGACTCGTAATATGAACATATATTTTCCAAACTCGCATGACTAAGGCATTTGTGTACAACTCAATTAAAATGTATATTGAATTCAAGAATAAAATAGCTCTGCTTGGCAGTTTGCCTTTCAAAGAGGTTTTTATTCACATCCATCCAGTTCCTCTTGGCCCCATCGTGCGCGGTGCTTGAAAAACACTCGCCTTGTAGGAGTCGGCTCCGCATTTGTCACCGCCGTCCTCTTCACAAAGGGCCCCGGCTTTGGCGGCATTAATACCGGCCGCACACTGCTGCTCGCTCAGGGGACGCAAACAGCATCGTTTCTGAGAGATCCTGGCGGGAAAAAGAAACGACATAGGAGAAGAGGGAGCTGTTTGGGCTGGAGCTGAGGCTGAGGCTCTGAGCTGGTAAGATGTTCCTCCCCAATAGTGCTACAACAGAGCTGATCAAGCCATTACAAGTTCCCGTTCAATGCTGGTTCATCTTTTGGAATGCACATTGTGACGGGAATCCAAAGATACTGCAATTTACACCGACGTTACAATTTCCACTAAATGCGACTTATGAAACCGTAACAATGGCAATCTTATCCCAGAATGACCCTTCAATGTTTCTTAGGAAATGTGTTTGTTCATTTGATAAGCTTTGTGTGAAGGGATTCTCTTCATATTTATTTACTTCACAAGCGGGATAAATCGGAAATCACGTACAGACTTTATCGTGACATTTCCGCAACTGGGTTGTGTGATTGAACGTGCGTTACAGTAAACCCAGCTTTGCTCAATTTGAGGAATCAACCTCAGCGATGTGGGTCTTTTAAATGGAGGAATTACCGACAGACGGAGTGCTTATCCTTGGCGGGGAGCGGCATGTTGTTGCAGTGACCATTGGCCGTGGCCCATTTCTCCCCCGTCTCGCAGCAGACGCTCAGCAGCTCCGCCGCTGGACAGTGAGTTCGAAACACAAACAGGGAGATCCGGATGAGACCGATCGAGGTAAGTAAGCACCAAGTGTTTTTAGGAGAAACAGGTTGAAATGAACCAATCAGGCAAACTGCAGCCGATTTGAGAACAGGACACAACACAAAGCACGAGAGTCCCAAATGTTTACGGCATATTCAAAGAGTGACAACACCGCCGTTCGAGCGTTAGCGTCGAAACTTAGTTCAAAATGTGTGTTTTGGCCGTTGCAACTATCCGACCTCGGCATTTCTCCGAAAAGAAACCTTCAAAATGAATTCCTCCACGGTTTGTTTTCCACATGCTCGCTCGTTAAAAAGAAGTGAGATTGTCACTTTTTCTTTTTTTTTTCTCAGCCCAGCCCGGCAACAGAGGGAAAACACGCGTCATCTGATTCACAGCAAAGTCTTTGAGTGACTTAGTTCATCGCATGATCCAGCGAAAGGTCACAGCGTTCCGTCTTTGATTTGCCGCTCCTGGAGCTCCAAAGCTCATGATCTCTCCCGTTTTCCAGCCAGTCACAACCTACAAAACAAGCCGTATGAATAAACTCTGGACCTTCCACAAACTTCTTTAGAGCAAAGCAACGTCCGCATGGGTGCCTCCTAATGAACTTAAGACTTTACGAGAACGTATGGAAAGAAAATATCAGTTTTGTGGAAGCAAATCATCATGATTGGGACCTTTTTTTGGGGCTGTGGCTCAGACCCAGAAGACCGAAAAAACACAGTGTTGATTCAAAACAAATGTATCTGTCGTTGCATATCTGGAATTGAATCACCGCACAAGTCGCTGCAGAGGGAAAAGGTGCTGAATGGAAAAAAAAATTCTCCAAGAAAGAGCGGCGCCGCAAGCTTCCGAGAAGCTTAATTCGGGTGTCAACTCGAGTCGCTGAGGTCACCGCCACACTGCGACTTCCACTCTTTGACTCCTCTCTCCCTCACATCCTGTTTGTTTGGTGGAATATCCCTCCACTCGAGGCACCTCGCCCTGGAAGCCGCTCTGCACGGGCGCGAGCGGCTGCTGCGGCGCACCGTAATTTATAAGTTTCGGGATACTTTGAGAACATTTGAAGCCTCCACAGGCCCCCGGTGACTCTTTGATGCTCCTCGCATCGCTGTCCCAGTCAGGCGCTTTAACAAGTCCCTTTGAACCCCAGCGCATGTAGTGTTATTAAAAGACAGGGAACGCGATTATTCATCTTCCTTTTCGCTTGCGCCCCTTTTCATTTTCTCCAGGTGGAACACTGCACACGTTCTCGTTTGCAGATATCCAGATGGCAGAATGTATACACAGGCCGGCAACAGGCACCCATATTTATTGTGGAGCATTGAAGAAGAAGAAGAAGAATCTTTAATTGTCACGCAACACACCACACTACAACACATGCATATACACACACACACATGCACATGCTTTGGATGGTGGCCGGTGAAATGAGGCCTCTGCATTTGAGTAATTGACGTTGAAACAGTCTTTGTTTGGATTGAATTTCAGAGGAAGAAATATATATATATACTGTACTTAAAAACAAATAGTGATAAACTGTTTGGAGCCAGTTGTTGGTCTTTGACGTGCCTACTAATCAAACCCTAACAACGGACTTCTTCCACTCATCCGTGTAATAATTTGGTCGGTTGATTGATGAAGCCTGAAAAGGGGGAGACTTGTTGGGAAGTTAGTGAGCATCTTTCCTTCCTCTGCCTGTTATTACGTCTGTCTATCGGACCAACAGGAACACCAGACGCGTGCCTGCGGACCACGTCCCAACAACAATGACATCACCTCAGCTGAACGGGACACCAGACCGACAACACGAGAAGGGCAGCTCTCGACACGTCTCCGTGGTGTCGTAAAGTGGCGTGTTACGGCTAATCAGGCCGTGTCATGGCGGTAATGCACAGGACAGGTGGGCTGAAAAGAAGAGGAGCCTCGAGCAATAACACAACCTTTGACTACTGTACCACGTCCACATGCTGCAACCAAAATAAGTGTGTGTGGATAGACCAACAACTGATGTCAAGAGCATTTGTGTGTGTGAATGCAAATGTGTATACGAGAGAGAAATGGCCGGGTCACACCGCCGGCGGCGGGGCGCTGCAAAGCGGCAGGCTGCAGTGCACTTCAAACGGAGCTGGGCTTCATCGAGATGCAGGGGGCGGAGCGACGACCGGCGGCGAGCGGACAGCTTCACGGCGACAAGGAAAGTTGAGCAGGTTTCAACTTTATACAAATGAGCAGCACTGGGCGCCGGGCGACAGCCAATAGGAGGGAAGATACCCTCTCAATGGCGCTGATCCTTGGAAAGTGGATGCCCGGACCACTGCATATTTTTCATGACTAAGCTTTTTTTTTTCATGAAAAACGTCCCTTAAACAATCGAAAAAATAAGGAGCACGTCGTTTTATGTTTCTCCAACGAGGAAATTTTTTTATTTGAAGGGACAGATGGCAAGATCATTCAGGTCATTTTTTTCAAGAGGTAATTCATTTTGCGAAGTAAACGGCTACACCATTTTAATAAAAAAAAAGGTTGACACGGCCCCATCTATCTACATAATGTATACAGTTACTCCTCACTTAACAACCTACCTGTTTAACGACTGTTCAGACTTACGACCAGCTCTCTGACCAGTCTGTATTGTACGCTGAGTACGAAACCGCGACGTGTGTGCTGTGTGCACAGCGTCTCAGCGTCAAGCATCTCATCGTGCACCACCCTTATTCACCGTTCTCAGTCTCATTCCCGCAGTCTGTCAGTATTCACTACACTAGCGTTCGCAATGGCCACGCAACCCTTACCGCGAACTAACATTGGTCCTCGCTTATCGACCAATTCGCTTAGCCACCTGGTCCTAGGAACGGAACTCGGTCGTTAAGTGAGGAGTACCTGTATTAAATATGGAAAGGGAGATTTTGAGGAGACACGCCCACAACAGCCAGGGGCACAGAAGCCCCGTCGCCAGCGCTGTGACCCGAGCAAAAGCATGGCGGGAAGGAATGAATTTAAGAGGCAAATGAGCTTCTGTTTTGTATGATCTTTATTACTCTATGTGGGGCTGGTGTGCACATGTCAGGGAACACCACCAAGGCTTATTTTTTTAATAACTCCAACACAAATATTTACGGAGACCCTCTTGTTATCTGAAGAACATCATCCTTTACGTCCCAGTATGGACAAATGTCCAACGGCAGCTGGCTGTGACATAACAGGGAGTGCTCTGCTCTTTCTTTTCTCTCCGTCTCTGACTTCATTTCCAACACGGCGAGATCAGGTTTCAGAGAACACGGAATCGACAGCTATCCTCCTAATCCCTGAGATTTAACATGAACACACGGCCATGTGCGATGCCTCTCTGTGAACTCTTGACTGAGGTCGTGGTCAGTTAATGGGAGGCCTGAGGGCTGGCCCCAGTCTTTTATGGCTTCACACACTAGCCTCCAACCCCATCACTCCTCCCTGTGGTTGGATAACCGATATTAAGCAATGGAAAAATCTAACTGAGAGCACATCACCGTAATGGCATGTGAGGGGGACCAACAGGTTGTTTCCTTAAAATGTGCCAAATTTTCCCTGACCACAAATCCCTAATTGCACCATGTGCCTTCTCTAAATCAGCATAACAATTATAGATACATTACTATGGCGGGGGCGGGTGGTTAAGGCGTCGGCTATAGATGGAGAGCCAAGTGTGGCTTGTTCGAGGAGCGGACGCACCTGCCAGAGGTGAGCATAATTAATGGATGTTATTTAAACTCTGTTCCTCGTGGTTTGCTCCCTCTTGCAGTGAAGCTGGGTCCGAGCCTAGTCTCCCCGGAGCCCGGGGGGACCGGAGCCTGGAAAGGCTTTATGTTATTTGTTGTGAGCAATTTGTTAAATAAAATACCCCGTTGGGAGCGTGAACATCAACCTCCGTTAATGATGCTCACCTCTTGTAGCCACGTCTGCTCCAGGAACAAGCCAAACCTGGCTCTCCATCTACAGCCGATGCCTTACCACCCACCCCCTAGCCACAATTACATTAAACGATTCATCAGATGCTCTGTCCAAAGCCACTTACAACTTATTCATACGCCTGTGGAGGCGGCCATGCAAGGCTCATCGGGAACAGTTAGGGCGTTAAGCGTCTCAAGGACACTTCAGCATTCTACCAGGAGGAGCTGGGGATCGAACCGGTTGCTAGACGACCCACTCTTCCTCTCGATCCACTGCTCTTGAGCCTCATACATTCTGCGGTGCAACAAAACGGCGTGTCGCTATTGACCCTCTCCCATTCCCTCCGGGGCCCTGTAAGTTGGATGCGGCCCCCTTGCCTTTTGCTTTAATATGCCTACTATCTCTAATACATCCCATTACAACTTCACATATGTATTTCCACACATCAGCAAAGCAAGAAAAGCTGAGAAAAAGTTGATCTTTTTAACAAATTTTGGGGAAGAAATAGCAGTCCCTTGAAAAAAACGACTATAATATCCTCACAGTTTAGATGGGAGGAGAGAAGAGAGAGGACAGTCATCCTGTTATTTATCACCTCTCCCTTTCTACTTTTAGGTCTTGTTTATGTGTGGTTTTCTTGGAGTTGAGGGTTTTTGATTTCTAAGCACAACTATCGTGCAAATCCGTCGGGGGTATTCAGTAAGAATACGTTGCACAAGCGGGGTATGCCAAAAATTCCTGGAAATGACCGGCAAAAAACCCTTGGAGATAAAGCGAGAGCGAGCCGCCGCTTTTAAAATGATCTTCAGAGTAATGCAACAGGCGGGGATGAAGTGTATCAAGGCCCCCTCCGGAATTCCCCCTCCTTTTTTATTCCCGGAAAAAAATTACACGTTCTCCGCCCACTCCCATGTGCCGTGTGTGACACCGCGTGTGACACTGGTGGCGATAAGTTAAAAAAAAGTCCAACTTCAGGAATGTCGCTCCACCTCACGTGCTGGGACAATTTCTAAGACGCAGTTATGCACTAACATATGTCCACTTGCCCACATTGTGATAACGATGCGGATATATCTCGTCTTCTCTTGCACAGCCATGACGAGTGGTGTGTGTATGTGTGTGTGTGTGTGTGTGTGTGTGTGTGTGTGTGTGTGTGTGTGTGTGTGCATGCACACGAGCCAGTTGTTCCTCTGTCTACCTTTGCCGGAGTGATTACTGGGGAGATTGGAAAGCCGGTAAACCTCGCGGGAGAAGGATAATCACAGCGGCTCACCAGAGAGAAGCAAGTAGCGTCTGGCAATCAGGCTGCAACAGAGGTCTCATTCATCACATGGGCATTATGCTGCTCACAGGTACAAGTCCAGAGAAATCCTACGCTGGATCCGGGCCAGGTTCAGAAAGCCTAAACAGTCCCATCCCCCACTCTGCGCAGGCTGTTTCTGGTCAAATGAGGGCACACTATTTGACCGGAGGAGGAAAAACATTTACCTTGGACTGTGTTTAAACACAAAGCGAATCAGTTGAGGTTGAGTGCACGGTGATGTTGTTCTTTGTGATGCGTGTTTGGCTTTGTTCCCCGCTCACATCGATAACCGCCCTTAGTCGAGGCTTTTTATAGTTTTTTCGGACTCCTACCGCTTCCGCTTAAACATCCGGGAAATCTTCGCTCGGGCCTGCAACACTTTACCGTTGAACCCGTACAAGGTCACTTTGCCAGATCCGCTCCACCCAGATCAGAACGTGAAGATATATACAAAAAGGACTTTGAAGGGAATAAACAAGCTCTCCTAGTTGGCCTACAACAAAGCTCCAATTCACGGTTGAATTCTGGGATATTATCCTCATGTGCCGATGCATGTTGCGGGAAAACAATTGAGGAGATCCATCAAGACTCCTTTTGTCCTGCGACGAACGAGTGCGGCCACTTATTCACCGGCTTCCCAGACGGTGGACTACAGTTCCACAGCACGGCACGCATATCCAGCGCAAAATCGCAGTCATAATTTAGCCAAGAATTTGTGAGTCCAACGCCTCGACATACTAACTTCATGTCATGGGATGTATTTGGCGTGTACCGCCGGCCTTCACTCCTATAGAAACATCCCATAAGCACATACATACTGAGCATTCCTCAGGAGGCCAGGTGCTGAAAGGAGAGAAAAGTCCTGGCAGGTCTCAACAAAAAGTCACAGTGTGATAAAGTGAGTTAACTAGCCATTGCACTGGTTCGCCAAACAACATCTACAGTGAGGGCAAAGGGTCAAAAAAAGTGACGTGTATCAAATAATGCGTTTGGTAATTCATGACATTTAGTCCCCATGTGAGAATAACACCGTCCCTCTTTGTCTGATTATCCAGCAAGACTTCTTTCCACTGTACACCGTAATAAGGATATTATTAAGTTCGGTACATTTTACACTTTAAGTCAAACAAATGTGAATCTGTATCTGATCCCAACGATTCCCTCTCTGGGGGCGAACAGTTTTTTCTCACGCTTTCCAATGTGGTGCGACACATCTCTCCAGTCACACATGGTACCGCGTCCAACCTTTAAGCACATGAACATACAACGATCCAAAACTTAAACCCAACAGAGATATTGACAGTAACTATTGCGATTCCTGATCACTCCCGGGGCGGTGAGGTGGAAAATGCCATTTAGGGAACACAACCTCTCCACGGAGCCCTGTTTTTGCCGGACCGCTGCCAGCTTGTGTGGAGTTATTATGGATCCCTTGTCCAAACACAGGATGTGAAAAAAGGAAGAGGAAAATGTTTTATGATACAGTAACAACCTTCTAATGTCATCACCACATTACACACCTTCACAGGCTGACGCATTTGGGTTTAGGCGTTCCCCAATCATTATTTTTTTTTTTGATCCTGTAGTTTCGTTTTTGGTAATATAATTGACAAAAAAATGAATAGGGTAAAAAACAAATATAGAGATGTTATCGTAAAACATTACGGTTTTGAAATCTACTTTTAAATCGTGCCAACTTACCATTTGTTTCCGCCTTGCCGTTCTGATAGTCGTGGAGGGTTTGAGCCTGTCTTTTGGGCTTATCCCCCTCCTCTTTCATCCTGATTGGGGCCGTTCTGGTGGGACTGAACTGGACGGTGGGATAAGAGTGCTGCTCCTCTTCAAAGGCCTCCCCTTGTCCCTTGTGGCTATGAGGGCGTGACCTACCGTGACCCCCGGAGCTGCTTTTCTGATTGTCTCTGTCATGGCCACTGTGTCTAACTCCCTGATCGACGGGGGTGGTGAGCCTCTTATCCTTCAGGGTCTCTTCAGCCACTCTGTCCCTGTCACCGTGATGCCTAATGGTCCTCTCGCTGACCGGCTCTGTGGCTCTCTGTGTGGTTGTCGCTAACGATGTTGCCGTCTCTCGCCGAGCTCCGGCGGTAAGCTGTTCCGTGTGCCATTGCCTCTCGGCCATGTCTCTCCTCTGCTGATCGCGGTTTTCCGGTTCCCCACTTGGCACTTCTGTACCGCCGTCACGGAAGCTGGAGGAAACGAAGCTTGACTTGGGGTAAGTTGGTGGTGCTGTTGAAGATTGCCTCTGTTGGGCCACATCCAGGGGAGTGGAAGATGTAGGCTCTGCCAGTGTATAGTCATACTCCTCTGTGCCAAAACTGGGTGGGTCCTGCTTATATAGCGGTAGAGTGTTGCCTAATGCCAACTTGGAAAATGGATGCAGGGGGTTTGTCTGTTTACTGTCAAGTGTGCCACTGAAGTCCCTTAAAGGAGCCTTGTTCTCAGTTGTGGTGACCAGCATTGTCTTGTTGCTACTACGTTGGTCACAGCCAGGGATCGACGAACACATTAAGCTTCCGCCATCATTTGGACAGTGGCACACCTGGCACGGGTCCATCTGAAATGTATGGCCCGCATCGTACTTCTTGGTGCCACGGACGCACCCGATTCGCCCACACTCAAGACATCCATCTTTGGGCTTTATGATCTCGATGCAGTTGGGTGGAATGTCGGGACAAGGGATAAAATGGCAAGCTATCTTCCCTCCTCCTTGCGGACAAGAACATTCTGTGCTCCCGAAATCCACAAAGTAGGACTCTCCCTCTGGGACTTTCCCCTTCTGGAAGCCTGCGTGGACACAGTCATAATACTGGTAACCCTCACAGGTGCATCCCTTCCTTGCACAGGTGGCACAACATGACCCCACCCCCAAAACCTCTTCAATGCAGCTCTGAAGAACGGGGCAATCCACGCCGGTGCAGTCCTTCTGGCTTAGGCAGAGATCCAGACACAGGAAAACCCAACATAAAAGCAACGTAACCCTCTGAAGGTTCATATTGCATTTAAAAAAAAAATAAAAAAAAGATTCAAAAGACAGATTTACGAAGAGGACTTCTCTTCGGTGTGGTACAATTTTAAATTTAATCCAGATGATGATTAGTTGATATCTTTGGGCCTGAAAAAAGTAGAAGAAAACCCAAATAGGTTAATGGTTTTAAAGTAAATACAGTAAACATCCAAACTTTGACTCAGCCATCTTTCGGGTATGGACTAAAATTGAACATGATCATTGACCACACATACAATTGCAGGAGAAAATATGTAAATTTTCAGTATGTTTATTTACATGCTGCGAGTCATGTGAACCCACTTTACATCATATTTATTTTTTCGCTCATTGTAGCTGTTAAAGCAAAAAGGTATCTCTTACAGATCTCTTACTTCTCAACAAATAAAGAATAAACACAGGGCTACAGTCGAAGAAACACTAAGGAAGTTTTTTTAATGTGTGCGTCAGCTGCCCAGACTTTTAAATCTGTTCTTCGGTTGTGGTTTAAAAAATAATGCGCACAAAAACAAACAGCGGCAGCATAAGAGACATCATTTGAATGTTCCGATCTGACTTTGAATCAGAGGTCATATTGGAGACCAGGTGTTTTCTATTTTTCTTTTCCTGCTTTTCCCCGCTGCAATGAGCGCCGGTTGCTAGACGCTATGTCATTACACGCTTCAGAGTCTGGGATGAAGATATTTACACTAAAAATCTAACTATTTGATTACTTTGTGGAAGTTCAACATGTTCAAGGTCAAATTATTCAATTTCCTGAATCCAGTGTTTTACACATACTGTAAATAGCACAAAGACCATCCTCAAACACAGAGTATTAAGTCAGGGCAAATCTGGTCCATGTACACATGGTATATTCCAGACACCTCCTATGCTCTTTTGTACCTTGGTGTGTAGCAAAACTTGCTTCAACATGTCCCTAAGTATTTGACTACAACTCACAACTCTTCATCTATGCATGAAGACAACCCTATTCGGAAAAGATATGCTGAACTTAAAAAAAAATATTTCGCCATGATTTCAAGCACTCATTATATGTGTCATAGAATATAACAAAATACAATATACAGTAGATAACTATCCATGCATCTTAATGACAATGAAAGTATTTAACTTGCATTCGATGCAGTATTTCACACCTCCTGCATGCACTGATCGTGAAAAACATTTTTCCAGACGGTTTTTTTTTTCCCCACAAAGTAAAAGAAAGAAAGAAAGAAAGAAAGAAAAAAAAAAGAGAGTATCATCTGGTTGAAAGTAAGACAACAATCTCTTTGCCACTGGACCTTTCTCCCACATCTACAGCTATGTAGCTCTCACTTCATCACATAGGCAAGGCCATGGAAAGACATGCAACCCGCTGCAGGATCATTCGGGGAATCAATGATGTCTTTGTGTGCTTCTGGTACAAAATCTTTTTACCAGATCTCCCAGTCTTTTAACTGGCCCATGGTTCACTGGTTCGGTGCTACGCCGTATAACAGTGATGAACTCAGCACCATAAAGCATTACAAAACCTGAAAAAAACGCTGGAAGCATGTCTATTTAATTTACTGTGGCTGAAAATGTGCCATTACAAGACTTAAGTAATATGAGGCACACAGACCGGTGTACACAGACACAGGGATATCTATTCCCTCAGTGACACATAGTCACATAGTCATCCTCCACAGAATTTAATTGTCAAATAGTTGTGTCTTTTTGTCAAAACTGTGACCTTTATCCGTTTGTTTAATTCCTCCACCCGCCTCCCCCACCCCACACACACACACACACACACAGACAGGCAAATATTGGCATCATGCAACAGAAGTCTCCAAGATTTCAGCACACAAGCAAGAACCATTGCAAACCATTTTTAAAACAATAATTGCCAATATGATGATTTATGTCCGGGAGGCTTCCAAAACATTTCCTCCAAGCACTGAATGGGATTTTAATAAGCGCTGGATCTTTGATATTTTTTGATTCTTGCCATCCCTTGTTCTTTCACTTTAAATAACTGTGACATAAACAAGAAAACGAACGAAACGCGTGTGACAGTCCCAGTCTCGCCTTTGGACACGTACCACATAACCACATGAAACGTATGCAAGCGCAGTGCTCTCCCCGTGCCCTCACGGTATTTCATGCAAAATCTAAACACATGACACCGGGAGACGGGTGACCGTTCAGCGCGCCAAAGGACAATTATTCGTTAGGACTATCACCAAGAACCGCTTTCGCTCACCGCCCCTTTTTTCTTTTTCTTTTTTCTTAAACGGTAAGTTAACTCACCTACTTTCGCGCTGGGTCTGTCGCTGCTGCTCGCTGCGTGAAGGCGCGCGGAGTGAAACTTGTCCCCAAACTTTGCGCGCAGTGTCCGCGGAGGAGCGCACGGTGCGCGCCGTGGAGCGGAGGGCGGGACGGGATTTACCAATCAAATCATCCTCGGGAACAGCTCCCACACGCTATCAAATCCTGCTGTGTATCCATCCGTATGTCCGATCCAATTCCCATTTGTCCCGTTTTCTTTCATTTCGTTTAACGTTTAACAGTCTTGCCCGTCCGGAATACATGGGGTTTCAGGGGTTCTCCAAGAGGTTCCAAGGGGGTCCCCAGGAAAATGATTGCCACGATTACTTGTAAAACCAACACCATCATTTGAACGACAAAACGTTAGCACCGCTAGAGAATGTACAAGGATGACTGTTTTGATCATACGCTCACTCGTAGAACAGCTGGGCAGTGATTTTGGATGAAGTCATATCCAACAATAACACCTCTCAAGTTTCCCTCTCAGTAAATATATCAGTAAATGATCCACTGAGCGTTAACATTGTTAGGTTTCGTGTTCTTGATAATTGAAACTCTCGCATGCTGCCAGGACGGAAAAACACAGAGCAATAGATGTCATTTTCGTTAAATATTGAATTAAAGCATTGTTTATTAACATGTACAGCATGCGGCTCTGCAGGGGGGCGGAGCGAAAGGGGAATATAATGAGGGGCGGGGTGAATATTGTACTGGATTTGAAAATCCCCCAAATTGTACTTGCTATACTTTACTGCAGTCACAGAGAAACAATGTACATGCTGAAACACAGCAATACAGGGTGTCTCTCTCCGTAATCTCTACAAATAGTAGTCAGAGATCTGTTTTCGATGATGAACTGAACGGAGAAAACAAAGAGCAACAGCATTACTACAGTGTTTCTCTCTTCGATAAACAATTTCTAAAATGAGACACACATTGGAAACACATTTTCTGTGACCTTATTTTGTGGCAGCTGCAGAGTTTCATAGTGCTGCCTTTTGAGTCACGACTTGGAGAACGACTTCATTCATCCCGACTGCTGTAAGATCAACCAGCTCAGCTATAAGACTCCATGTTACGTGTCTGTAAGCACAAGATTAAAATTTAACTATACCTTTCAGGCTATCCAAGGACCACATCTCAGTTATTGATAGAAATTAAACATAATTCTGAGCATCCCAAGCTTCAATACAATTTTAAGCGAGCCAGTTACAATCTGTGTATGCCTATATCCACCACTGTTAATTGGCAAACTGTTGAAAGGTCTACCTACCATTGTTCTATCTTGCCAAAAATGTAAGTTTGCCTCAATGTGACCTGTGCCTTGAAGCTAAGTTGTTCTGTAATAACCTGGACACATGATCTTAATGACCCCGAGGCCAAGACTAATCCCCCTAGGAAGGCTGCTGTTGGTCTGTTATTGCGGCCAACAACACCAACCAACACCCATGAGCCGTCATCACTCACAATGATCGTGGTGGTAGTGATGTTAGGAATGTCCTGTAACTCTACGTCATCTTTCGTCCTTCCAATGAGGCTGTGCATCTGATGAAGGTTATATAACGCACATCACGGCCGGACCAGCCAGGTCTTTCCACAATTACAGTTTCAGGAAATACCTCGGAAAACGTAATCACAATTATCCCCACGGTTGTGAAAATGAACTATGTAAGTATGTAACGCGTTGTGGCTTTAGAGAAATCAAATGTCTCGCGGCTTCATGATCAGCGGTTCCAAAGCAAAATCAAAGAAAGGCAAATCAATTACTCTAACTCTGCTTTGGACGTCTAAGACGCAGGCAGTGACCAAGAGCTCTGTTCCTCCGCATTAGTTGACCTTTTCCGGCTTCTTGGGGGCCGAGGAGCAACGTAATGGCTCTCGGTGCACGGCAACGTAATCTGACACGCACTGATTTGGGAGACATAATTGCACCCCCACTCCGTTGTAATTCCTCATTCATGCATGTTTGGAGGGTTACTTCTGTCAATACTCATTTCCCAAGCCCTGTGGCTGCAGCCGTGCCTCTAAATAATCCACCTAATGGGTGTGATTAGTTTGAACTTTTCGGCACTTTCCACCTCTCACACGGAGAGCTTCCAAGAAAAAAAGTTGATTACAATATGTTTATTATTTTGTTCTCAAGGCGAAATTCAATCATCGTCGTGTCTGGCACTTCACATTTTATTTCTCTGTATCGTGCATGGTTTTGATTTAAACTGATGCCAGTTACATCATTGTCTGTCCGCTGTCCATGATCTAGAAAAAAAGTGTTTTTGGTTATCTGTCCTTCGCAGGACCCACTGCCCTCAACTCCCCAGTATGTTTAAACAGGTGGATAGAAGTTCCTACTGTTTTAAGATTTCCTTAAAGTACGATATTTTGAACAATATTTACAATCCAAGTTAGGTCTGATGTGTGAGTCAGTCCATCGTGGGATTATCCTTTTCATCGCATACTTTCCTACTATCCCACTATTGCATTTCTCAAGCCAAATATCCAGCATAGAGTCTAGGTAAATAATATGTAACATATATAAAATAATTATGTATTGGCATAGTGGTCTGACAGCCACATGCCATACATGTGGCTTCTCCACAGTTGGCCATTAAAACACTATAGACTGCCTTTTAATGAACAAGGTATTATGCAGACTCGTATGGGTTTTCCATAACCGCAGTTACCAAGTGAAAAAGAGGAAGTCTTTAATGTAAACCAGTAAAAGCTCGGGCACTGTGGCTCCGCAAGGGGGCGGAACGCCGGCAAAAAATTAAAGGTGACTATAATGAAAGTGAATCCCAGCTTGTGTCTCGTAAAGAATTTCCAGGCCCGTGACTACCGAGGGCTTCGGTCTTTGAACTCGCTACAGCTTGAATGCACGCCAATCAGCCACAACATTAAAAGCACCGGGCTAATATTATGCAGGTCCCCTTCATGCCACCGAAACAGCTCTGACCCGCCTAACGCCTCACTTAATTAGATGACGAGGCATTTGGCTACTTCAAGGACCCGGAGGGTCCGAGAAGTTTGACCGAATGATATACACCATCCGGCTCTGTTCCCGGACCTGAGGGGTCTTTCCTGGTTAATCGGCCAGTCCGATGACATCGGGAGTGTCGCATGAATCAAGCTGCACGGGAGGCTTGACACCCAACCCGCCGCTCATTAATCATTACGAGCTCCCACCGTCCCCTCCATTTTACCCGGCGTTTCCCAGCCAGGAGGGTGTGCAAGGAATCCCCTTCACCGAGCTGCTCCGCATAGAGAGTCCCGCAGCCCGATGTGGTTGAAGGGCAATGTTTCCAGGGACTCTCCAGCTAAACACCCCGGCAAACTTTAGGAAGCTTAGTCACTCCAACCCGAGCCCTTCCCTTTAGCCCACTTTACCTTAAGAGAGTCATAGTTACTCCCGCTGTTTACCCGCGCTTCATTGAATTTCTTCACTTTGACATTCAGAGCACTGGGCAGAAATCACATTGCGTCAACACCCACTGGGGCCTTCACGATGCTCTTTTTGAATTAAACAGTCGGATTCCCCTGGTCCGCACCAGTTTGCTGTGTTTAGGTAGGTGGTACATGTCAAAGTAATATCCACGTGAAAGCCTTGGACCAAAGGTTTTCCAGCAGAACTTTGCCCAGAGCATCTCACTGCCTCCGTCGGCTTGGTGTATCCTGGTCCCATCTCTTCCCCAGGTAAACAGCGCAGACGCATCCGGCCATTTACATGATGTAAAGGAAAATGTGATTCATCAGACCAGGCCACCTTCGTCCATTGCTCCATGGTCCAGTTCTCATGCTCAAGTGCCTATTGTAGACGCTTTCGGCGGTGGTCATGGGTCAGCATGGGCACTCTGACTGGTCGGCAGCTACGCAGCACGATTACGCAGATTTTGGTATTTTTTTGTATTTTTAGAGCTTATAGAGCTTATGGCGCGTAATCACCGGGTGTCATGACATTTCACTGCATATATGTATGACCGTATGTATATGTATGTCACAAATAATTTCTTGAACTTGAACTTGAACTTGAACTTGAACATCAGCAATTTGTGCTACAGTAGATCTTCTGTGGGATCACACCAGACGGTGCACTGCTGCCTCACAGCAAGAAGGTCCTGGGTTTGATTCCCCTCAGGGCGCTGTTGGCACCGTGCTCCGGTGGGTTATCTCCCGATTAGGTAGTTCATGTTCTTACATGTGGAGTTGAGTTACGTGCGATGGGTTTCCTCCTTGTAACATCAGTAAGGTCCCCCACCAAAGACATGCACAACATCATTGTCTGACCAGCAATGGACACTTGTAATTGGTCCCCAGGCATGTTGCTGTCCACTGCTCCTGGCTGCCCCCCAGAGGAAGGACAAGCCAGGATAGGTCAAAAGCAGAGCTATATAGCCACCATTTGAAGCATATGTGTGTTGGTTGCTGTTACTGTGTGTACTTGCTGCCTAATATATCCTACCAGGTGCCATTGGAACGAGATGAGTAATGTTATTCACTTCACCTGCCAGTGGTTTTAATGTTGTGGCTGATCGGTGTACATCCTGGCCAATTTAGGATGGTTGCACCTTCAAAAAAAGTGTGATTAGGAAAAACGTAATCTAGCTTTTTGTTTATGAACTTTATTATAATGAACTTCATCAGTATAAATATGAGATAAATCGCTGGAGGTCTGGAATAAAAAAAGTTATACTATGTACAAAGGGAGAAATCAAGGCACTTTGCCAATATTGAGCCTCAATTGCTTGTGATATATGATCTATATAAGATATGCATGTATAGAGCAGTACACAGTCATTTCAATCTATTCTATTCATCTCTATCTGCCTAATGCTTGGACCATGGTAATAATGGGAATTGACATGAAAACAACCACAAAGTGAGTCATGACCTATGTAACCTTCCCAAATTATTTGGAACACTGTCCGTTCCAAAGTTTACTACAGTTGTGTTGAATGCCAATCCACAACTTTTAAACCGTGCTGTTGAGCAGGGATTTAAATAGCTATTATGTCCGTCTGGACGCGGTTTAGACTTAAATAAGCACGGTGGCCAAAAAAGTTTCCCTCTTCTCTCCAGGAAGGATGTGACTGCTGACACATAACAGATGAGAAGACAACAGGCAGAAATGCATGGCAGAGCTACTCCTGGACTTTAAAAACCTAACATGTGCACAGTGCTGGTCCATAACCCAAAAACACTGCCATTATATGAATTAGTACAAAGTGTTTATTTGTTTATTTCAGGTTTCAGATTTGATACGTAATTTGTCCATGATAAAGTCCAGTGGCTCGTTAGTTTGATTACTTACTAAGAAGCCCATTATGGTCAATGATCCCAAACCTTTTGAATATTAAAATTTGTTTTTATTTCCTCCGTACTCTACTCTCGTGGCTTTCCGAACAGCCAAAAACAATAGCCAAAGTAAACCAACTCAAAGTGCAAAGAAAAGCCAGGCATTTGAGAACGTCCTCTCTCTTTTCCCGGATTTACGTAATGTCTGCTCTCAACACTGCCAGACCTATGCAAAGGAAATCGCAAAAAGATCTTTGCAGGGCACAGAATGAACTCTACGTAGCCAGCATTTTGTCGTTTGAATTAATCCAGTCTGGTACTGCACTCTTAAGTTGTCTAGACTCGAGGATCGGCCCCCGCGGGAACTGCTGCACAGACAGAGCATGACATCTAGGTATTGTTTTTCTACTGCACGGACATTCATCAAAGCATAAAGGTTTTATACTTACCGTGTCCAAATGCTACGATCGAAACCCACACAAGGCTGCCCTGTAAAAACGCCAGGGTTTCCCCCTCCACCGTTAGTTTTCATAGTTGAATTGAACGACGTCAGAGTTTTCTATCGCGCAAACAAGACCTCTTCAGCCAGGTGGCCACCCACCCAAACCGGCGGTCACACACGAACACTCACACCAACAACATGCAATTAGTCTAACCTCTGTGTCTTTGGAGGTCGGGGAAACTGGGAAACCTGACAGAGACTCACACTTAACACAGAAAGAACATGCAAACTAAAAAAAAAAAAAAAAAAGAACATGCAAACTCTCTGCAGAAGGACCACAGACCGAACAACCCAAAGCTGTACCATGCTACCCCAGACGCTGAGCAGAGGAAACCAAATGCATGGAAAATTGGAATAAGATCACCTCTGTAGCTTTAAAAACGAAAAACCAACAACTCACAACCTTAATGTGCTGATAAAGATAAAGATAAAGATAAAGGTACTTTATTAATCCCCTAGGGATTAATAGGGAAATTCCACTCTTGCAGAAATGTAATTTACCTTTGGCTGTGATGAAGGTAAACCTGTCAGGGAACACCACCAAGAGCCTGATTTATAACATAGCTGCTAGTATTACACTATCTCCAAGTATTTTAATAATAGCAAAACATCTGAGTTTTGAAAGGCTGTTGCTCTTTATTGCCATGTGGTACACTGCTGGTAAGCATAAAGCCAATCACAATGCAATTAAATTCATGCTATTATAATTTTTTTGACATAATGCAATGTTTCTAATAAATACCTCAGCCCCCAGCCCTCTATGCATATTCATACACCTACTGGACATTGACAACCTATCACAAAGTAACAGAAGGCCCTGATCCCGTAGGAGAAAATGTACAAGGGGCACTGCCAGAAGTGAAAAATGATCAAAGGGCTGAAAGAAATATTGCTAATTTTCAGTTGTGGGTCATAAATAGGCCCTGAGATAGTTTTTTTTTCTATGATGATTATGGTTCAATATATATAACATAATCATCAACCTATAACTGTACTTTCACTTTTTTGTTGCCCAAAAGGTCACAGATCAAGTGTGCTGGCCGTTTGAAATAGGTCCTAGAATCAATTGATTCAATAATCTTGTTTTGTCTTTTAACCAATATCACATCATCTTTATTAGTATTGGACATGTAATGATTAGAACAAATGAAATTAAATATGGCAATAGTTACCAGATCTGTATATAGCGAGATTATTCTACTGTAGTGGGGGCGCCTAGACAGCTATTAGTGACATCTACCGGTGACATTGAGCATTGCAAGTTAGGAATTCAGAGACAGAGGTAAAAGCAGAAAAATGTTTCATATTTTGTTCGTCTTCCCTCCATAGAAAATGATATAATTAACTTATTTACTCTCTGTAAACTTCCAAACAAACATTACACATCCTGGATATTTTTAATTTTCTTACAAAATGATTATTACATGAAATAGTAGTTATCTTTCCATTTACGGTCTGACATACTTTCATATACTGTATAACCTAACGTCTCTCCAACCCTACTAGTGCTACTTGTTTAATAGACAATGTGACACACATTTGATGTGATACTGTGAAAGATGTTCTTATTCTAAGTCTATAAATACGTTAATACATCAAATGTTTCAGTAACGATTTGGAGTTTGACCTTAAGCCACATACATGAGTTGATGGTGTTAATTATTCCATCTCTTTAAAAGAATATATTGTATATATATAATAGAACATGAGCATATTTCTGCACACGTTATTATAAATTAAAAGTAATAAATCCGTTTTAAATTAGGGGGGGGCCCTGCCGACGTCATACAGCTAGATTCGCTAGACTCGAACCTGTGCTGCATTCAAGCGCGGTCGGAACTCTGGGCGGAGGAACGGCCATTCAAATCGGTGTTTCGGAACCGGGGAAGATCGCGCAGGCCCGCGTACATCGCGCCGACGGATCGGACGTCACAACAGCATGGCGTCACAAACCGTCCACGGCGCACAAAGTTCTTATCTGAAAACACGTCCCGAACTGCTCCGTCGTTCTCACGTTACGTCGACGTACGGTTTCAAGGCCACGGTGTCTTCCTTGAGTCCCACGAGGCGAAAATGGCGATAGTTCCTCCAAAGTCATCGCTCTTCGCCGGCCTGGTTCTGTTGTCTGCTGTTTGTGTCGCGTGTGCCTCGAGGCTCAGTGTCCCCAAAGTTTTACTGCCGCTCGCCGGGAGCACCAGGATCAACTTCACGCTGGAAGCCACTCAGGGCTGTTACAGATGGTGAGTGAAGTGCTGTACGGCGTTGACCCGTTCCTGCACACGGCGGGGTCTTGAGTGGTCTGAGTGGTTTTGAGTTACACGCCTCGGCACGGATATGTGTCCCAGAACGGTAACGGGAAAGCCTCATGTCGCCTTCCAGGTCCTCCACCAGACCAGAGGTCGCGAGTATCGAGGCCGTCGGCGCCAGAGGCTGTTCCCAGAGCGCCGTTCTCCAGGCCTTCTCAACGCAGCCCTCCCGGCTGACGAGCGTCATCCTGGCTCGAGATGTTGGTGGGTCAATGGCGGATAAGGTGGTCAAGAAATAATAATAAATTGTCGAAAATGCTTATTATGGCACTTTCTATTTACATTAGAATGCCAGGTGTACGTTTCAAGGTGTAACAACAATGTAATTCAACGTTGTTGTCAGTCATTCTGTATGATTTCTTCCACGAAAAATGTTTTTGTTTTTTTTCCCCCTTAGCTGCCATTGTTTGCTTAAAAAGGTTGATAGACATCCGTAATTAGAGCTCTACAAACATTTACTGCTCAAAACATTTTAATTTCATCACAAATAACATCATAAATTTGGCCTTTTATACCGATATTCATACGCTGCTCATTTGTTGCTGCCAATCACCAAAATATCAGTGCAAAACGGCTGGGAAATGCTTTAAAATGGCGAAAATTAAGACTATAACCGTATTGTATTCCAACTGAATTGTGTAGTATGACGTGAAAATATGAGTTATAGCGCTGGACTGTAGCATTGGCTGCCGGAATGACGACATCCTATGACGTCATACAAGAGTCAGAAAAAGGCATTTCAATGCTCACTACAGACACGGACATCTTTTTAAAAATTCAAAAAAGTGTTTTTAATCTTTTACATTTTGACGGATATTCATTCGGCCTTCACTTAAATTCAACAGCAATGTCACATTCCTTACAGAAAAACTATTTGAATTGGTACCGATATTAAAACATTAAAACGTTCTTTGTTATTAAGTAGTATTGTCAGCATTAGAGTCACCATTCATGTTAACTCATGTATCGCAAGTGAAAATTTGGGCAAGAGGCCTATCTCAACTACGCTCTGGCGTTGGAACAACATGTATGAACTTTTTCAGAACAAGTCTCTCATCTTATCAAACGGATGAGTGTCGACGAGCTGTGAAGGCCACTACCACAGGGTTTTGAATGTTTTTCCAGTCCAGGCTCCATAGCTTTGCGGCATGTTGATGTTCTCCGGCTCTGAGCCCTGTGGCTCGCACACATGGTAGAACTAACAAGCACGTCTCTGGTTGCCGGCCACGCAGAAGTTTCCGGCCATTGTCGGCTGCATGTAGCCCACCTCGACTTGATCTGGGCCGATAAATGGCCGATCGCCATATTTCACGGTCACAAACTTGCCAACTAGATGCGATTTGACTGGAGGACGTTGTGGAGGTTGAGGGGGTCCCCTCTGTGATTCGGATGGACCGTGGCAGTCACAGTCAATGCTCCTTCCTCGGCTGCAGTGCTCTGTGCCTTAACTTTCCCACAGATGTTGGACACGATCTGACGTGTTCTCATTGTCCCCTTCACAACCGGCAACTTATCCGGTGCAGCGTCATTTTGTCTCGGGATGTCCTCTTCTGAGACCCCGAAGTGTTTTATACTTTGAAGGTGTGTCTTGTAAGTGCATGGTCGAGCTCTTTCAGTGTCTGGATGTCCGCTCTTGTTTTGACTTTCTCACCCGCTGTGTGCTTTACAGCGGGTGAGAAGCAAGTGGCTGTCTGTGCCCTTGAGGTGGCTGAACTTGAGGGTTATTTGGCTCTTGGTTGAGGTGGGTGCAGCTGAGGGTCATTTGATTCCCAGGGTTGAGGTCGGGGCTCTTCAAGATCAGACCCATCCATGGAGACCGGAGTGTCAGTCATCACCTCATTGATCCGTCTCAAATTTTCCCTCCGAATCTGGTTTATCCTCCACTTCTCCCTCCTCCTCTTTGAGGCAGAAGGGGTCATCAGCTGTACAGGTGTTTTGGCTTTTTTCCTGTGGTAGCTAGACACTATAATGAGTAGTAGATGCATGCTTTAGTCATTTCCACTACATGGATGTTTTCTAATTGTTATAGTAAATCTGTAAAACCATATTGATTCATGAGCAATGGCCTCTAAGCCAGTGTATTAACTACATTATCTACTTCAAATGAGTGTAAACCTATTTTTACTCATTGCTGACGCAGTGCTCAGTTACTGCTATATCACAGAAATACCTTGCCCTCTTTTGCTCAAGAAGCACGCGCACGCACACACACACACACACAGACACACACACAGACACACACACACACACACACACACACACACACACACACACACACACACACACACACACACACACACACACACACACACACACACACACACACACACACACCACCAGCACCTGGTTTGAACACATCCCTGAACACCCGCCTGCTTACATCCCTCTCCTTTTCTCCCTCATTTACCATTTACTGCCATAACTATCGCACGTGACCAATAGCTGCTCCATTTTTCCTGGAGTTAATTAACTGTGTTGTAGATACATGTTGTCATCTGATGTTTCTATGTTTATGTTCTTCCGTGTACATTTTGTTGTTTGTTTCGATGTTTGTCTTTCCATGTACATGTTGTTGTTTGGTTCTATGTTTGTTTGTCTCATCCGTGGTTATTCTCCCCCTCTTGGAGTAGTGATGATGATTAGTTGTTTATAGACCAAAACATGGTAAGATCGGTCTCCAAAGAGGGGGTTTGGTGTTGGTTCTGTGTAACAAATAAGCTGTGCTCTTGTCATCCTGCAGTTCGTCCACAGGACAGAGTTATTGCAGCAGTTCTTGACGATTTAAGAATTAATAAAGAGTGTCATTGCTGATTGAGAAGTTTAACTTCACTTGGAGACTAACTCTGTCCTTGATGCAATGGCATACAAATACTCTTGTGTTGTATGTCGAGCATGCTTACAGCACAGGTTTAAAAAATCAATACAAATAAAATATATAAAAATTTTGCTATGTAGTCCACCTGTGACAGAGAAGGTGAAAATATCAACATATTAAGAGGCTTGCTGATTTTTCTAATGTATTGGGCGTCCTTCAAAGTGTTCTTCCTTCAATATCTCCTCACATCATCGCTGTCAAAATGCATTATGGCCTGAAATAGCCATTGAATGCGTGTTACCCAGGAATGACATGGATAATCCGAATGTAGAGACCAAAGTCTTTCGAGCATAACAATTTTAAGTAAGCAGATTAGCAGATTTTATTTTTATTTTTTTCACATTGTTTTTTGTAGATAGGATGGGACAGTTATCCAGGTTGAAATGTTGGTACTTTTGAGCTCAATAGCACCTTAAATTTCCATTGCTAATGATGAAAATGTCTATTTTTAATATCAAAAATATGGTTTGGACACCAGAGTTGACATGCCACGTTACCCACATAAAGTAAAAAAGCCCCTGATAATGGACCCCTTTAACCCTTTAATGCAGTGTTTGTGAACCATTTTTCAGCCACAGCACATTTGCACACTACTGTCCCGTTAACCGCTAAAATTGTGGCATGTATAACTGTTCTTATCAAATTATTACATTATTATGACCTACTAGTAGTTCTCACATTCAGTGTGAAACAGCTTGTTTTGATGAACACAGAGCTGCTACCCTGGCCGGAATTTATGGATTAGAACGGCCTTTTGATCTTGCAACGTAAAATAACATTTTCCATTATTTTAATGGCTTTATGAGTGAACAGTTGAGAAGTGGTAGTGGTAGTGGATTAGTGGTAGTTAAATGTAGGTGTAAAACTCATCAGACATAGATTTTCGTTGTGTCATTTCAGTGGTTTTGGTAGGCTACAACACAGAGACACAAGACGACACCACGTTTCCTTCTCACTACTCCTTTGGCACAGAATCGGCACCTATTTTGCAACAGTTTTGGATAATAATTGCGCGTGGTTGTGATTCATGTAGGGACTCGTGCATTTTTCTTTTTTATAAAGCGATAGCACATGCTGTACTCTACATTGTTAATATAAATTAAAATTTGTCAGTGAATGCACAAAAAAATTAAATCCATCCATTCACAATCGACTCGAGAGTCAGCAATACGTTTCATTTAGTTGGGAATGGCCACTGTCGGGGAACCATGGGTATGCCAGAAACAAAGCTCCTGAAAAGGTGTAGCGGTTAAACAAAGACTCGACTAACGCTTTACTTGCAATTTATCAAATTCTAAATAAATTAATAAAATACAATTCTCAGCACCGTCTGTCACAATCTATCATCCTTCTGGCTCTGAACCAAAGATTGTCGTTCCACTTGAAACGGTTATATCTTTGGAAGTGATCAGTTATTAGTCATATCCATTAAGTGAGCCCGCTGCTTCTTTAACTCTTTCCATTCCGTGTCTGTTGTGTGTCTGCACTCCAATTTGCAGTTACAGGACACGTTCTACGTTGTGACGCAATTGTTGACGTCATCAGTGAGATCCGGGTCGTGTCCACCACCAGAGAGCTGCACTTGGAGGACTCCCCGCTCGTGCTGAAAATCCACGCATTCGACTCTGAGGGTATGAAGGCAAGAGCGTGATATACTTGCTTGTCTGGGAATAATATTTTAAATTATAGCGTAGTTCTGGCCCACGGTTGAAAATTGATTATGCCAAGAGGCGTTTGATGTCTTGCAGTTACCATCTAAGTTTTATAAGCCCTCTGGTGTATTGTTTCCTTGCCATTCTATGTGTTCTGTATAAGGCAGAGCTGCAGCCACAACACAATTCTTGTGAATGGCACCAAGGCTTGTGTTTTTGTTTTCGTCTAGCCTGGGCGGAGTCCTATATTACACAGTACTGTGCAAAAGTTTTAGCCAATTGTTTTATGTTTCACAACGACACTTGTCTTTAACTGTTATTTTATATCTCCTGCATTGGTGTGTCAATATGTTTGTAGCATGACAGTGACCTCAATCATACAGCCAGAGTCATAAAGAACTATCTTTAGTGAAAATTAGAACAATGAGTCAAAAGATGCTATGGCCCCCACAGAGCCCTGATCTCAACATCATCCAGTCAGTCTGGGATTGCATGAAGAGACAGAAGCAAATTGAGACCTGAGCCGAAATCCGCAGAAGAACTGTGCTGCAATGTACCAAGATGCTTGGAAGAACCTACCTGCTGAGTACCTTAAAAAACTGCAAGTGTATCCAAGGAGAATTGGTGCCGTTTTAAGGAGAAAGGGTGGTCACACCAAATATTGATGGATTAAGGTTTTTTTTCTGTTAACTGCACTTTGTATGCTGTTATTCGATAAATAAAAAGTATTCATAGCAGTTTTTTGGAAAGCATCCTCACTTCACCGCATTTTTTCACAAGTGCCTAAAGATTTTGCACAGTACTGTATGTAAGGAGGCGTATAACCCATAATGAAAGATGACAATTGGTTTTGCTTGCCCTAATTTGACTGTCAGGGGGCTGTCAAACATGTGTGCGCAGCAGCCATCATGAAACAAACAATTTAAAATGTCTATGCAGATGTCTTTCCACTGAACCTACTCATGCATATCAATTGTGTTTGATACGGGAGGTTGAAGAAAATGCTAATGTCTTCTTGTCATGCAGGGAATATCTTCAGCACTCTTGCAGGCCTTGTATTTGACTGGACTATTGTAAAGGATACAGACATGGATGGATTCTCAGACTCCTATAATTCATTACGGTAGGCTTCTTTTCTTTATATTACCTATTAGTTCATAGAGCAAATGGTTTACTTATTAGATGTAGAATGATATTTTTGTGGAGTTCAAAATATCTGAAAACATATTTTGTTCTTTACATTTTGCCACACTAGTGATGTAGTCATGCATTTTGTCTTTCTTCCAAGGGTCCTTAAATTTTCAGAGTCTACATACACGCCCCCAGGATACATCTCTGAGATGGAGCGTAATGGGAAACAGGGAGATATTATTTTGGTGTCGGGACTGAAAACCGGGCATGCTAAGTTAAAGGCCAAAATACATGAGCCTTTGTACAAGGTAAGCTGTTTATTGATTTGCAAAATGATTTAACTGTTGAAAATTGCAGACGGACAAAATATTTCACTATGTTATCAGTAGATGTTTCCCAAATCCTCATTGGTTATTTTTAAAATCAGGCAGACAGAAGTGCATTAAGCTCTGAAAGATTTGTGGTCTTTATATGGTATCCACGCCCCTGAATAAACATTTTATTTGACTAATATCAACCTATTACCGGTGTTAGCTGTCACATTGGCTGACATGATGGCATGTGTGTTGCGGTGCTATAACTATGGATATCTATGCTACAGGATGTGGGTGCAGCCGAGGTGAGGCTGCTGATTCTAGAGAACATCCTGCTCAGTCCTGCGCATGACATCTACTTACTGGCAGGAACCTCCATCAAGTACAAGGTCCAGAAGATCAGACAGGGCAAGATCACAGGTCTGATGCTTCTCAACTCCAAAATCAAACCATTTTTCCTGATTTTACCTAAACTGCTACCATGCTCGCTCCAGATAGAAAGTAGATCACAGTAGATTATTGCACTGCACTTTTAATGACGAAATTAGTTACCTTTTTTACACCTGTACACGTATGCAAGTTTAAAATGTCCTTTTAAGGGGTTTAAGGGGTTCTGTACTGGATTAACCTATGGTGTACATGATGCTTTTCCAGAACTCTCTATGCCCTGTGATCAGTATGAGCTGCACCTTCAGAACAGTGTGGTTGGCCGTGATGGAAACCCTGATCTTGCTGTGGCCAGTCTGGACCAAAGCAGCTCCATTGTCACAGCTGTTCAACTTGGACACATTAACGTGGTGCTGGATTATAAGAGTATCCTTCTGGCAAATCAGGGTTAATCACAATCGGGTGGTTGTTCATGCAAGACACATCTACAATGCTATTCGGCTGATATGTGTATGCTTTTATAATGCTGGAGTGTAATTTGCCATCTTGTTATTATATTTGGATAAAGTGGTTTGTGTTAATGCACTGCAGATTTCAATGACTAGCATTTCCAATTTTTTCTCCTCCTCAGTGCTTGTCTTTTATCTGAGAGCTGTGTCAGCCAGCAATTTAATATGACCTTGGGCATCAAAGTAGCAGTGTGTTGTTAACAAAGATAAATAATTCCCTCCTTGTTTTTCCATAACGGCAAACCTGAAGGCCTTCGCATGCAGGGAGTGTCCCGCTTGCCCAATAGTACTCTCTATGTGGTGGAACCAGGCTACTTGGGTCAGTTTCTTTATTTTATACTTTGTTTGTTCAGTATTATGAGAAGTATTGAGTTAAACTGCTCACAGCGTTTCTAATTTCAAGAATTTTTTCATTTTAGGTTTCAAGATTCATCCTGGAGACAGTTGTGTTTTAGAAACTGACCGAACGTATGACATCATCATCGAAGTATATGACAAGTCCGGTCATAAAATGTATCTGTCTGAGGTAACAATATCTCAGAATACACATAACCCCCCCCCCCCCTATCAGTATTGCTGCATTGCTTTAGTAAAAGGAAACCATTTCAAATGAATTTTCCCTTATAAATCCTGAAAAACTCCAAAATCTCTTGATCAGCTGCAGACTGAGAGACATTAAAGATGAGATTTAAAGTACATTGAAATGTACTAATCCAAAATACAGATTTTTTTTTATTAACCTTTTATAAACAATTTGGGTGTTTCTTAACACCCAAGGAATAATAATGTCAACCCATCAAATCTGGAATATGTAATTACATAAAAGGGACTTAACTAGATGTAACTACTTCTGTGTCATCATTTTGCTTGCTGTTATATCTGGCTGTGTTGATGTGTGATGTCCCTTTGGTTTGTGGCTGTTGTTGGTTGTGCAGAATGTTCGTATTGAAGCCGTGTTTCCCCACGAGTACTTTGAGGTTATCTGGTCTTCATTGAATGGATCGAACCACCGTGTCAGAACACGGAGAGACGGCCAAACGCTCATTGAGGCCACACTCAAATCTCTGGTGGATAAAGTGAGTTTACTCTTGAATTAACTGACCTGCTTCATCCCGTGCAGTGGTAATATCTGCCCCATTTTCCTGCTTAATTAAAGTGAGTTTTGTGAAATAAACCTGTTTTCTTTCAGAGTGGAGTAGTTATTGCTCTCGCCAATCCAGTCTACAATGAACAAGATGTGGAAATCTATAAACCCATTGTGCTCAGTCCTGATATTCTCACATTTCCATGGCAACCCAAAGTGAGATCCTACCAGTACACAATAAAGGTAATCATTGCTTTGAGTTGTAGACATGCAAATGTAATTCGAAACATTCCGTAAAAAATACATTCAAATAAAATAAAAAAATGAAATCAATGCTCAGTGCATGTTTTTACCAGAGCTTTTAGAAAATATCTTTACAGCTGTCCTTTGTCTACTTCATGGCATGTTACTCTGCCATCCACAGTGCATGTTTATAAAGCTGTGTCAAAGCACATGTTTTATGAACTTGTTGTTCTTTCTCTATAAAGTTATTTTCAATTATGACCTCTCGTACATGAAGTGGTGGTCAATATGAATATGCAGATACACGTTTACATGCAGAACACGTCATGATGCTGGTTTTAGCTGGCACGTGCTGCATTTTTTTTCTTGGTGTAAATGCAGCCACTAATATTTGCTGTTTGCAATAGGCGAGCGGAGGGAGTGGCAATTTCAGCTGGTCCTCCTCCAACATGGCTGTAGCCACAGTGACGGTGAAAGGAGTGATAGGGACCATCAGTAACATTGGCGTCAGCGTCGTGTACGCTCACGACGTACGCAACCCTCTGCACTACGGCCAAATGAAGGTAAGCCAATCATGCTTTTTTGCTGATAGTTTCATAGCAGTTTTAACATGTTCCTCTCTCTGCCCTTCTTTGACTCCTTTTACTCCTTAAGGTGTATGTTGTAGAGCCTGTGGCCATGGATTTCACTCCATGTCCAGTGGAAAGCAGGGTGGGCCAGGTGCTGGAGCTGCCTCTCAGGATTTTTGGGCTGGTGGCTGAGGATGGTGAGGCGGTGGGGGAGAGGGTCATGCTGAGCGACTGCTCCCACTTCGACCTGCAGGTGCAGGAGGAGAACCAGGGTGTTTTTCAGCTTCTGGAGGGTGAGTCACTGATCCAAATTGTTCAAATTCAGATGCCCAAGATGGAAAATACTGCTGATGATGATAATACCAAGATATCTTCATATAATAAGCAATTTGTCTGCTGTCCAATAAAGGGCGTGGTTTCTTTGTCCCATTTGTCTGTTTTTGATCAAAATTAAAGAAAATGTGTATATATATACATACACATACACACACACACACACACACACACACACACACACACACACACACACACACACACACAAATGGGCTTTATTCAAAATGTCTGGACAAGTTCCTTATATCCAATGTATCACTCTGTGTAATCTATTGAAAAGGGCGCTAAACTATTGTGTGGATGCTTTGGAGAATTATTTAATACTATTTTAGAAAAATATTTGAGAAATGCTTGTAGGCATCATTGTGATCCTTCAAGGTCCATCGATGACCCAAAACTGAAATTGAGTATACAGTATAGTGAAAAACCTTTATTTTTTATCAAATGCATTTTGCTGATTTGCTTTTTATATTATTACTCTTTAATTGCCTTCTATCAACATAAATCACTTAAGAGGCACATTGTGTATCAAAAGTTTCATAAGAAAAAAAAAGGTTATTATGGTCATTACGAATGCATGAGAAAATGTTATGATTCTCAATTTGTTCATCTTATTGACCTATTGAAAATAAACACATTCTCTGGCATGGGTTTATCCCTCCCTCTGTTGCAGGGAGGCTGGCTCCAGGCCAGGACCACTGCAGTGGTGTACGGGCCAAGGCCTGGTCTCCTGGGTATACCGTCCTCACCGTCAGCTACACCCTTGGCAACATTCATCTTAGTGCCAAGCTCACCATCGCTGCCTATCTGCCTCTCAGAGTGAGTGCATGGCCATCTTTACACCTGCAGTTATAGCCAACATGTTGGTATATGAATGGTATGTGATGGTATATGAATTACCTTTTTATTTTTTACCTGTGCTGTCAGCACGAGAGATGGGAGGGAGGTTGGACTCTTTTGACTGAATTTAGTTTGTTTTAGTCACTCATGAAAGAGAGTCGAGTTTTTGAGTCACCAAGTCAGTCACCCAGAGCTTGGGGAATCCCCCACTCACCCCAGCACCCACTTTGAGCCGGCTAACTTCCAGTTTAGCCCCCTGCTAACTAGAATGGGATAAAATAATGTGATCATGGGGCTCTTCTAGACTTTCCAAATGTTATCAAACCAAACGGATCAAATTCTGATAGTGTAACGAGTCATTTTGCAGGGGGTTGTGACACTCAAAGAAAATTATCCACCGTTTTACAGCCCCTTTTCCCACGATTGTGTGGGAAAAATGTTTTTGGGCCCCTGTCGGACCTGGCTGTCATTACACGGTTTGACCACTATGTCAAATTGGCATCAAAGCCCCCTACTGTTCCTGGGGACTTGCTCAGAAGATGCACTCAACCAAGTTCAAGTTCAAGTTCAAGAGATTATTTGTCACATAGAACCAATCAGAGATGACTCACGGCTCACGAGTCAGAGCAGCTCAACCAGAGTTGACAGCTGAGTATCAAGTCTCATCCAGCCTCACTCACACTCGCTGTACCAACAAATTCCATCCTCTCCAAGTCCCCACTGATTCAGACGATCAGGCCACCGATTTTCTACAGGAAAATGATCCTCATCATTGTGATTAAAGACTGAAAGACCAAGAGTTGTCAAAGGAAAAACATTTTATTTTTAAATGAGTTTTGATTTAAAATTCAAAACTCATGGACAGGCTACTGACTGTCACTGTGGCATGGATCTTATGGGTGAGTGAGTAAGTGATTTTGGGCAGCTGGAGTCAGACCATGCTTCGTGCAGGGAGAGCGAGTACTGACTGAGTGAGTGAATCCCCACTCCGAGACTCGGGGTCCGAACTTGACTTCACCTCTGGTCGGGCTGGGAGAGCGAGTGACTGGTGCAGCCCGTGTCTGACCAATCAGCTCAGGGCGTGAGGCGGGCTCCAGGCTGCGAGAGCTGAGTACTGAGTTGAAACAAGCACTAAAATAGTTTTTCTCACAGGGCTAACTCAATACAGTAATTTACTTGATACATTTCCACAAATACAGTTAATATAACAGTTACACAATAGTGTCAGTGACACATTGTCGAGCGAGTAGCAGGTAGGAGGGGCGGGTTAGGGAACGAGTTAGTGGAGATGAGTACTTGTCACTTCTGAGTCAGTAAAAAGAGTAGTTCATTTCGAACGATCCGTTCAGGACTCGATTATCATTATTTAGCATGCTTGACGGACAACACAGAGCATTTGTATGACATTGCATCTCGGACAATTAGTCTGCAAGTGGATTTCAACTTCTCAACCTGCAATGCCACTCTTTATTCATTAATCATCAAGAACTGCGTGCAACAAATTTGTCCTGTGGACGACCTGTATGATGACAAGAGCATAGCTGTTTTGTTACACAAGACTGCCACCAATCCCCCTCATTGGAGAACGATGTTACGATGTTTTGATCGATAAACAATTAATCATCATTACTCCTTCGAATTGGAACAGCAATTCGGCATGTGGCCTTTTCCTATGATAGCTATGGCAGTGAGTGTGTGTGTGTGTGTGTGTGTGTGTGTGTGTGTGTGTGTGTGTGTGTGTGTGTGTGTGTGTGTGTGTGTGTGTGTGTGTGTGTGTGTGTGTGTGTGTGTGTGTGTGTGTGTGTGTGTGTGTGTGTGTGAAGAGTTTGCTGCTATCTGGTAATTGCCGGTTTTTGACCGGATTTGTTGAAGACCGTCAGATTTAAATCTCTCCGGTCATATTGTCCGGTGAAAAAAATTCCCACCAAGCACAATTACAATTAGTGCTGGGGTGGATCATTTCCATTAAAAAGATTCCGCAGATCTGTTCATTTCCGCGCTCGACAAGTTGCAACGGGAAGCCAATCAGCTTGAACGATCTAAAGCTCATCTGAAAGCTTCACCTCTGACCAATCACTTTAGTGATATAGAACTATTACCACCCTCCCTGGTGGACGGTTGTGCGTGTATACACAGTAGACGCACACAGTTCACGCAGAGCGGAGAAAGAGCCGCAGCGATTACAGAAAGACGATGTGTCGTTGGGACACAAACATAGTTTGGTGTTTAAGTTCCGACCCAAAGCAGACCGTAAATATTCATTGTCACATCTCAATGAAGACGGACAACACCACAAACTTTATCATTTATTTAAACCTACTTGTCATTTTTATCTTGTTTTCATTTGATCAAAATGTTATTTTGTATGTATTAATATTCATAATTTGTATTTATTTATTTTTAAAATGGCGTTGACTGATGGGACTCAATATTATAAAAAATATTACACACACATCTACAGGCCATGATGATGTCATTCTCTACATAGCCTGCTTATCAATTGTTTTTAAGCTCAAATAACACAGATGCTATTTGACTGGAATCTCTCCCATTTTTCCGGGATATTGAAATCTTCCAGGACACACTCACACACACACACACACACACTGTGCGTGCGTGCGTGCGCGTGTGTGTGTCCGGACAGGGAGTGAGAGAACGTTCATTCTCATTCATTTTCATTCGTGCTGCATTTGTGCTCATTTGTGCCGTAAAATCCAATTTGCGCTGCTATGGTTTTTTAATATATTTAACATATTTCATGAGCTGTTGTGTAACTTTACACCACTCAATGGGTGACCAAATGTCCCGATGTGCGAGGGACAACATTTTAATGTTGTGAAAAATTCATAAAAAAAAACACATTTGCCTTATTTTTGTGCATGTTCAGAAAAAAATCTGCCCAAACCCAGAAAACATTTGGCGACCCCCAGGAACCCACAGTTTGAGGACCCCTGGTCAAGTCTATTGCAGTGGGACGTATAACATAATGTACGGTTGGGGAGAATCACACTGATTTAATAAACGTATAAATTAGAAATATAAAATGATTTTAAAAGGATTTAATTTAATAAAATAATAAACCCTGTAGCCTCGGGTGAGGACGGAGCTGACAGCGGAGTCGTGGAGCTCCAAGCTCCCGGCAGGGGAGGAAGGAGGGAGAAGCAATATTCATTGCAATTTCCCGGGATTTTAACCACGTCACCCTGATAAAAACACTGGCAACGTTCTTCCAGTTTGTGAAGTGCCCCATTAGGGAGAACAAAAGAAGAGTTTTTTGTATAGTCGTAATTGTTGTTGTTGTTGTAATAAATAGGAACATAAAACATTGTATTATCGCTTTTATTATTTTTCAAAAAATATTTTTTTATTATTTTCTTATTATTATGATGATTATGATTACTATTATTATTCAGGATTGAGGATTCAGTTTTTTAGAACAACGCCCAGCAGAATAGGGACGTCACCTGTCTACATCTTCATTGTTGAAAACTTGAAAACAAGAAGCTGTAGCCTACTTTTGAAACCAAATACAATACTGTTGCATGTCAATATGACTCAGTGTGATCACAGCAAGCTCCTTTCCCACCTGGAATCCGTAACATGCTGGACCTTGAAGCAGCGAAGGGACTCTGTTCCCTCTGCTGCTTTAAGGTCCAGCCCTCATCCCTGGACACAAAAACCCTAAAGCAATGTTATTAAATCAGAGCAAACGTTCTCCACCCGTTCCTCTCTCTCACTGTCCGCTTGCTCTCCCCTGTGGTGCAGCCGGTGGAGAAGCGAAGTACTTCTGCCCAATGTCCCCGCACTACACCCCTAACTATAAAAGACACAGCTAGGATCAGAGTGGCATTTTTAAGAAGAAAAATAATTAAAATTAAAGAATATAAAGAGCTTTCATTTCAATTTCTCCTCTTTGCAGCCGAGCGCCACCGTTCAGATCGGACTCTGGCAATGTCTTTTTTTCTTCCTAAAAGACAAAAAGAAAATTAAATATTTGTGCGAAATATATATTGGTGAAAACCTACAGTGCCCCACTCCCCCAATACCACGAGGCACCAAACCCACAGCGACCAGCCACAGTCGCAGAGCCCCGCTCCTTTTTGAGATCTTATGTTTTTGTGTCGTTAATGGCTATCCGATTACAATCCAATCACCCATGACTGATGATACACCCAGGTGTAAACGTATTACACGTAATGTGTTTTTTCTCCACTGTAGACCAATTTGTTTCTCTAATATTAAGTTTCAGCCACTTTGTTGCTATAATTTTAGCTCTTGGGGAATTACTCCCAGAGCTTACTGATATTTCAATCTGCAAATCTTCACAGGGTTAATTGGATACCTTGGCATTAACTTTATCAATGAGGGGCAGCACAGGGTTTAATTGTTCTAAATATTACCAACATTGTTATGGTGTCAAGCATTGAATTGTCATGCATTGTTATCGTTATATATTTTGTACGTTCAATTTTTCTCAGAGCAGCAGATTGTCTTATCTGATTTTATATACATACACGCAGGCTCTCACTGCAGTCATGACAAAAGTGCAAGGACCAGCTATTCTCAAATTTTCTCCTTGGTGTTGTATACAATTTTAATGTGCATCAAGCGCCCACAACCTTGATTTGTTTCCCCTACTTTGGCTCGGAAGTAAATAACATTTTTTGTTGTTTCTGGTTAGAAGACAAATTTCTATGGAGTACATAAATTTACAAGAATTATTCAGTAATTGTTGATTTTTTTTTCACATAATATGATGTTGTTTGCACCAACCCTTTTTGGGAATTATTCTGTCTTATTGTCTTATTCTGGTCAGGCAGGGTCACAAAATCCTTTTTAATAATGCAGCATATTGGGTTTTTTTCCCTCATTTTGCTCTGGCAGCTATAGCATGGCCCAATTTTGCTACCCTCTTTAAACTTAGCGTTGCTTTAAGTCATTGTTATTCACTGTTGCAGGCTGTTGACCCTGTCTCTCTGGCCTTGGTGACTCTGGGCTCATCTAAAGAAATGCTTTTTGAGGGAGGACCAAAGCCATGGCTGCTAGAACCCTTACATTTCTTCCGGAACCCGAATGCTGAGGATGAGGGTAGCGTGAGCCTGGCTTTGACTGGCCCTCCATCCCACAGCTACAACCAGCACTGGGTCAGAGCTACCTGCAGGACCCTGGGAGAACAGGTGAGATCAAGATTTTACCTTCTAGATTCTGGCCTCAAATTCCGCCATGTTTCCGCCAACTTCTGTGTTTGGTTTTCTTAACGAGTTTACAATTGTTGTAATTTTATACCTTCTCGGTGCTGTCAGATCAGTGAGGTGCTTAACTGTTTTGTGACCGTAACAATCTTTTAATGATACAATTTCACTGGGTGATAGAAAGAACATGATTTATACTGTAGCATTTATACTGTTCTGCTGTGTGGTTCTTTAAACATGTCAAAACCAAATCTACGCCTGTTGTTGCATTTCTCCAAATGGAGTTAGTCTTCAGTGTACTTCAAGGGAAACAACGCAGAATAATGCTAAAATGAAATGTAATCACAGTTCTCACTCCGAAGAATTCTAAAGAATTAGATTCTTCAGAAAAACAAACCACAGTCAGTCATTGGTTTTCAGAATATTATTTTTCATTGATCCAATGAAGACATGTCATTATGGAATTGTTGGCTTAAGTCGTGTTAATTTCACGTCAATATAGATCTGCTAAAATGATTGCATTTTGAAGGGGAACAAATTGTTCTTCATATTTCTCGCTGTATTTTTTTTCTTTGTTATTAAATTTGATTTTGATGCTCTTTTTAAGTTATTGGAGGTGACCGTGGGGAACAGGCCCAGTCTGACCAATCCTTATCCGGCTGTGGAGCCAGCAGTGGTCAAGTTTGTGTGTGCTCCCCCCTCTCGCCTCACCTTGGTCCCGGTGTACACAATCCCACAGCTCGACCTGACCTGCCCACTTATGCAGCAGAACAAAAAAGTGGTATGTGTCTCCTAACAAGGATCTAAGTAGCTTGTGGTGTCGGGATGGTGTGGTTTGAGCAGCCACATCTGTCCTGGGTCTAGGCAATTGGGCCTAGTAATCAACGAGCAACAGGTATACAAGCCTATACCAAAAAATCAAACACTCGTCTCTGAAACAGAGTTCCCATACCTCAAACCAACAAAAATGTCTTAACAAAACCAAACTGGTCAAAACTGGTCAGCTTCCAGGGGACCTGGTTCCCCGCTGCTGTGCTGGCTGTTGGAGGTGAAGCCGTGCTTGGCTTTTGCGATGGGTTCTTGGAGGGGTAGCCTGGCTGCTGGGGCTGCTGGACGGTCCCGGCTGTGGCGGCTGGGTGGAGCAGCTAGCTGCCAGCAGTTACTCGTGGTGGTTGCTGTAGCTGCTTCTCCCCCGGTCCGCCGCCCGGACACCATGGGTGCTGCTGCTGCCAGTCGGGAGAGGGTTGGTGCGGTCGCTGCCCGTTGACCTGCTGGTGGCTCAAGGGCGTCTTTGAACAGCCCTTCTGTGTCCCTTCCCTGTGCCGGAGAGTCCCTGTTCAGGGGCCAGTGTGGCTGATCCACGCCATCCCAGTGGCGTTTTCAGGGCCCTCGATCACACAGATGATGGGATTGAAAAGTACCAGTTTATTGTAGCAAGTGGGAAAGGTGCACATGGATAACGTGTCATGACAAGGACTCCTCTCCTGTGTGTGTGTGGGGATGGCACGAACAACAGGTATACAGCCACACTGATCCCAGGCCCAATTGCCGAGACCCAAGACAGGTGTGGCTTCTCAAACCACACCACCTCCACACCACATAGCTAAAAAGCTTTATGTTCAACTTGTAACTTTTTGATATGTTTACCGTGTGAAATCCTTGGAGGTACGGCTGCTGACTGAACTGTATACTGTACAATTCTTTGAAGTAAGAAATGCACAAAATGGCACCTATACTCGTAAATGATATAAAACACAAAATTTATAAGAATGCAGGCAAATAATAGGTCATGGTAATCCTTGTTTCGAAGTAAGGCTATTTCACTCCTGCAAACTACATACGTTATTCTTCTATACATAGGTACCTGTCTCAAATTACCAAAACCCAGTATTGGATTTGGCTGCTTTCGACAGTCAAGGCAGAAAATTTGACAACTTCAGCTCCCTCAGTATGGAGTGGGAATCGACCAAAGTGTCCCTGGCGAGCATTGAACCCAATATGCCCATGGAGCTGGAGCTGTATGAAGAGGCCAACAAACAAAGGAAAGTCCATGGTAAAATATCACATCCAGGTGTACAATTGAAGTTGTTCTCTGACCTCCAGCAGTTGTAATTTGATGATTTGACAGTTTGACATTAGCTTGGATGATTCAATAGGAAAGATGCATGACAGAAAGTTCAGGCAAGGTCCAGATGTGGTGGATGTTGGATACTTGGCACCTGATCTAGCCTCTGTTCATGCCCAGTCTATCCCTTGTGTTTTTATGATTTCCTCTTTATGTACTTTGGCAGGTCGTCAGACAGTTGTTGTCCACCATCAAACTGGGATTAGTGCCATCACAGTTACTGCTCTGACTTACCAACTTCTACATCTGGAAGCTGCTAAGGTTCTTAGTCTGGTAAGAGCAAAAGAGAAGACCAAGAATCAGGAATCTATGATTTTGTGCTTTCACCAATACCCTTCTGTGTCATATAGGGTTATTTCGAGAATTTTGGAATAACGACTCTATTGGACAGTATGGCAATCCTCATAAATGATAACATTGCACAAAACATGAATTATCTTTACTACCCTGACTTGGCTGTACTGACTTTTTCACAATATGTGAGCAAATATTAATCCTCCCTCTATGATCCACTTTCACTTCGAGCAGTATTTGTTTTTCAACATAACTTTGTTCAGGGCTTGACATTAAGTAAGCTTTTTAAGCCACTTGCCCTCAGGCTGAGGGCAAGTGAGCTGAGCTGCTTTAATTGCCCGATAGCCAAATTTACTTGTCCAAAATGAAAATGTAGGCCTATAAAAAAATATAAAACCAACAGGGATTTGGATTTATAAACAAATTATTTCATACAATTTCATAGTTGAAATAATTTTTTGGGAGCTGAGACAAACTTTTCAATGCTACTGCAACTTAAGTGAGTCTCTTCTCCTCGGCCCACCACGTCCGTGTCCGCTCGGTATGTTTGTCTCTTATTAAAACTTTTTTCTTAATTCTACGGATTATATATTAGCAGCATTTTCCGTCTAACATTATCTTATTTTTGATAGCACAATCCAACGCACGTACCGGTGCTGACGCCACCTCTCAAAAGCTGCCGCTCTCCGTTCTGCCCTCTCAAGTGGACAATCAAGTAGACATTGTATTGAGTTGGATCACACTATTTCTTTAAATGATTAGAACTCACAAGCTGTGAGCTCTGGCTCCTTCAGCTCCACCCCCCCACTTGCGCACAGAGCTCAGCTGGAAAAGTTCGGCTTCAGCGGTACAGGACGCATTTAATTTTCAGATGACATTACATTAGAGTTCACATTTATTTTTCACTTGCCCGATCAGAGAACTGCATGAGGCATTCCACTTGCCCGAACACAGTTTACTTGCCCCGAGCAAGGGGACAGGTGTTGATGTCAAACCCTACTTTGGTCAAGGTGTCATTGGCTCGATAAAACTCAGGCTTAAATTGCATTGGCAGCAGTTGGCTGCAGCAGTTGGCTGCAGCAGTTGGCTGCAGCAGTTGGCTGCAGCAGTTGGCTGCAGCAGTTGGCTGCAGCAGTTGGCTGTCATTGGGCTTTATTGCGTCACAAGATTTTAATTCCAAAGCTTGTTGCTGTTGAACAATTCGGCAATAACGGCATTGTTTGTTTGCATAACATGTACATCTGTAAATATGGTGATATTAACTATTACATTTTCTTCACAACAGTATGATCCCTTCACACCTGTCTCGGCCACGTTGGAACTTCTGTTGGTTGAGGATGTAACGGTTACCCCTGATACAGTCACTATATACAACCACCCAGATGTGCGGGTAAGGGACAGATTTGAGATTACCACAATGAAGTTTGTACTTTCTTTTAACCTGGCTAGAATTTTGTTCTTAAACAACATAGGACAATTTTGCTGCTATAGTACATAAAAAATTGCATCTTGCTTTGACTCTGTGACCCCTCTATTCAAATATTGTGTTATGTAGGATCCATGTGGATCAGGTGTTGGGGTTAAAAGGCAGCTAGTGACCCGTGTAAGAGGATTATAACGTTTTTGTCGTAATAATGATGCACTTGTAACATCAAGGGGATTTCTGTTCCAAGAAAAATGCGTCTATTAACTGACTTGTGGTTAGTTTGAGTAACCTTCTGTTTGGAATCATTTCATTGCGTTGTCTTCACGAGTTCTAATGCGCTTTGTCCTGCAGACTAATCTGGCCCTGCGGGAGGGCTCAGGCCACTTCTTCGTCAATACCAGCATTCGAGAGATAGCAGAGGTGTTTTTCCAAGAAGCAGAGAAAAGAGTACAGGTACACTTTCTAGACTACTATTGAATTCCCAAGAAAAAAGTTCCTCTAGAAACTAGGTTAATATGTGAATAAGGTTATCATAACGAATAACTTCCACACAATACTAATAAATAAATAAATAATAATGTCTTGGAATGTACAAAATCTTAATAAGTGTGGAAAAATGCATTTAACCAATAATGTGGTGTATATGTGCTCAGGTTGTTCCACTCCGTCCAGGCACGGTGAAGGTGATGGTCCATGACCTCTGCTTAGCCTTCCCTGCTCCTGTCGAGGCCAAAGTGCATGTCTCCGACATCCTGGAGGTTTACGTCAGGGTGGTTGACAAGGTTGGTGTCTCACTGCTTGAATTGAATCTTTTTTCTTATGCAGATTTAAGCCTCTGAATATATTTTATTTTTCCATTAAATGAAAGCAGTGTTTGTGTCCTGATGTTGTGTGCACAGGATTACATGCCAAATCTTTTTTGAATTGTACTTCAAGCTTAATTCCAAGCTCTAATTATCACATCTGTAACTCCTAGTGGTGACTGTTTACAGTGACCACGGGTTCTTATTTCCCTGATGGCCATTTATCCCCCGCGTTGCAGGTGGAGATTGGAAAATCTGTGAGGGCTCATGTGCGAGTCCTGGATGATAATGAGAAGCCATTCCTTGCAAAATATTTCAACTTCATGAATCTAAAACTCAAAGTAGCCTCTGGAATTTCAACTCTGCAGTAAGTTGTGAGAAGCCTCCTTAACACAGAGGACATCTAATTAGCTAAGGTTTCTATGCACGTATTTCTCATCTTCAGAGCATTACTCCAGCTGTCCAGGGATGCAAACTAGACTTTCGGTGAAATGCAGTTTTTAAATCCAAAATCACTTAGTGTTTACTGTTTGCATACCGTTTTTTTCTTAAAAGACTAATTTCTGTCAATGTCAAGCAAAAGTTGAGTTTCTCAATGTACCTTTGATTCAATTAATATAGTTGAAACAAGCACTGTTGTGGCAGTTCTCCTATCACCCAAGTGGTGTTTTCAGGGCCCTCAGGCACTGAAGACTGTAGGTTGTAAACACCAGTTTATTGTAGAGAGTTGGCCTGTTGGAATTAATTATTAGGAGCAGATTGAACATGTCATTACAGGGCTCCTATCCTGACTGTGCGTGTGGGGATGGGGGTTTTGACCTGTTGCTCGTAGGAACAACCAACGAGCAACAGGTATGCAGCCACTCTGACCCAATCACCTAGATCCAGGACAGATGTGGCTGCTCAAACCACACCAGCCCCACACCGCATACCCCCGACACCAAACTGAGGCCAGGGAGAATTCCTGGCTGAAGCCTACTCCCCCCTCCACCAAGCAGAGAACACAAAATAAAAAAACTCCTAAAATACAGACTCTGACACAGGGATCCTATACCTCAAACAAACGTCCAAAGAAAATTAACTGGTCCACTTCCAGAGGACCTGGTTCCCGGAACACTACGGTCGACCGGCTTCCTTCCACCAAAGCAACGAAGCAGACTCCCCTCCTCTTTTCTGGACCTCGAGCTGCTGTGTTGGCTGGTGAAGGCGTGGCCGGTCTTGAGTGTCGTGGAGGCTACTTGGAGGGGTGGCCTGGCTGCTGAATGGTCCTGGTGATGGCTGCTGGGCAGAGAAGCTAGCTGCCAATGGTTACCTGTGGTGGTTGCTGCGCCTGCTTCTCCCCAGGTGCCAGTGTGGAAGTTTCTCCTACCACGCGCTACCCAAGTGCCGTTTTCAGGGTCAGAGACACAGGAGAAGGGGGGTTGTAAACACCAGTTTATTGTAGAGATGGCTAGGTGGAACATGTGTCATGACAGGGCTCCTATCCTGAATGTGTGTGGGGATGGGGGTTTCAATCTGTTGCTTGTTAGACCAACCAATGACAACAGGTATGCAGCCACTCTGACCCAATCACTTAGATCCAGGACAGGTGTAGCTGCTCAAACCACACCAACTCTACACCACAACTGCATAATAGGGCCGTCTGATTTGCCTGGCCCCACATGCCCCCAACGTTAAAATGGGCCTGATCGCTCTACTTGCTCCAGTGTGGCGTAGGCCCTCGGGTCGCCACTGCCATGATTTCTCACCCGGTTCTCTTTGTGCCTCACATTCGCACACATACTCTGCTGTGTGAATGTGTCAGTAGCAGTGCACACATGCACTGCTACTGACAGGCCCAAGCTTTGCATCCACGACCCCATTGGTTAAAAAATACGTTTCCTGCCCACACTAAAAACTTGGATGCTAATAGTGGATGAATTCTGCCCTCCAAATCCCTAATGGGTCACCAGAAGTGAGCATTTAAAGGCTTGTATATTTTTTAAATTCCTTACGGCTGGGCATGCCCCCGGACCCCCTAGCAGGCCTCAGTTTACACTGCTGACACAATCTTCTCCCCTTTTTCGACCCCAACCAGTTTGCATTCCTGGCTGACGGAGAGAGATACTGCCGTTTTCCAAGTCAAGGGTCTCTCTATTGGCCAGATGACTGTTTCAGCTGTTGTAGTGGACAAAAATGGAATGAAAAAAGTGTCTGCCCCTCAGCAAATAGAGGTATAATGTTTTTTATGAGATACTAAATATTTGTCTTACATACTGACTGAGGAGTCTTGATTACTTTGTCATATATGATTGAGCAACTAATTCAATTTTTAAATCCACTTTCCAGGTGTTTCCAAAATTGAAACTCATCCCGAGGAAAATGACTCTGCTAATTGGATCAATGATACAGGTATGTATTGGAGTGCTCTCCTGCGTTTGTCAGACAAATGCTGGTCTCTGGCCCTTCCCCCTCATGGGACTTTCTGCCAGGACACAGAGTCAAGAGCCGAAATAGGCTGCTCAATTTACACTTCCAGTTTATAGTTTGTGAACGAAGTATATGCTCCGTCCACATGCGAGAGCAGCTACCTGAGGAGCCAGCTAATTCCAGAATCTTAACTCCGTAATGTACACAGGCAACACATCATTTTAATTGGTTCTCAAGCGTTAATTGGCTCAACACCCGAAAGGCTAATCGCCTTCAGCTAATTATCAGACGCTGCTGATGATACACAATGAATAAAACCCGCAGTGTCCGGGGAACCAAAGACAAATGCTTAGCGGTATTATTGTCTCATTGACGCTGTTATTGCTGTTTATGTTTTATGTTTTTATCCCACTGATTATTCCTTAGATCACATCTGAGGGATGGCCGCAGCCTCAGTCCAACATAATTTTCTCTATGGCCAATGAGGAGATCGCCTCTGTCAGCAGCATAGGCCACGTTAGAGGCATCACCATCGGAAACGTCACTGTGACGGGGCTGGTTCAAGCTGTCGATGCTGAGACTGGGAAACTGGTTGTTGTATCTCAGGTAAAACTAGTCCCATCTCAGTAAAAGACCGTTTGACTTATGTCATAGTCTTTACAAATGAGAAATCTGTTCTCCCTTTTTCAGGATGTAGTAGAAGTTGAAGTTGTAAAGTTAAAAGCCATTCAAATCAGAGCCCCCATCACAAGAATGAAGACTGGGACCCAGGTACCGTTACTGTGTGGAACAACTCTGAGGTGGAAATGTTGAGCAATATTCCAGAGTATCTGCTGGTTCTTAAAATATTTATATTTGTAAAAAGTACCCAGTATTCTTCTGGATCAGTCAACATTTCTGATGTGTAAAAACCCTAAGCCTAATGCTGAACCGAAATTATGGTGGCAAAGTATCAGCTTCATGCCAAGGAACCCAACTCAATTTATACTTTTGTTTTAGAGCGAAAGCGAAGGAAATCTGTGTACTCACCGGTCAGTAGTTCTGTGGAAAATTCTAATGTTGAGATTAATTTCCACTACATAATCACTTATCTTGCTATCGAAAGGAAACTTCAATTTGTCATAAAAACGTTGGTGTTGTTTGCATTCCTAGATGCCTGTTTATGTAATGGGTCTGACCAACAGTCAGACGCCCTTCTCCTTTGGCAATGCTCTCCCTGGCCTTGTCTTCCACTGGTCCACGACAAAGAGAGAGATCCTGGATGTCGAATCCCGGCACAATGAGGTAGTACCACATGCAGGTTTACACCCCACCTCCCCTCCATTTCCCCTACAAAGGACAGATTCACATGTTTCTATATGCTGCCAATTACAGATGTTGCCGATAAGCGACTTTCTATTTTTGTCTCTCGTCGTCCCTCCACTCCCTTGATATCAGATTGACATATTTAGGGCAAACAAAGATATGCTCTCCCCACAATATGATAAAATAAGCATCTGCCTTGTCTCATTCCAGCTCGCCGGCAGTGGGTTTTATTTGATTTATGTTGGCTATTTCTGTCATCCTAATGTCCCTCTCTCCTTCAGGCCAACATACAGCTCCACTCTGAGCATAACTTTGCCATGAGCTTGACCGGGAGAACCAGAGGACAGACTGGACTCAAAGTAGTGCTCAGAGCCACCGACCGCAAGGCTGGCCAGCTGGAGGGAAACGTCCAGGAGCTGAGTGATGCAGTGCAGATCCAGGTACAATCTTGAGCCCTTCCCCCCGGGCTTCACACTAGGACAACGCACTATAATAGGCCTCAGTCTGCCTCTGGTGGTTTAATGTGGGGTGAAATGATCTTCTTCACATGGATCCCTGCTCGTCGCTCTTCCTCTCATCGTCACTGTGACCCCTGCTGCTCCAAACCTCAGCTGCAACGAAGATCTGAATTTTAGCTATCTCAAGTGATAATGGTGGAGATAAGTCAGAGTTGAATGCATCTGTGACTTCTCATTAGAGTATATGACATGTCGCTTAAACCAAAGCATCAAAGGATAATTAAACCCCCTAACAATAAGGGTTTGCACTATTCTCTTTGATCAAGGTTTACGACAAGCTGCACATGCTTAATCCAGAAGTGAAGGCTGAGGAGATACTCTTGGCCCCAAACTCAATCCTCAAACTTCAAACCAACCTGTGAGTTGTAAATGTCAGAGCTGTAACATCCCACTCCAAGCCATATTTTAAATGGATCCCTCCACTGACACATGTGATGACATGGCCTAAATGATAATCCTCAACTTTTTTTTATATCAAGGACCCTCAATGTAATATGCATTAGGCCGATGACAGTGAAACTATGATCAAAACAATCATTATTATACATTCTCCAATGGTTCTAACGTAATAATTTTGTTGGAGACCCCCAGGGGGCTCTAGTAGCACCGCTGGGGGTCCCCAAACCCCACGTTGAGAACCACTGGGGTAGCATGTTGGTAATCAAGAGATATAGACTCATTTTAATGAATAACCATGAATGACATCTCAACAGGGACGGTGTGGGACCCCTCTCGTATCGGATGTTTGAACACCCCGACCAGGCTGTTGTTGCGCAAGTGGATGATAAGGGCACGCTGTCTTCCAACTCACTCACTGGCTCCTCCTCTCTGCTCGTCACCTTACTGGAGGCCTTCGGTGTCATTCAGACCCTCATCATTGCTGTGAAGGTTAACTCTGTGAGCCTACAGGAGAGGCTTTTTTATTTATATAGCTAATCCATATCAGTGATTTCCTATTTCCTATCTATTATTAAAATAAGCTTCAGGGACCAGGCTAATGCTCAATGGGGTGGACATCTAGTCACTCTGTTTTGTGAACAATTACACTGACCCTTGTAATGACGGCCGACGTTGACCTTGGATATGTGAAGTACGACACCAGCTCTTCCCTTGATTTCCCAGGTGGTCCCTGTGTCGTACGTGCGCTTCAGTACCAGCCCAGCTCTTCAAATGTCGAGCAGAGAGACCCTGTCGGCCATCCCCCTGGGCATGGTGCTCACCTTCACCGTCCATTTCCACTCCAACACGGGAGAGGTCCTTCACAGCTCCAACTCTCTCCTGACTTTTCACACCAACAGGTACCTCACAACAAAAAAGTCCTGTTACGTTACACATGAAATGATTCTGTCTATGTCCCAACATCAATTGTATGCATGGGTTATATTAGTGAAAACTAATTCACAGTATGCTTGCAAAGTGTCAGGAGATGCTATTTTTTAAATATATTTGCAGGTTGATTTGGGCATTGAGGTTGCAAAGCTATAATCTGTGCTATTCTTGGCTATAAACCGTATATCCATACCAACGCCTCACTTGAGTGCTTTGTTTGTGCAACCCCACCCATTCCTCCGTGAACCAATCTTTCACTATTTTAAACTCTGCCATACAAGTAATGACCTCACCAAAACTATGATGCCTCTACCAGTAGAACAGAAAACATTATTCACTCCTCGGTCCTGTGTGAATCACTGACCCACAAATGAAATGGACACAACCGGTCTGTTGGGATTCATTTTGCAGGGTTGTCAACATTTGATGTGATTTTCTACTGTCATATTATTGGAAGCAGCGAAATGATCTGACATTTGGTTTATAGCGTTTGTGTCGTAAATCTTTTGTTTACAGCACGTCAATACACAAAGTCACCAATAGGTTGAGCCAAAAGATCCAGTCTTAAGATATGAGCAGTATTATCTCATCACTATTTGGCACAGTTTTAGAATACATTTTTAACAGCACAATATTTCCCTGCAAACATAATTTCCTTGTTGATTTCACTTCTACCTTGACCCACCCACAATGCTGTAGAGTACCATAGCGGTTCACTCAACAATACACTTCCTTGCTCATCAAATCAATTGTCTGCTTCACTTTCTGTGGTACACAATATTGTCACGTATATTGAATGTTATTTATGAGAAAGGAGATGGTATCTTGTCATATTGAAAAATACACTATAAGTTCTCCATCTCCAACATGGGGGGGTGCACTCCTGTTGATGGATGATCCCCCATCTTTGCTGCCCAATAAAGTTATTTCATTACCTTGTTCTCTAGGTGCCAGAAAACAATTTTAGGGGGGAAGTAACCCATTCAAACTATAATTGGACTCTGTAGTTACCCCAGTGAATCAGCCGGATACTGCTGGAATTTGAGAAGGGAGCCGCTTGACCCCGTTTTCTCAGCAGTGGCATTAAAGCAGAAGGGGACATGGAAACTGTTGGAAAATAATTGGACCAGTGTAGCACAGTTGGACCCAGATATAGCCCACTAGACCAAATTAATGTCTTGCTATTCAAGGCATTCCACCGTTCTTTTTATTACCTTCAACCGTGATAACCCTCAGTTAGAATACAAATCATACAAAATAATGTTGTAACACACGGAGGGCATAATTTCCCCTATATTTGGGCTCCGTTGCGCAGAGATGACCTGGTGCAGGTGCGCATGGGCCCCAGGAACAACACTCTGATAGTGAGGACCGTCAACGTCGGCCTCACCCTGCTTGCGGTGCGCGATGAGGAGCAGATGGGGTTGGCGGACTACCTCTCGCTGCCAATCGTGCACGCCATCGATCCAGAAGAGGCTGACACACTGGTGGTGGGAGACGTGGTTTGTTTCAGCACTCCGTTAGTTTCCCTTGAAGGTAAAGAGTCAACTCTTCATTAGCATTTTGACCAAACGTAAAAGGAAGAGATGAGAAACACTTGTTAGTATTAATCTGGTAATTCAACAAGGGACTGAAAACATATTTGATTTTCTTTTAAACTGCATTTGTTTCGTTGCTTGATTGAATTTCCTCAAGTTTCCGTACAAAAAATATTGATATTTGATATCAATAATTGATATCAATTATCAATATTTTATATTTATCAAATATTGATAAATATAAAATATTATATTCTACTTTTTTTTTTTTTTTTTTCTAAATCTGGAATATTGTGTGGTAGTCTAAATGTGTCGATGAATTTTGAAGACTGGGGTCAATCAGCTGTGTTCCCTGCAGGCGCTCTTGGAACGTGGAAATCCACGGCCAGTGGTGTCCTTCAAGTGGATCCGAAAACAGGGGCAGCCGTGGCCCGAGACTCGGGTGTAGTCACTGTGTACTACGAGATACCGGGCATTCTGAGAACATACAGAGAGGTATCAGAATGTAGTATTTGTTTTAGTATTAGTAGTAAATGTTGTCATGAGCTAACAGAAAACAGGTTTGATAGATATAGTTATGCAAACAGCACACCCCTCTGGTTTCTACGCTGCACACCTCACTGCTCTGTAGAGGTTTTGCTCTATGTTGGTTTATCAAGGTGTGAGATACACTTGTATTTCAACACTAAAAGGAGGCATACACAGTACAATAGATAACTGCGTTCTTAATCACGCTTTAGAGACCTTTCCTTCACTGATCTGTCTCCCTGGTCAGTGCACATGTTATATCCTGCTGCGCTGTGGAGATTTTGCTCTAAAATTGGGCATGAAAGGCCTTACGTTTCTCCCCTGCTAATCATGTCACTGTATGCTACTTGCTTTTGATTCTTCCAACTCCAGAATACGGCTTGCTCGAAATTATAAAGATTAACTTCTAAATGCAAGTGAATGAATGACTGATGTCATTCATTAATCTCAAGAATTCATATTCACATATTATGTTAACAAATTGATGACTCACTAAGGCATTTACATACATGGGACAAATGCACTCTGTTCAGAATGAATTCATCCCATGACATTTTCATTTGTGAAATACCATTGCTAACCTTAGGGCAGTGCGACTTAACTGTCAATACAGATCATGAACGGCCTGAAGCTGCTTGTGTTTTGGTGAATGTCGTGTTTGTATTGTGTTCAGGTAGTGGTGGAACCGGCAACAATGACTGCCGTTATGGCTCAGCCAGCAGCCGTGAAGAGCGACAAGGAGGCCAAGGTCCTGCTCAACACCAGAGAAACAGGAACCAACCTCATAGGTATTGAGACTTTGCTCTACAGTAGTAGAATGTCAGCAAACCCCTGAGCTTTTGTAATTTTATATGTAAGCTTTGTATGTTGTTTTTTTTATTATCTATTTTATTTTAATTAAAACCCATGGCAGGTTTTAAATGAAGTAGATAGTCCCAAGCATCCTGGAAAATCTGAAATTTTATAATTTGTTTTCCCTGTGATGGAAAAGTCGTGGAATATGAATTGAAAATGCCCAAAATGTTCTGGAAAACACGAGTGGTCCTGGGATTATTCAAGAGATTATTCAATTTGCAACAAAATATTTTTTGTGTAACTATTTTTATAGTGGATATTTATATAATATTATATACAACTAATATAAAGCCAGAGCTACAGGTATACTATAACTTCATGTCAGAAGTCTCCAGAAGAAACCAACTGAAATTCAGGGGTGCTCCTGTTCCTCTGGCCGTGGTCTGTGCTGTGGTCAGAACCCAGCCTCACTTTGAGAGAGAAGAGACAGAGATGAGACACAAAGCATAGCGTGTAGAATTTAGTGGCATCTAGGGTGAGGTTGCAGATCGCAACCAACTTGATACTTTTCACCATGGCGGTACAACATGGCGTTCTCCGTGAAAGGGATGGTAGCCAAGAAAAAGGCAAAGTGGCTGGCTATGGGGTTCGATGGAATGACGGAGGGAGACAGGTTTGGCAACATTTCGCCGGCTTGTGGGTTTTATTTACAAGTTCAACACAGATCACTCTCAAGTGCGCAAATAATAATAACAATAATAGAGATAAAGGCCGGGACAAGATACCATGAACAAAAGACGGAGGGTTTCCGGCTCCAGACAGCGAGCGCTCTGCTCTGAGCGCTCTCTCTGCTCTGAGCGCTCTCTCAGGCTGTCTCTGTCTTCACCGAAAGACAAAACAGACATTAAGAAACAGATCACTAGCCACCACCAGCCAAACAGCTTATTTGGTCACAGCCGGAAGCCCCATTGTGAGCAGCCTGGTGACCTGACTTCCCATCACATCAAGCCAACGGCAATACCATGCCTCCCCATCTGCCACAGCCTTTGTCCGTTCTGGGCTACTGTAGTCAACATGGCAGTGCAACCCTATGTAGATAAAAAAAACACTCATTCTAAGGTAACAAAAACATTCTTATTTTGATGGGATTAGACACTAAAACATACTTATATTATATTCCATTTCTGCCAACTCTGTGCCGTAAATTTTACACACCGCACCAATAAAGCCTCTCTCAATTAGTTCCACTTCTACACACAGCTGTGTCTGCTGCTGCCGGTTGAGCCTCTGCTCCCTCCACCCCGACGCAGACGCCCAGCTTAGGTCAGGGAACCATCTGGCCAACAGCTAAGAATCTCCTCACCTGTTTTTTGTCTTGGGTAGGCCGCAATCGCCGCTGAATTCTCTATCTGAGGACACACCTGCCTGCCGCCCAAGTTTTTACCCAGATATAGTCCCTCCCTCCATTGATGCCTATACATTGGATACGCATCAAACTTGGACACGCCATTCACCCTGCGATAATCCACACAAAACCGGGTGGACCCTTCAGGACCAGCACAATGGGGCTACACCAGTCGCTGCTGGACTCAATCACTCCATGTCTAACATGGTCTTGATCTCTTCCTGGACCACCTTTTTTTTGTGGTTAGGCAAGCGATAGGGCTGGAACGTACCGCTGGGGATGTTTCGATGTGGTGGTCTATGAGGGTGGTGCGCCCTGGCAAAGGTGAGAAAACATCAGCAAACCGTCGTTGCAAATCAACACTTCTTCTCTCTGGCCCTGTGAGCGATGGTCATCACAAGGGACCGTTGGGTTAATTCGACTTTAGGACCTCTGTTCCCAACTCATCTCTCTCCACCACAGTTGTTGCCAGAGAGACGGGGGCCGCCTTCTTCTCTGCTTTTATGAGGGGGAGGCGGTAAATTAGGGTAGCCCCCCCACACACACACATAGTCTTGATGATAAAACCTCATAATCAACATCCCCCACTCACCGTGTGAACGCAAAGGGCCCTTGCCACTTGCTGAGTAATTTGGAGCCAGACGTGGGAAGTAAAACGAGGACCTATCCTTGTGAACAAACTTACGAACTATGTTCTTCAGCGTTTTATTGAACCGTTCCACCAGACCACCTGTCTGGAGATGGTACACTTTGGTCTGAATGTAGCGAACACCCAACAATTCACACAGTTCCTTGAGTGTGCGTGACATAAATAATGTGCCTCAATCAGTCAGAATCTCTTTCGGGTTTCCAACTCGGGAGATAACATGAAACAGCATGTACAACACTCTTTGCAGAGATGTTACGCAGCGGCACTGCGTCGGGATACCGTGTTGTACAATCCACCAGGACTAATACAAAGTGGTATCTCTGTGCACTCCAGTCTGATGGCCCTATGAGGGCCATCCTAACTCTTTCAAAGGGGTCCTTGAGTAAGGGAACAGGACGCAGTGGCGCTATTGGGGTGGCCGGCAGATTGACTAGTCGTGGCTGGACGCAGAACAACCGTCACAGGTCTGCCTGAATCCCCGGCCGATAGAAACGGGCCATAATCCAGCTCAGTGTTTCATCGTAACCCAGGTGACCAGGTTACGATGGAAAAAAAACCGGGAAAAGCCAATGGCTTTTCGGTACTAGCAATTCAGTAACCTCCTCTGCTTGAGTGTCGCAGAAGTACAGGTGAGTCACACCAGGGGAAACCAGTTGACCATCGATTTTTATCAACTGGTCAAAGGCTGAGCTCCAACAGAGCCTGATGTCTACCCCCTGTATATTTACTGGTACATTATACCTCCCTTTTGGACCAGGAGAGGGGGCTAGCTCGCCGATGACCCACGCCCAAACCATGCCCACCTACCACAAGGTCTTGTCAGTCTTATCAGCAGAAATACATAAACAGATGTAAAAATATGTGAGTGGAGATGGCCTTTTTTAATATAAATACACCTGTGGGTCATGAAACATGTGCCGGAAATGCCCTGGGAAATTATTTCTTGGACGTGAGTGGGAACTGCAAATGATCTTTGCACCTCTTCAACACAATTTGTTTTGCCTCACAGGATCCTGCTCCTCTGCTCAGACTGAAGCTGTTGCCCATCTCCACCCAGAGACCTCCATCAGCTGTCGCATCCGCTTTACCAGCAATGCTATTGACTTCTCTGCTAAAAAAGTCTTCAGCATACACACCGGTTTTGACCCCAACGCCGGTAAGCCTTATCAAGAGTCAGCAGCTTTTGATTTTTCATAACAAACATTTATACGTCCTACTGATAAAGCAAAATGTATTGCTTTTGCAGTAGAACTTATGGAACGTTTGGTCAAGGCCTTGAACTTGAACTTGAACTTGAACTTAACAACGAGATATGCTGTTATCAAAATATTTCTGAATCTTGATATTAATAAATGTTATTATTATAATCCTTAAAGCAGCATTATGTAACTTTTTGTATTTGCACCCCTACAGTTTCAGTGCAATTGCACTTTTACACAACTGTCTTGTACGAAAATAATTTATTTTACCCGACAAATTTGAACCTTGTTAGTCACATTTCAATAACAGTCTTATGTTACAAACGCAAATATAATGTACACCTATAGGTTACAGCGATCCTTGCACGGACCTCAGCGCTTCAGCAAGCACCCAGTCCATGGCTCCGGGGGAGCTGCGGGAAGAGAGGGCGTGGGGAGGGACGGGGCCCCCTGCTACCGACGCGACTGTCTACCGGGCCAGCACGTGCGAGTCAGAGGGTGAAACAAAGCCTGTGGCGCGATGAAAGTGACGTCTCTCCCGCGACGTCGGGGAGGTGGAGGACGCTACGTTTTGTATGAGCACTATGACCGGACATTTTGACCGGCAAGTTCATAATTTTTGAGCCAAACGGCAGGGAAGTGACGTAGTGACATAAAGCCTAACACACTTTTCCCACGGTTTCAAGCCCAAACCCAAACACAGAGGTGACAGAGTGCAAGAACAGGCGTTCGGGGCGGGGTGGGAATGAAGGAGGTGACACTCCCCATATTACAAGTCAAGGTTACCATCAAATTGATTTTGAAGCTGTTATTTTAATGTAAACAAAAGTTACATAGTGTTGCTTTAAATAATCCACACTTTTAAGGTGGTAAATAAACTATAGTAAATTGTCAAGTCATAGTCAATTGACGGCCTCCACCAGGAGTGCTGTCCTTGGCTTTGAACACATTAGATCAAGCTATAGTCCTGCATACCGTGTAATGCTTCATATCCAGCTGGAAATAACTGGCGTCCTTGAACTGTCCTCTTCCCTTTGGTGCACATGTGACAAGGTTTTCTATACAGTGTTTTCACAATAGGTCAGCCATTTTCTGTTGAATCTATCTTTGTGGTGAAACACCTTCGCATTAGCAATAGCAATGTTTTTTGGTTGTTGTGGATGAGAATTAAAAAGCCTTTTTAGGTATTTTGACTGAGGGCGTGTGAAATAATCATGACTAATGAACTCTTTGCTGGACCCTGCCTCAATTTTCTCCCTTTCTCTCTCTCCCCTTTCATAGTCCTCAGAATCTGCATCTGTTTTTTTTTTGTTTTGTTTCTTATAAAAGAAAAAAGCGCATTAATCAACTGATTAATGCTGTATATCTTGAAATATAAAGCGGTAGTCAAACAAAAACCTAGCCTCTAATAAATGCCGGGGGTGGTCTACAGGAACAAATACCAGCCTGCTTCAAATATAGACCTGGGGAAAAGCTGATCTGAGCTGCATGTGGAGTTCCACCCCCAAACAAAGCAAATGAAAACAATGTGTTTTTATTGTAGATGTATTTAATTAACTCCATTTCCTACTGCTGTGTAACAGAATGCTTCCTGGGGCAAATGCCCCGCTCTGAGCACTCTCGCGCGCTCCAAGCAGGAAGTGGTGCGTTCAAGGCGAACTCTTACCCGAACTCTCTACCACTACAAGTCAAGACTTTTGGGGTGGCTACTAGCTCTGGCTATTTACACCATACATGTGTTTGCATGGCATGGCAAACAGACAGAGGTTTGATTTAAAATTCAGACTATAATATGATCAAATGTACTTAACAGGGGGAATTAAATATAAAAGCCTGCCTCTAATTTGAGCCTGCTTCGAATAAAGGCCTGGTACCCTCTGCAGTTGAGGTAAATAAAAGCCACGGTCAGGAAATGTAACTGTACTCCGCACTCCTCACTTGAAATAAAAATGAGATAAAAGAAATCATTTGCAGATAATAACCCTGCTCACTTAAACAAACAACGATAAATAGGTCTAAACTGCTGTCTAGACTGTGCGATGGACTCTCTCCACTGTCCAGATCTGAGAGAGAGAAAAAAACCTCACTACAATTCTCTTTAATTTTCCATACAAGTAAAAAAAAAAATTGCGTTTAAAAGAAAAAAGTTAATGGCCACTACCAATCTGTCAGGCCGAGCACCAGATGCGCTCGGCCTGACAGATCGGCTAGCGAACGCGGGTCAAAGGGTGAAACAATCCCATGGCACAATGAAAGTGAGGGCCAGCACACGCCGTCGGGGAGGTGGAGCGGCTGAGTTTTATATGAGCATTATTACCAAACATTTTGACCAGCAAATTTATAAAAAAAAATTTTTTTTTTTTTTTTTATGTTACCAGGCAAAAAACAATGTATGCGCTTTGACAGTGCTTTATATTTATGTGCATAGCTCCTTTTAAAAAAAAAATAATTTGGTTATGATGACGACAGGATGTGACATTTTGGAGGATTTCTGTCATGTGATGGGGACAAATGGAGCACTGGTAAGCTGGTTGACTTTTGAATTACTATCAGTTATTCTATTAACTATAAAAATGATGAGTAGTGTTATTTAGGCCATTCACATGTCACTGCATTCCAAGCAAATCCCTGTATGATTTAATGGCGTGTGCTGGCTGTTTGGAGTGCTTTTACTGGGTCTTGACAGGCTGCGATCTCATCTGCCGCTCTGTCTGACAGGTGCTGCTCCGGGTGCTGGCCTGGAGGGAGGTCAGCCCCTGCAGTGTGGCATCAAACCCTACCTGATGATGATAGTCTTTTTTGCAACAATGGCTGTCGCCTCCAGCTCATACCTCAGTAGGTACCCTTCTCCTCAGGAGCCTAACTCTGTTTTCATTGGCCTCTGACCACAGGCCATTCCTCTCCGAAGGGGAGGTTTTGATTATATGGGGTTATATCTGACCAACAAAAACATTTCATGATTTATGATTCATTTTTATTCACTCTTTAGTTATTTTGTTTGGAACAATGGTTTCCTGCCATTTTCTCATCAAATCTTCTGTGGGATTCATTCAGAAACCGAGATCTTGTCCCACAATGAATGAATATTAGTTAGTGTATTAGGATCCCCATTATACCATATTATGCAAGTATGGCCAGGAACATTACTTGTTACCCAAGCTTGTAAGAATACCCATAAAATTGGGTCTTCTCAGTATAGATGTCAGAAAGAACAAATAGAACATCTGCTACTTAAGAATTATTGTTCTAGTCATGGGCGCCTGATTGTACCATGTAGTTTTACTGAGTAAAATAAAGTAACCTACATCTAAAATAAAAACACTGTTTTGGAGCACCAATCACCGCCCATCGCCCATTGCTGGCGCACCGTGGGTACGGTCGGAGAGGGAGTGATTGGGGGCGCAGAGCCAGCTCTGCCGGGCTATTTTAGATCAGGGGCTATTCATAAAACCTTTGGGGCTTCACCTAACGATGCCACTGTTGCCAATGTTCTATTACCGTAATACCTGATAATGTGGGGACAAAAAATCCCAGTGTCCCCCCTATTCCCCACTATTCCTATTCCGCCGCCGCCTATCACAGCAAACTGTCTAAACTAATGTGATTATAACTTGTATGGATATACTGTAAAACAAACAGTTTTGCTTTAAGAATTTGTTTTAAGTTATTTCTTTTGTTGGTTAATTAAGATTTTTATTTTTATTTTTCTTCAGTCTACCACAATGTCTTCGCCCGAAGGTACACAGCTCTTCACTCTCCTGTCATTTTAAGGAGACCGCCTCCGAGAGGGTCCAACTCCAGCACCTCAGGCTTTCCCCCTCAGATCTCTCTCAGGCCTTTCAGACCTCTCCCCTCAGGCCTCTTTCGTGGAGGTATTATCACCCTCCCGCTGAGCGAAGGATGTATTGTATTTTCTTTGGTTTTTCATGGTCCACAAAATATAATTATATGAAAACTATATATAAGGAATCAAATTATAAATATATGAAGACTGTATAGTGTATACTGTATTACAAATATTAAAATACATCAATATTAGTTATTAAAATAATTATTGATGTGCAAAAATATATGTATGTATTGATATCATTAATATATTAATATTTGTGTGTGACTTCTCAATCATTCCCAACTACAACTACAAGTATGAGCACTGAAGCTCCACAAACGTCCATTATTTCCATTACATTGATAATTGTCACTCCCGTTATGTAAACCTATACCTTAGAGAAAGCTGTATACCTATCAGATAAAAAAAAAATACAAATACCAGTGTAGCTGCAGGCGATGATTGTAGAGAGGATAACGTGTGACCAGGGACTAGGTCCCTAGATTATCAATGACTACACCAACCCCATTGGCTGGGGGTGGGAGGAAACCCGAACCACAAACAGTTATACAGGTACACTTCAATAACAAAGCTAAGTCAGTCAGTGTGGTCAAAATGCCTCTACAGAGCCCTTTTATTTTTTAAGTTTTTTATTTTAGTGTGTTGTAGCGCCACCATCTGGTCAACATGGGTAGTTGGCCTTGCCTGAGTAGTGGGGGGGCCATAGGACCCACCTGCCAAACGTGGTTTCTCAGGGACTTACGGTTTCTGAGCTGTGCATATTTAACAGAAGAAAATAAAGATAAGAAGAATCCCTACAAATACGATATAGTTCCAGCGCCTGCGGTTTTGGGACTCTTAAAGATTTTAATATACATCTTTACTAAAGCTTGAGCACACCAGAAAGTTAAGAGTGTCTCTGACTTGAGTGCGATGAACAAACCAAAGTTACCTTGACGTTCAAACTCAAACAAGAATTCTTCAGCAATTTAGTACAGTATGTATCACGGTTTTTGGGCCAAGGCAACAGTACGGTTTCGGTATCTTTATATTTATATTTAGGAAAAAAAACTTAAATCACCCTTTAAACAGTTAACTCTTTATGTTGCCTATAGACAAATAAATAAATCAGAAAAATGGAAGCACGACTGACTAGGCCTGGTTTCTGTCTCTACCGTATGAAATCAAGGGGAGAAAAACATTAACGTTAAAAGTGCTTCTTAGCTTTGACAACCTGTACTGGTGGTGCATTGCCTTCTCTATATGAAATAAACAGGGCACATAGCCTACTTGTATAGGCAATATTAAATGTAAAAATAACAAAAGTGCATTATTGCACTAAATATTTTTGCCATGAATGGCAAACATTAATGTTAAAGCTAAACAGCTCTAAACTTTGTTGTGAACAGACTAATCGTTACAGAGGAAATCGGAGACCAATACTTAAGGTTAATAAAGTATTTAATCTTGCGCAAGAGGAGCATTTACAGAACAACAACACAATACGATGCTTGGCGCCTGTCCAGCTGGTTGCACTCCTGTGTTGGTCTGGTTGAGCCTCGTCTAGCTCTCCCAGTACTGAAACACAAACTCTGCACACACACACCATATGATAGGCCGAGGTTTGCATGACAAGTGGAGTGCAAGCTTTTTGGGTAGAGGCGCATAGGGCGGCTGCAATCTGGCCCGCAACACTCCTGCCTTGGTCTGCTTGCACCTCATGATTGTCCTGCAATTGTTATGCCACTCATTCTAGATTAGTATACATACTTTATACACGTACATAAGTCATACTCCCAACACAAAGCGTGGCCAGGAACATTACTTGTTGCCCAAGCTTGTTAAAGAATAGTATTATTTAAGTTAGAAAATATAAAGATATTTTCCAATTTTGTTTGCTTTAAGTAACTTATGTTTACGTGTTATGTTACTTAATTTAAATGTCATGTCATTTTTTTTTTCTTTTCAGTCTATGAACAAATCTTCTTCCCTCACCATGCCTTCATTAGGAGACCGCCTCCTCGGGCCTTCTCGGGTAGGAAAATGTTTGGAACTACTCACATTAACCCAAAAGTGAACGTTCGAAGCAAGTAAACTTCAGGCAACAGACATCAATCCAAACAAGTTATTTCTTGTTTGCAATCAGACTTTTGAGTTTGTTCCACAAGTGAATAAGATATGTCCCAACAATGTAAAGTTACCGAGAGTAATGATTAGAAATGACTGATCACCCATTTTTAACAAACCATTACTCAACCAGGACCTGAATTGTTCCACACTGCTGACAAGAAGACAACTAAACATCCTAATTTCCTACCTAAGGTGCATCCTCAGGTTTTTGCTTTACTTCTCATCTGTCCGTTTCAGGCTTCATCTCTCCAGCGATGAATTCCTTCGACCATGCACTTTCCAGTCACCGCCCAAACAGTAACTCCAGGCAGCGGCTCTTCTCGCCAGGCTACAGATCCTGATAAGGTCCTTCTTTTAGCCCCTTTTAGGGGAGTATCACCACTGGCCATTAAAATCTGTTCAAGGTGTGTATCGTTTGTCGGAGAAGTAAACCTACTTCGCTATCAGGAACAAAACCGAGATCCTTGTTTTATTAACGACATTTATTTTGCAAATTATTGAGACAATAAAGTGATCCACACTCAAACAGTGAAACAGAATTGTCTGACTACATGCGTCTGAGACCGTTTTATATACACAGAAAATTGGCCACACCCCTTGACCAGTCCATACTGTAACTTCATGTTTCCTAACACATACGATAATACAGATGTGTGCTTATTGAGAATAATGAGCAGTACAGTTTGGGTACAGGTACAAGATAAAATAGATATGAAGAAGGGAGTTGTGTCTGAAAAAGATCATTTGGGAGGAAGGGAGTATTTTCTAGATGTCTCAAAAATAATGAGCAAATAGGGAGTACTGAGCGGTGGCCTTCACTGGCTGCAGAATTGCAGACATAGCAAAATACAGAATTTGGCTTATACAGGAGCTATAATATAGAAATATATAAGAATATATCTTTAAATATAGAATTTTCTATCACATGCGGGCTGCTGCATTCTGGATGCTCTGTGGATGTATGATGGAACAGGCAGGTAGTCCAACTTGAAGACCGTTGCAGGAGTCTAGACGGGAGATGACAAAACGTCTGAACCAGAACTTGTGTTGTGTTCGTTGTGAGGTATGGCCGTATTTTTTGGATGTTGTCAGGAAAATCTGCAGGAGCTAGTTGTAGTTAAAACTGGTAAATGAAAAAACAGTTTATGACTGCGGTGATAGACGTCCATATTCTTCAGGGTCGTCTTTTCTCTGTTCAGTAATTCTCACACGGCATATCAGATAAATACCCAACTACTTCTAAATCAAACAATGCTTATTTATAATAAATAATATAATATGGTAAAAAGGTTGAGGTAGAAATGGGGAATTATAGCAAATTATGCACACACACACACGGGAAGTAAAGAGCTTGTTCTGGTGAGGGTGGAAGTATTAACTAGAGATTGAATTGAGGGATTGCATTTGGATGCACACAAAGGGTGCAGCTAACTCATTCTAAACGGAATAATAAAAATTTTAAAAATCGCTGTACCCACACCAAAATCAATTCGCCACTGGAGCCTGAGCCCACTGGATCGCGGTTAGCTGTTAGCTGTTGGTGTTGAAGGTTGGTGCCTCATATCAAAAATAACTAGACTACTGGTGTCCTGTGGTGCCTAACAGGTACAAGACAGGAGGTTTAAAAGATTAAGTGTCTCTGAGGATCTCTATCACTCATCGGAGCCGTGGTGGTAAAAACGTGGCTTCAGAAAAAGACAAAGAAAAGGCAAGACCAGGTAAAGTAAAGTGCCTTGGTAAACAAGGTATTTGCAAGAGAGCCGGGGCCACACACAAAAATAAATCTTGAAATAAAAGAAGATTAAACCACACACCAAGATAAATCTTGAGATAAAAAGAAAACACACAAAAATAAATCAACCGCTAGGGGGGCGTCCCAAGTTCAGCAAAATGAACACAGTTTAACCACACGTCAGTATCTCATCCCTCGTCCCTCAAAGTTGAGAATATTATCGTTCTTCACAAAATCACCTCTAAGGGAAAACGTTAGGCTGTTTACACTTTAATTTCAACATTTTCAACAGTTCAATCCAATCTTGTTCTTAAGAGGTTCAGAATGAGTATTTTTGGGCAAATAGCCCACACAAGGGGACGTATAGACAGAATGATACGGATCCCTGGCCTTGTGTCCCTAAATCCCAAGACCACACACACTGGCTGTGAAGGCCACAGAGACACAATGTGATACTACAAACACCCCAATCAGTAGTGATAGCTCCCCATTACCGAGTTCAGGTGCTCAAGAGAGGTTCAGACTCCTTCTGATAGATAGCCCCCCTCTTTACACCCCTCTATGTGCTTGGGCCCCCTTCCCCTGGCCCAGCCAACCACGATGGAAGACTTGGATAGATCGTCAGCAGTGAGGGAGATATGGGAATGCAACTGTGACATTGTGCTGGAGCCCTGGTAGCGGGAAGAGCTATGTCGGGTTTTGTCTGAATTCAAGGACGTTTTTGCTCTGACGGATGGTGACGTGGGCCTGACTCATCTGGAGCAGCATGAAATAGACACTGGGGATGCTCAGCCCATCAAGACCAGCCCCGCCGTCTTCCCATGGCACACCATGAGGCCGCAGACAGCGCAATTGAGGAGATGCAGCGAGCAGGCTTCATTGAGCCCTCAGACACCACTGTGGCGGAACTGCCACAGCGGTGCCCAATGAGGGGTTCGGCACAAGGAAGGGACACAGAAGGCTTCAGGGGTTGTAATGGTCGCTAAGAAACGGAGCCCCAAGATAAGATTCTGTGTCGACTACAGGCCTGAAAAATCTTGAGAGAAGGAGAGAGTAGCAGTGGACATCATGGGCCCGTTTCCCCACACCGACAAGGCAACTGTTATGCCCTGGCTGCCATGGACTACTTTACAAAGTGGCCAGAGGCATATGCGGTGCCGGACCAGGCGGCAGAAACTGCTGGATGCCCTCGTGGAGGGCATGTTCAGTAGATTTGGAGCGGTGGAGACTATCCACAGCGACCAGGGAAGGAACTTTGAGTCGTGTGTCTTCGCCACAATGTGAGTAGATTACTTTCCGTGTTTGGCCTGATGAAGTTTAATGTCCCCGACGACCTCTGTAATCTTATCTAGCAACTTGTTAGCAACCGCGTTTTTTAAGACATGTAAAAGCTTCAAAATTCACGAGTGGGATATTTACTGACACATTTCATAGAACAGAATATGAAAATCTCTTAAGCTTTTGTTAACCACACACCTTATTTCAAGCATCAAACCAAAAACCTATTCAAAAAACCAATTGACTTATATAGTTCAGATTATTTTGTCTAAGACCATGCTGTGTCACCACTAAGTTTGTTTGAAATTAGCGTGCCAATTTGTACTAAATTACTTATTGTCTTAGTGTATATATACACTACTCACAAAAAGTTGTTGGGATATTCTGCTTTTGGGTGAAATTTCAGGATGAACCTAAAATGCATTATAACCTTTATAGGTGAACTTAATTTGACCTTCTCCAAACTTTTGAATGCACGTGTCCAACTGTTCAATGCTTCAGTACTTTTTGCACAACTTGCTGTTCTCTAACAAGGAGCTGAACGGCAAAATCCACAACAAGTGTTTGATCCATGAATCGACCAATACGTTTCCTGGTTCAATTAGAATTGGTATTTAAACAGTCCTCTTCATCATGCTGTTCACATTTTGACATCATGAGACCAAGACGACACCTAACAATTGATCAACAGTACCTCGCCGTTGTGAGGCTTCAAACAGGATGTTCTCAGAGGGAAGTGGCCACTGGGCTTAGAGTGTCAGAGAGTGTCATCAGCAGGTTCCAACAGAGATACAGAGACTGGAAGAGTCACAGAAAGGCATAGAAGTGGACGTCCTTTGGCCACAGCCCACACTGATGACCGCTTCATTGTGAACAGTGCCCTGCGGAACCGGATGATGAATGCCACTCAACTCCAGGCACATTCACGGGAGGTGAGAGGCATCCAAGTGTCACGTCAGACCATTCAAAACCGTTTACATCAGCGTGGTCTGCGTGCTAGACGACCTGCAAGGGTACCTGACCACACCACCAGGCACAGACATCATTGTCTTGCACGGGCCAGGGAGCATTTACGCTGGACGAGGGAACAGTGGCCTAAGTGCTGTTCTCTGATGAAAGTCGATTCACGTTAAGCAGAAATGATGGCCGCCAACGATGTTGGAGACGTCAAGGAGAGCGCTATGCATCAGCCACTGTTGTCACCAGACGAGCCTTTGGTGGTGGTGGTGTTACAGTGTGGGCAGGTGTGTCTAGTCAATACAGAACTGCCCTACACTTTGTGAATGGTACAGTAACAAGCCCATACTACCTGAATAACATCATTAATCCAGTCATTGTGCCCCTGCATGAACAACACAGGCCTCATTTCATCTTCATGGACGACAATGCTCCAGCTCATCGAGGTCGCATCATTAGGGAACGGCTGCTGGAGACTGGGGTACCTCAAATGGAGTGGCCTGCACTTTCTCCAGACCTGAATCCCATAGAAAACCTATGGGATCAGCTGAGTCGCAGTGTAGAGGCTCCTAACTCTGTACCCCAGAACCTCAAAGACCTGAGGGCCGCCCTTCAAGAAGAGTGGGGGGCCACGCCTCAGCAGACAATAAGTCGACAGCATTGTTGTCAAGCTGTAATTGATGCTCAAGGGCACATGACAAGTTATTGGGACATTGACATTTTTTGTTGTGGTAAACCCACCACTGTTGTTGGCTTTTGTTTCAATAAATTGTTTGAGATGAGGAAATCACCATTGCATGCTTCTACTTAAATGCCCTACTTTCATGATATAATATCACTGTAGCGTGAACTTTTTACATTTCCATAAATTTCACCCAAAAGCCAAATATCCCTAACTTTTTGTGAGTGCCAAGTGCTTGTGGACACTGGGTCCAGCATCAGTCTCGACCCTCCCTTTCCTGTCACTGACTCCGGCAATCGCTACGTCCTCGTCCCCATAGATAATTTCACTAAGTGGCCCGAGGCATACGTGGTGCCGGATCAGAGCACGACTAGAACAACAGAAAGGAGGAGATGGTGTTTGGGGGCCCCACCCGAGCCTGACATTGCCGGGGGCACAGAACTGGACTACTACTACTACTGAGTATACCCGCCAGGCCCAAACCAGTTCAGGGGTGCGGCAAAAGAGGGCCTACGACACCCGTGGTCTGGGGCAAGCTGTTCTGCTATGGGACAAGGTTTGGATGTTCTGTCCTACCGGCACAAAAGGGGTGTCCCTCAAGCTGTGCAGTCACTGGCAGGGATCTGGTGAATTACTGAGAATGATCACTAAGGTGGTTTACAGGTTGCGCACGCCGGGTTGGGGCACGTGGTCGTTCTGCACAAAGACAGACTCGCTCCCTATCGGCCCCTCGTCCCTCCTGCTGCTGGGGACAAGGGCAAGCAAAGCACCCCATGCCCGACCGGCACACTGTGCCCACAGAGATTTACAATGAGCCCAATGGATCAGCCTAAATTCACCATTCAGTTGCCAGCTTGCACATTGACTACTGGTTGTGTTTCATAGTGCGGTTTTATATCAGATAAGCAAAACTAAATATGTTATACACATACATGAAATACATTAACTTTTTTATGGAAAGTGAGGACATATATTAAGTGTCTACAAACATTACATTGGTGATAAATAACGAGAAAGCAAAAGGCGCATGCGCTCAACCCAATTTGCGAGGGATTGTGCAATCTGAGATGAGGCCCGGCTCATGAAATACGCAAAATCAGCGATTTTGAACACCAAAAAAAAACCATAAATTACATTTACAGCACAGATCAGTAGACAAATATTAATATTTATTTTATCATCATTTGTTTTTTATTTTCATGATGACAGGTAGAGCCTCACCTGCCTCCTCTGACCACACTCCCCTGAATGTCATATATATATATATATATATATATATATATATATATATATATATATATATATATATATATATATATATATATATACACACACACACACACACATACACACATACACACACACAGTGGGGCAAAAAAGTATTTAGTCAGCCACCAAGTGTGCAAGTTCCCCCACTTAAAAAGATGAGAGAGGCCTGTTATTTTCATCATAGGTATACCTCAACTATGAGAGACAAAATGAGAAAAAAAATCCAGACAATCACATTGTCTGATTTTTAAAGAAAAGTATTTGCAAATTATGGTGGAAAATTAGTATTTGGTCAATAACAAAAGTTCATCTCAATACTTTGTTATACCCTTTGTTTGCAATGACAGAGGTCAAACGTTTTCTGTAAGTCTTCACATGGTTTTCACACACTGTTGCTGGTATTTTGGCCCATTCCTCCAAGCAGATCTCCTCTAGAGCAGGGATGTTTTGGGGCTGTCGCTGGGCAACACGGACTTTCAACTCCCTCCAAAGATTTTCTATGGGGTTAAGATCTGGAGACTGGCTAGGCCACTCCAGGACCTTGAAATGCTTCTTACAAAGCCACTCCTTCGTTGCCCGGGCGGTGTGTTTGGGATCATTGTCATGCTGAAAGACCCAGCCACGTTTCATCTTCAATGCCCTTGCTGATGGAAGGAGCTTTTCACTCAAAATGTCACGATACATGGCCCCATTCATTCTTTCCTTTACACGGATCAGTCGTCCTGGTCCCTTTGCAGAAAAACAGCCCCAAAGCATGATGTTTCCACCCCCATGCTTCACAGTAGGTATGGTGTTCTTTGGATGCAACTCAGCTTTCTTTCTCCTCCAAACACGACAAGTTGAGTTTTTACCAAAAAGTTCTATTTTGGTTTCATCTGACCATATGACATCCTCCCAATCCTCTTCTGGATCATCCAAATGCTCTCTAGCAAACTTCAGACGGGCCTGGACATGTACTGGCTTAAGCAGGGGGACACGTCTGTCGCGGCGTAGTGTGTTAGTGATGGTAGCCTTTGTTACTTTGGTCCCAGCTCTCTGCAGGTCATTCACTAGGTCCCCCCGTGTGGTTCTGGGATGTTTGCTCACGGTTCTTGTGATCATTTTGACCCCACGGGGTGAGATCTTGCGTGGAGCCCCAGATCAAGGGAGATTATCAGTGGTCTTGTATGTCTTCCATTTTCTAATAATTGCTCCCACAGTTGATTTCTTCACAACAAGTGCTTACCTATTGCAGATTCAGTCTTCCCAGCCTGGTGCAGGTCTACAATTTTGTTTCTGGTGTCCTTTGACAGCTCTTTGGTCTTGGCCATAGTGGAGTTTGGAGTGTGACTGTTTAAGGTTGTGGACAGGTGTCTTTTATACTGATAACGAGTTCAAACAGGTGCCATTAATACAGGTCACGAGTGGAGGACAGAGGAGCCTCTTGAAGGAAAAGTTACAGGTCTGTGAAAGCCAGAAGTCTTGCTTGTTTGTAGGTGACCAAATACTTATTTTACAGAGGAATTTACCAATTAATTCATTAAAAATCCTACAATGTGATTTCCTGGATTCTTTCCCCCCCATTCTGTTTCTCATAGTCGAAGTGAACCTATGATGAAAATTACAGGCCTCTCTCATCTTTTTAAGTGGGAGAACTTGCACAATTGGTGGCTGACTAAATACTTTTTTGCCCCACTGTATATATATATATCAATATTTCCTTATTTACATGAGCGCTATTGACTGGCGGATGGTCCCAGAATAACCTTTTTATGAAACGTACAGAATCAGCTTTTAAAACAAACAATACATGTAACCAACATCCCATGTGACTGCAACCAGCCCCGAGGTGTCCATTGGATGGTTATCCCTGGACCACCTGTATATTGATACTATTGTATATTGATATTATTTATAGCTTTGCTATTAGTGGGACTGAAAATACCTTGGCAAGAGAAGTGTGCAGACACTATGCACACGAAATACGATTATTTGCGATAATTTGTCCTTCTCTTAAAAAAAAGAGAAGGACAATAAATAAAACAGGAGTTTGAAATTGTGAGTTGGTGTCGACTTCAATCAATTTCTTCGACATCAATTTCTAATTCAAAGGGAGCACAATTTAGCACACATGGAACGTTCAGATGATGACGCACGTAATGGAATGGCTTTCGATCCGTTTCAGTACAATTATAAATGACTTGTGCGTTTGGTAATCGATTGCCAGGATGCTTTTCTGTCTCTATGAACAACTTCAGCATCCGCCCTTCTTTTTTTTCTGTTTTTTTTTTTTTTTTTTTGCAGCCGCCGTGTGTTTTAACATGTAAATATTGTTCAAACGTTGTCCCATAAAAGTCACGCGTACTCTGCAGACGGGAGGGAAACGTCACATTCCGGTATTGATCCGGCATTGAACCGCGTCCTCTGATTGGCCGATCCTTTAAATATCAAGAGCGCGCGCGTACTACCTCCATGCGCCCCCCCCTAACGCGCGTCACGGAGCCCGGCGTCCGGTTCACGCCCCCTTCCCGGCATGCACGCTGCTCGGAGCTTCAACAGTTACGAATGGCGGGGTTTTGTTTAGTTTTTTTTTCTGTGTATAAAGTGTGTGTATAGTTTTGAGTGCATAACGTGTGCATAGTTTCAGGTCCACGTTCGCCCGGTGGACGTAACCGAAACGCGACGCGGTCGAAGCGGACGGTCCGGCTTCGCCCGCGCGGTCGCGTTTGTGAGGAAGCACGCGCCGAGTCACGTCACGTTGCTTCCTGTCCGGGTCCGTCACAAACGACCGTCCCGGGCAGCGTGGGTTCGACTTCCAGGCATGGCAACCGTTGCTGCCTCGTAGCCGGAGAGGACGGACCGCTGCACGACGCGCCGACGGCTGGGAGCCGCGGAGATGTTGACGGGTGCGACTTTGGTTTAGGACCCCGGGGGTCGGGGGTGGTTGTCTTCCTTAAGTGCCCGCGAAGCCAAAATGGCGATAGTTCCTCTAAAGTCATCGCTGTTTGCGGGGCTGCTTCTCGTGGCTGTTGTTTATATCACCCGTGCCTCGAAGCTCAATATCCCCAAAGTTTTACTGCCGCTCGCCAGGAGCACCAGGATCAACTTCACGTTGGAAGCCACTCAGGGCTGTTACAGATGGTGAGTGAAAGTGAAAGACCGAAACGCTGTACTTCATCTCATTCATTCGGGAAGCTGCCGCTTCACCCTACCGTGCGCGTGTGTTGCCTGTCACGTGTTGAGATCTCGAATTTCAAGGGTCAACAGAAGTCACTAGTATTTCTGTCTGGCAGCAGTAAAAGCAGCTTCAGTCGAAATGTTCGATCTGTAGTTGTCGAATTGCCCAGAAATCAACTTCTGGTGCACTTAACTGCAGGTGATTTGTGTCTTTTGTTTTTCTTTTTCATCCATCTGTACTGTACGTGTGTCTTCAAGTCGACCTGTCCCAGCACAGGGGTGGGGGGCTGAGTGTTTTGAGTTACACGTCTCTGCACGGATATGTGTCCCAGAACGGTAACGGGAAAGCCTCATGTCGCCTTCCAGGTCCTCCACCAGACCAGAGGTCGCGAGTATCGAGGCCGTCGGTGCGGACGGCAGCAGAGACTGTTCCCAGAGCGCCGTTCTCCAGGCCTTCTCAACGCAGCCCTCCCGGCTGACGAGCATCATCCTGGCTCAAGATGTTGGTAAGTTTAAAAAAAAAAAAAAAAAAAAAAAAAAAGCAAGATCCTTTTGAACTTTTCCCTTTACGTCTTTAATGCGGTGTTTGCTGACCATTTTTGATGTTGAAATAATCCCACAGCACACCCATTATCCCGCTAGCCACTAACAGTGCACACTGTCAATCTAGTTTCCAGATCCCGTGACTTGCAACAGTTTTGGGTAGTAAGTGCTCATGGTTGCGATTCATGTAGATACTGGTAGAATTCAGCTTTTTTTTTTGTGAAACCACATTGTTATATCAATTAAAATGAATGAGTGATTGTATGGAAAAATAAAATCCATCCAGTCATAATTCAATCGACTCAAGGGAGTCACGGCAAGGAGTTTAATTTAATTGGGAATGGCCACTGCCAGGGGAACCATGGGTATGCCGGAGACAAAGCTGGTAAATACATTTTTAATGAATTAATAAAATACATTTCTAAGCACCGTCAATCAAAGTCTTTAATCTCTCTGGCTCTGAACCAAAGAATGTTGTTCCACTGGAAACGGTTATATCTTTTGAAGTAATTGTCTTCAGTTATTAGTCACATCCATTTAGTGAGCCCACTGCTTCTTTAACTCTTTCCATTCCGTGTCTGTGCTCCCATTTGCAGTTACAGGGCACGTTCTACGTTGTGACGCAATTGTTGACATCATCAGTGAGATCCGGGTCGTGTCCACCACCAGAGAGCTGCACTTGGAGGACTCCCCGCTCGCACTTAAAATCCACGCATTTGACTCTGAGGGTATGAAGACGATCAATTTCTCACAATCTCCCTCTGAAGAGCAAAATCTGCAGGCTTGAAACGCAACCTGCAGCAGCTTTGCTCGTTCAATTCACCCTGTTTGCTGAAGGCTTATTATTTATACAGCTCTTGTTGTATTTCTCTTGGGGGGGGTGCATTTATTTTACATTTTAAGCCATTTCACTTCCCCTCCCGGTTTTAGATGTACAAACCCCAATTCCAATATAGTTGGAATGTCGTGTAAAATGTAAATAAAAACAATACATTGCAATTCCTTTGCAACCTATATTCAATTAATGTTCAAAGTTCAAAGCTTTGTTTTTCTGCAAATATTCACTCATTTTGAATTTGATACCTGCCACACGTTCCAAAAGCTGTGACAGGGGCATGTTTACCACTGTTACATCACCTTTCCTTTTAACAACACTCAGTAAGCGTTTGGGAACTGAGGACACTAATTGTTGAAGCTTTGTAGGTGGAATTCTTAACCATTCTTGCTTGAGGTACGACTTCAGTTGCTCAACAGTCCGGGGTCTCCGTTGCGCTTCATAATGCGTCACTTTTCAATGGGAGACAGGTCTGGACCGCAGACAGGCCAGTCTAGTACCCGCACTCTTACAACGGCGCCACGCTGTTGTAACGCATGCAGAATGTTGATTGGCATTGTTTTTCTGAAATGAGCAGGGACGTCTCTGGAAAAAGACGTTGCTTGGATGGCAGCGTATGTTGCTCCAAAACCTGTATGTACCTTTCAGCATACATTCAATGTTGGTTTTTGGCCTTGCCACTTATGTGCAGAGATTTCTCCAGATTCTCTGAGTCTTTTGATGACATTATGGACTGTGGATGATGAAATCCCAAAATTCCTTGCAATTGTACGTTGAGAAACGTTGTTCTTGTTGGGCTATTTGCTCACGCAGTTGTTCACAAAGTGGTGAACCTCGCCCCATCGTTGCTTGTGAATGACTGAGCCTTTCGGGGATGCTCCTTTTATACCCAATCATGACACTTGTTTCCAATTAATCTGTTCACCTGTGGAATGTTACAAACCGCTGTTTTTTGAGCATTCCTCAACTTTCCCAGTCTTTTGTTGCCCCTGTCCCAGCTTTTTTGGAACGTGTTGCAGGCATCAAATTCCAAATGAGTGAATATTTGCAAAAAAACAATGAAGTTGATCAGTTTGAACATTAAATATCTTGTATTTGTAGTATATTCAATTGAATATGGGTTGAAAAGGATTTGCACATCATTGTATTCTGTTTTTATTTATGTTTTACACAACATCCCCACTTCATTGGAATTGGGGTTTGTGCCTGCTTGTCTGGGAAATAGGGATGCAAATTTAAAACATCACTAAAATTCTTATCTTTAAACAGAAACAAAATTATTTAGTTTGATTTATTTTATTGGAGTCAGAACCATAGCAACATCACTTGTTTGGTTTTGCCGTCGTACCCCCCCGTGCCGTTCAGAAAGTGCTGTTGTCCCATTCCTGTCTTTTATCCGAATGCAGCATTAATTGTTGAGGTACAATACACATGCAGTTTCCCACTCGGCATTAACACGCGCAGCCATGTTTGTCGGGTATTTTTATTCTGGAAACGCACTGCGCCCGAAAAAAACGGTTGTTGATACAATAACAAGACCCTAGATTATCCAGTTCCAAATCTTAATCGATTAAATTCTTATTAGCAATTAATCGAGTCATTTCATTGGTAACATCCCTACTGGGAATTATATTTCAAATTATAATGTAGTTCTGGGCCAGTGTTAAATTGATTATGCCAAGAGGCCTTTGATGTCTTGCAGTATCCATCCAAGTTTATAAGCCCTCTGGTGTATTATTTCCTTGCCATTCTAAAGACATTTTTTCGGGGGATGATTGAGTTTGCCCTTGGTAGCCCCCCCATCGTGAAGTGGCTCAGTGTACTCCATTCCATGTGTTCTGTATAAGACAGAGCGGTAGCCATAACACAATTCTTGTTAATGGTGCCAAGGCTGGTATTCTTGTTTTCTTCTGGCCTGAGTAAGTAATTTGAATTTGTCAAGATCCAGGAGCCTTATTGTACAATACTGTGCAAAAGTTTTAGGCACTTTAGATGTTTCACAACAACACTTGTCTTTAACTGTTATTTTCTATCCTGCATTGGCGTGTGAATATGTTTGTAGCATTACAGCGACCTCAATCATACAGCCAGAGTCATAAAGAACTATCTTGAGTGAAAATTAGAAAAAGGAGGCAACAGATGGTGTGGGCCCCCACAGAGCCCTGATCTCAACATCATTGAGTCAGGCTGGGATTACATGAAGACCTGAGCTCAAATCCGCAGAAGAACTGTCAAGTTATCAAAGATGCTTGTATCAACCTACTTGCTGAGTACCTTAAACTGCTCGCAAGTGTACCTCTGAGAAGATGCCGTAGAGCCGAGCCTAACTAACTAAAACCAATGTGGGGGCGGGATATGGAGGAACGTGGCACGACTCGTGAAGATTATTTTCTGCACATAAATCATGGAACGCGGGTGTTCGAGGAGAGAGTCATGGAGAAAGTGTCCATTTCGTTCTATACCGTTCCATACGCACATATTTCATTCCATAAGGAGATAAAATAAAAACACACTGTTCTGACGCAGTAATCTAATACATTACCACAGCTATTAGTGTGACTAGTGCTAAACTGCAAAAGAAACGGGCAGCACAATTTTTTTTTAAATACTTAAATTTCTCTCTGCAGCTTTGTCATAGACAGTCTGTATTGATTCCTCTTTTAAAATATTTGAGCTGGTCTGTGCAGCCAACAACAGAGCGGTTCCCATAGTTGGCTCTGAGCTTCGACATAATGCTAGTGGGTCCGGTGCCTGCGAGAAATAAACTTGCGCACCTTCCCAAAGGCAGTTCTCAAGCCGTGGGTGGAGATACTCAGATGGGGGGGGCATAATTCTAATGAGCCCCCACTTGACTTGGGAAGGTAAATCTGAACGGCTTGTTGAATCACATGTTTTCTAAATTTAGGAACCGCACAATAAACTGACAAGGTTGTCTTATACTGTTTGGACACCAAAATTAGGGGTAAAATAGGCACATGACACCTTAACCATTGCAAAGAGAAATGCCTTTTTAAAATGTTTTATTTATTTTTTTACTTGTCACATTCGACCTCAAACACATCGGAAAAGAGGCGTGTCATGGTTCATGTGATGGGGGCGGAGTGGACAGTAGAGGAGACAGCAACTTAAACAAACAACAACATAATACTGTAGAACTTGTGGGGAAAACCGCTGATCACCCAGCAAGACTCCCAGCGGTTTCCTTCGTTCCTATAAAAAAGCCGTTCAAAAGATTCTACTCGGAGAACGACCCAACACTACAGTAGAAGCAGCATGGAGTGTCCTTGCCCGCACCGGCAGAGCCCGGTGTGTCATGCGCACCGGGGAGTGGAGACGCTCCTCCGGTTCGGAGACCAGGTTTGGGCGGTGCTGGACACTTGAGACATTTCATGGTCCCACATGAAGGGAAAAAGTCACAAACTTTTGATTTTCGATTTTGAATAGGATATGAAACGATGGACTGATACACGGATATTCCTAGTCTATTTGTGAGCCAACGTGCTTTGGATGGTGCAGGTAGAGGGGCCACATTTGCCTGTCCACACGGGTGTTCTGTTTACATCGGAGCCGATTTAAAAACCTTTGTCTATTGCACGGCCATCGACCCGAGACAGAAACTCGTATTACTTTTCCCATTGGTGACAGATGCCAGATGTTAGTGGGTGTTACCGTGTTTTTGGTGCAGTGGCAAAGGGGTATTATTTCACAGTTTGTGTTATAGGCCCATCAGGGACCCAAATGTATGTGCACATATAAAGTGAGTTTTTCGTAATTGGTGACCTTTAAGGTTCTTTCTGTTGACCACACTTTGTATATCCAAAAATTGATGAATAAAACTATTCATGGCATTATTTTTGAAAGCATCCTCACTTAACAGCATTTTTTCCACAAGTGCCTAAGACTTTTGAACACTTTTGTAACCGATAATGAAAGATGTCTGTTTTGCTTGGGCTAATTTGACTGTCAGGGGGCTGTCAAACATGTGTGCGCAGCAGCCATCATGAAACAAACAATTTAAAATGTCTATGCAGATGTCTTTGCACTGAACCTACTCATGCATTCAATTGTGTTTTATACGGGAGGTTGAAGAAAATGCCAATTTCTTTTTGTCATGCAGGGAATATCTTCAGCACTCTTGCAGGCCTTGTATTTGACTGGACTATTGTAAAGGATACAGACATGGATGGATTCTCAGACTCCTATAATTCATTACGGTAGGCTTCTTTTGTGTATATGACCTATTAGTTCATAGAGCAAATGGTTTACTTATTAGATGTAGAATGATATTTTCTTGGAGTTGAAAAATCTGAAAACATGTTGTTCTTTACATTTTGCCACACTAGTGATGTAGTCATGCATTTTGTCTTTCTTCCAAGGGTCCTTAAATTTTCAGAGTCTACATACACGCCCCCAGGATACATCTCTGAGATGGAGCGTAATGGGAAACAGGGAGATATTATTTTGGTGTCGGGACTGAAAACCGGGCATGCTAAGTTAAAGGCAAAAATACATGAGCCTTTGTACAAGGTAAGCTGTTTATTGATTTGCAAAATGATTTAACTGTTGAAAATTGCAGACGGACAAAATATTTCACTATGTTATCAGTAGATGTTTCTCAAATCCTCATTGGTTATTTTTAAAATCAGGCAGACAGAAGTGCATTAAGCTCTCAAAGAATTGTGGTCTTTATATGGTATCCACGCCCCTGAATAAACATTTTATTTGACTAATATCAACCTATTACCGGTGTTAGCTGTCACATTGGCTGACATGATGGCATGTGTGTTGCGGTGCTATAACTATGGATATCTATGCTACAGGATGTGGGTGCAGCCGAGGTGAGGCTGCTGATTCTAGAGAACATCCTGCTCAGTCCTGCGCATGACATCTACTTACTGGCAGGAACCTCCATCAAGTACAAGGTCCAGAAGATAAGACAGGGCAAGATCACAGGTCTGATGCTTCTCAACTCCAAAATCAAACCATTTTTCCTGATTTTACCTAAACTGCTACCATGCTCGCTCCAGATAGAAAGTAGATTATTGCACTGCACTTTTAATGACTAAAGGAGTTATCTTTTTTACACCTGTACATGTATGCAAGTTTAAAATGTCCTTTTGAGGGTTTAAGAGGTTTTGTACTAGATTAACCTGTTGTGTACATGATCTTTTTCCAGAACTCTCTATGCCCTGTGATCAGTATGAGCTGCACCTTCAGAACAGTGTGGTTGGCCGTGATGGAAACCCTGATCTTGCTGTGGCCAGTCTGGACCAAAGCAGCTCCATTGTCACAGCTGTTCAACTTGGACACATTAACGTGGTGCTGGATTATAAGAGTATCCTTCTGGCAAATCAGGGTTAATCAAAATCGGGTGGTTGTTCATGCAAGACACATCTGCAGTGCTGTTTGGCTGATATGTGTACATGCTTTTATAATGCTGGAGTGTAATTTGCAATGTTATTCATATGGTATTGTGATAAAATGTAATTTGTGTTGTTAACCTACAGGTTTTTATGACTAATATTTCCACCCCCTCTTCTCCTCCTCGGTGCTGGTCTATTATCTTTGAGCTCAGTCAGCCAGCAATGTAATTTGACCTAGGGTATCAGGGTGTTTTTTCTTAACGGCAAACCTGAAGGCCTTCGCATGCAGGGAGTGTCCCGCTTGCCCAATAGTACTCTCTATGTGGTGGAACCAGGCTACTTGGGTCAGTTTCTTTATTTTATACTTTGTTTGTTCAGTATTATGAGAAGTATTGAGTTAAACTGCTCACAGCGTTTCTAATTTCAAGAAATTTTTCATTTTAGGTTTCAAGATTCATCCTGGAGACAGTTGGGTTTTAGAAACTGACCGAACGTATGACATCGTCATCGAAGTATATGACAAGTCCGGTCATAAAATGTATCTGTCTGAGGTACACACACACACACACACACACACAGAGCAAGGGGCAGTTATCAGTAGTGCTGCATTACTTTAGTAAAAGGTAAACATTTAAATTAATTTTCAAATCAAGTTTAATTAAACTTAAGAATCTTCCTGAAAAGGTCCATCAGCTACAGATTTTAACGCATCTGACAGATATTAAAGATGAAATTTAAAGTACATTGAAACTTATTTATTAATTAGTATTTGTTTGTTATTTACTATTAACCCTCAAACAGTTTGGGTGTTTCTTGCTCGTGTAACTACTTTTGTCATCATTTTGCTTGCTGTTATATCTGGCTGTGTTGATGTCCCTTTGGTTTGTGGCTGTTGTTGGTTGTGCAGAATGTTCGTATTGAAGCAGCGTTTCCCCACGAGTACTTTGAGGTTGTCTGGTCTTCATTGAATGGATCGAACCACCGTGTCAAAACACGGAGAGACGGCCAAACGCTCATTGACGCCACACTCAAATCTGTGGTGGATAAAGTGAGTTATGATTTCACCCTTAAATGAATTGTCCTGCTTTATCCCGTTCAGTGGTGTTATCTGCCCCATTTTCCTGCTTAATTAAAGTGAGTTTTGTGAAATAAACCTGTTTTCTTTCAGAGTGGAGTAGTTATTGCTCTCACCAATCCAGTCTACAATGAACAAGATGTGGAAATCTATAAACCCATTGTGCTCAGTCCTGACATTCTCACATTTCCATGGCAACCCAACGTGGGATCTTACCAGTACACAATAAAGGTAACCAGCCCGATGCAGAATTTGCAGAAGAATTTAACTTTTCACCTTGCTGTGAGACATACAAATGTTATACGACATGTTGTGTAAAAAATGCATTCCAATAGAATAAAAAAAAATAATAATAAAATCAATGCTTAATGCATGTTTTCACCAGAACCTTGAGAAAATATCTTTAGAGCTGTCCTGTCTGCTTCATGGCATTTTACTCTTTGCACTGGTGCCATCCACAGTGCATGTTTATAAAGCTGTGTCAAAGCACATGTTTTATGAACTTCCTTGTTCTTTCTCTAAAGTTATATAAAACTTTGACCTCTGAATTTGCAGATACACGTTTACATGCAGAACAAGTGATGATGCTGGCTTTTGTTGGCACATGTTGCATTTTTTTCTAACAGTGGACATGTGCCGACTAATATTTGCCGTTTGCAATAGGCGAGCGGAGGGAGTGGCAATTTCAGCTGGTCCTCCTCCAACATGGCTGTAGCTACAGTGACGGTGAAAGGAGTGATGAGAACCGTCAGTGACATTGGCCTCAGCGTCGTGTACGCTCACGACGTACGCAACCCTCTGCACTACGGCCAAATGAAGGTAAGCCTGATCATCAAATGATCAAATCATTTTTTTGCTGATAGTTTCATAGCAGTTTTAACATGTTCCTCTCTCTGCCCTTCTTTGACTCCTTTTACTCCTTAAGGTGTATGTTGTAGAGCCTGTGGCCATGGATTTCACTCCATGTCCAGTGGAAAGCAGGGTGGGCCAGGTGCTGGAGCTGCCTCTCAGAATTTTTGGGCTGGTGGCTGAGGATGGTGAGGCGGTGGGGGAGAGGGTCATGCTGAGCGACTGCTCCCACTTCGACCTGCAGGTGCAGGAGGAGAACCAGGGTGTTTTTCAGCTTCTGGAGGGTGAGTCCCACTGATCCAAATTGGTCAAATTCAGATGCCCAAGATGGAAAATACTGCTGATGATGATAATGCCAAAATGTCTTCATATAATAAGCAATTTGTCTGCCATTAAAGGGCATGGTTTCTTTGTCCCATTTGTCTACTTTTGATTGAATCTCAAAAAATATTTCTAAAACAAAAAATACAAATGGGCTACATCCAATGTTTCACTATGCATTGATGAGGGCTCTAAACTATTGTGAAGATTCTTTTGAGAATAATTTAATATTATTTGAGAAAATTATTTGGAAATGCTTGGAGGCATTATCGTGATCCTTCAAGGTCTACATCGATGACCCAACACTGAAATTTAGTATATAGTGAAGTAAATGACTTTATTTTTCATCAAATGCATTTAGCTTTTTATTTTTTACTACTTACTTCTATTAACACAAATCACTTGAGTGGCACATTGTGTTTCAAAAGTGCTATATAAATGAAGGTTATGTCATTGCGAATGCATGAACATTTTATGATTCTTAATTTATTCATCTTACTGACCTATTGAAAATAAACACATTCTCCAGCTTGAGTTTATCCCCGCCTATGTTGCTCTATTTTACATTGTTTCTCTGTTCCCCTCTTGCTGCAGGGAGGCTGGCTCCAGGCCAGGACCACTGCAGTGGTGTACGGGCCAAGGCCTTGTCTCCCGGGTATACCGTCCTCACTGTCAGCTACACCCATGGCAACGTTCATCTTAGTGCCAAGATCACCATCGCTGCCTATCTGCCTCTCAGAGTGAGTGCATGGCCCTGTTTACACCTGCCATTATAGCCAACATGTGCTTGTATACAGACGGTATACCATCTGATGATACAAACAGATGGTATACGGATAACCTTTAGTCGTATTGTGATTACTCTTGTAACTAAAATGCCATATCTTCATCTCTGCCTGGTTCCTCTTAAAATGTGAATGGTACCTGTCATCTGCCTTCACTTTCTTAAAATGTGGGTGTTTGTCTGTCATAATTTTTTCCTAGCTTTTTTAAACAAGGCATTATGACCATTTTGGCCTGCTGTCCATTGAGGATGATTTGTGTATGCGTATCGACAAGTCAAATTCATTCACACTAACTTTTGCATCTTAAAACTGTGACACATTGAATACTATCGGGTTTTTAACATCTTTTTGAGATGTTCAATGTTTTTGTGCTGTTAGTGGCTATTCGATTACAATCCAATCACCCATGACTGATGATACGCCCAGGTGTAAACGGAACACAATGTGTTTTTTCTCCACTGTAGACCAAATTTTTTTGTCTATCAAGTTTGGGGCACTTTGTTTCTATAATTTCAGTTCTTTGCCATCCTCCCAGAGCTTTCTGGTGTTATTGCAATCTGCAAAATTTCACCAGATTAATTCATAAATGTACTTTATCAATAAGGGGCGGCACAGGGTTTAATTAATAATTAACCACTGTCTGCATTGTTATCTTTATATATTTTGCTGCAATTGGCCTTTATCATATGATGATGATACACACACAGCCTCTCCCTGCAATTAGGACAAAAGTGCAAGATCAGCCTGCACAAATGTTCTCCTTTGTGTTGTATGCAATTTGAATATGCATCATATGATCACAACCTTGATTTGTTTCCTGTGCTTTGGCTCTAGAATGGGGCAGTAAATAACTTGACTTTTGTTGTTTCTGGTTAAATGATAAATTACTAAGCAGTACATGATGGTGAGAAATCACTTGGTGAGCGATTTTACTCATCAAACTTAGTGGAAAATATGATGCTGTTTGCACCAACCCTTTTTGTGAATGGTCTTATTCTGGTCAGGCAGGGTAACAAAATCCTTTTTTAATTATGCAACATTGTTTTTTTTCACTCGTTTTTCTCTGGCAGCTATAGAATAGTCCAATCTTAGTAACCTCTTCAAATGTAAGGTTGAAGAAAATCCTCTATTTACTGTTAAAAATGTGAAATTTTTTTATTTTTTTTTATTTTTTTATTTTTCCCGGCAGGCTGTTGACCCTGTCTCTCTGGCCTTGGTGACTCTGGGCTCATCTAAAGAAATGCTTTTTGAGGGAGGGCCAAAGCCATGGCTGCTAGAGCCCTCAAATTTCTTCCGCAACTTGAATGCTGAGGATAAGGGCGGCGTCAGCCTGGCTTTGACTGGCCCTCCATCTCACAGCTACAACCAGCACTCGGTCAGAGCTACCTGCAGGACCCTGGGAGAACAGGTGAGATCAAGGTTTTACCTCAACATGGCCTTACCATACCTGGGGAATAATAATCCTCTGTGAAATTCTAGATTCTGGCCTGAAATTCGGCCAGTATTTTGGTGGGTGATGTGCTTTATTGTTTTGTGACCCTGGCATTCTTTTATTGATCCATTTTCACTGGGTGATCATGAGAACATTGCTTTTTAATGGAATCATACATGCACAATTGCTATTTATTCAATGTAACCCACTTGGGTATATAGCATTCTGCTGTGTGGTTCTTTAAACATGACAAAACCAAATATCTATGCTTGTTGTTACATTTCTCCAAATGCCGTTAGCCTTCAGTGCACTTCAAGGGAAACAACGCAGAATAATGCTAAAATGAAATGTAATTATTGTCTAATGCGGTATAGCTCGGTCAATCTGGGTTTTAAACAATTTTGGCTCTTAACGGAATGGAATACAAATCTACAGTCTCTACAATTTACAAAATCTTTGTTTTCACAATAGAATGTTTTCATTGATCAACTGAAGGATTTGCTTTTCATTTTGTCTCGGTCACTGCGATGTAATTGTTGGCTTAAAGTCGTGTTCATTCCATGTCGATATAGATCTGCTGAAATTTTTGAATTGAATGGGGCCTAAATTCATATTTCTAGCTATAATTTTTCCTTGATATTTAATTTGCTTTTGATGCTCTTTTTAAGTTATTGGAGGTGACCGTGGGGAACAGGCCCAGTCTGACCAATCCCTATCCGGCTGTGGAGCCAGCAGTGGTGAAGTTTGTGTGTGCTCCTCCCTCTCGCCTCACCTTGGTCCCGGTGTACACCGACCCACAGCTCGACCTGACCTGCCCACTTATGCAGCAGAACAAACAAGTTGTAAGCTTTACCTGCCATGTACTGCGAATTAGCTTTAGGTTTAACTTTTATGATAAATTTTATTGTAATCTTTGGAGATGTGGTTGCCGACTGAACTGTATACTGTCCCAATTCTTATCCCAATTCTTATAAGAAATTCACACAATGGCACCTACATTTGTCAATGACGTAAAACACAAATTGAATACTAATCGTGTGTGTGTGTGTGTGTGTGTGTGTGTGTGTGTGTGTGTGTGTGTGTGTGTGTGTGTGTGTGTGTGTGTGTGTGTGTGTGTGTGTGTGTGTGTGTGTGTGTGTGTGTGTGTGTGTGTGTGTGTGTGTGTCAGTCAAAAATATCATCACATGAAATGTCTTCACACAACCATATGTGGTCATATATCGCCGATTCCCACTGCATTTAAACACCCCTGGTTGCCCACTTGGTAGTATGCCTGCTTCCACGACGTTGATTTCCTTCCCGGTTCCCGATAAATCCGTAAGGTAGGGTTGTAGAACTCGTGGAAATCGGACACGGCCAGTTTCTGATCCCTATTACACAGAAACGTCCTGTTTGCTTCACTTCTTGTTTATATTAGCCCGGCAGAGATTTTGTCATAGTGCACTGCGCCACACAAATGTTCGACCAAGTTGAATTTTGGGTGCCAAGCTCGACACCACCTGCTACAGTGCAACAAAGGAGTCCAGAGCACAAAGCGCACCACATCCTATGTGAAAGCCCCTTAAGGGTATTTCACTTGTGCAAGGTACATACCTGATGAAACTATATTTCATATGGACATTATTCCTCTCTAGGTACCTGTCTCAAATTACCGGAACCCAGTATTGGATTTGGCTGCTTTCGACAGTCAAGGCAGAAAATTTGACAACTTCAGCTCCCTCAGTATGGAGTGGGAATCGACTAAAGTGTCCCTGGCGAGCATTGAACCTAACATGCCCATGGAGCTGGTTCTGTATGAAGAGGCCAACAAACAAAAGAAACTTCATGGTAAAATATCACATCTAGGTGTAGGTTTTTATCTTTTATGTACTGTTTTATAGAGAAGTGTGATTGTTAAGAAGTTGTTCTGACCTCCATCTGTTGTTATATGATTTGACAGTTGGACATTAGCTTGGACATTCAATAGGAACATTGTAAGACAAAGTTAAGGCAAAGTCCGGATGTAGTGGATGTTAGGTACTTGACACTACTAATAAATATATCTAAAATTATTTTAAACTAAAATAATAAATCTGCTGAAAAACTGCATGTCTTTGTTATGTTAATTTTCAGATTAACACCATTACAAGGCTTCAAGTTAAATCAATGAGTAAATATTCTACTGTGATTGACGGTTTTTCTTTTGACAATTTAATAGTTTGGGAGTAAAAATATGTTTTTCATATCAATTCATGCATCAATTCATCTCATTTCATCATATGATGGCCTACACGAAAGAGCAGTTTATATGTTGACTGTATCCATTTTTGTGATGGTCATACTACAATATAGACTGATTTATTGCTGGTGTTTAGTTAATCATACAGAAGATCAGGAACCTTCAAAAAAATATCCCAAATTAAATCTCAATATTGTTCTAAAAGCATCCCAATTGGATTTTTTTTTTCCCCAAATCGTGCAGCCCTACTTGGCACCTGATCTAGCCTTGTTCATTCGCAGTCTATCTAATGATCTAATGATTTCCTCTTCTCTGTACTTTGGCAGGTCGTCAGACGGTTGTTGTCCACCATAGAACTGGGATTAGTGCCATCACAGTTACTGCTCTGACTTACCAGCGTCCACATCTGGAGGCTGCTAAGGTTCTCAGTCTGGTAAGAGCAAAAAACCGAGACGTTACTGCTTTTGAACATAATCAGGAATCTTTGCTTTTGTACTTTCACCAATAGCCTGTTGTATCATTCCATGTTGTTAAGTAGAGAATTTTGTAATAACTATTGGACAATATGGTAATCCTCATAAATGATGACATTTCCAAAAAACATTAATTATCTTTACTTCCCTGACTTGGCTGAACCATTGGACGCTGCCCCCCCCATATTTGAGTTAGTATTTATCCTCCCGCTATGATCCGTATATAGCTATGTTTCTATGATCCACTTTCATTTTGAGCTGTATTTGTTTTTCAACATAACTTTGTTCAATGTGTCATTGGCTCGATAAACCTCAGGCTTAAATAGCATTAGCGGTTGCAGTTGGTTGTCATTTGGGTTTTATCGCTTCACAAGATTTTAATTCCATAGCCTGTTTCTGTTCAAAACTTTTACAATAACTGCATTGTTTGTTTGCGTAACATGTATATCTGTAACCATTGTGATATTTACTATTATATTTCCTTCACAACAGTATGACACCATCACACCAGTCTCGGCCACATTGGAGCTTGTGTTGGTTGAGGATGTAACGGTTACCCCTGATACCGTCACTATATACAACCACGCAGATGTGCGGGTAAGCGACAGTTTTGACATTACCACAATTAAGTTCACTTTTTTTAATCTCCCTAGAATTTGGTTCTGAAACAACACAGGACAATTTTGCTGCTATAACATATGAAAGATTGCATCTCCTGCTTGGCATTTGCTTTGACTGTGTGACCCCTCTATTCAAATATTATGTAATGTAGGATTGTTGTGGATCAGGTGTGGGGGTTAAAAAGCAGCCAGTGACCCGTGTAAGAGGATTATAAAGTTTTGTTGGAGCAAGTGGATTAATATTATCTATCGTTTGTGTCTATTTACTGACTTGTGGTTGGTTTGAGTGACCTTCTTCATGGAATTATTTCATTGTGTTGTCTTTATGAGTGCAGGCTGATCTGGCCCTGCGGGAGGGCTCAGGCCACTTCTTTGTCAATACCAGCGTTCGAGGGATAGCAGAGGTGGTGTTCCAAGAAGCAGAGGGAACAGCCCAGGTACACCTTGTAGATAACTATTGAATTTTCAAGAAAAGTTCCTCTAGAAACGAGGTTAATATGTGAATAAGGTTATGATAATAAATATTACACAATCCTGATAATGAAAAATTAATAGTTTCAGAATATAAGGGAGCTAGATAAGTGTGAAAAAATGTATTGTATTTAATCCATAATGTGTCTGTGTATATATGCTCAGGTTGTTCCACTCCGTCCAGGCATGGTGAAGGTGATGGTCCATGACCTCTGCTTAGCCTTCCCTGCTCCTGCCAAGGCCAAAGTGCATGTCTCCGACATCCTTATGGTTTTCGTTCGGGTGGTTGACAAGGTTGGTGTCCCAGTGCCTAAATAGAAGCTTACAGATTATGGTCTCTCAAAGGCATTTATTTCCATATTAAAGGAAAGCGATCCTTTTGTCCTCATTTTCCAATATTTTTCCTGGTTCAGAAAGGGCCTTCGGTGGTACCCAGCGTGCGTGTTTGGCGCTCTGTGTTACGAACCATGGCTGTCTCCGATTTTGGTTCCTAATAGTTTTTTAGTAGGCTTTGGTTGTTAAGTACCAGTAGGGTCTGCCCCTCATTCTACCCCAAACTGCTTTTTTAATCCTGACCTTTTTTAAATTCCAAATCAGTAACGACTCGTTCTGGACTCTTGAGTTTCCCAACCACCCAACCTGACCTCATCCATCCTACCACTATGTGCTAATGTTGTTGATAACTAAGATAATTGAGTGGCGGTGAAAACCATTCCTTCATTGCTACTACGAGTCAGTCATTCCATTTTGAACACTGATGCGCACACAAAAAAGAGATTGCGGCGACAAAGTTTTACAGTCTCAGATGGTGATTCAACAAGCTATTGAATCTGGAGCGAGACTAATTTCCCACTAATCCGCATCATTGGTTGCAGATATCGCAGCCTGACGGGGGGCATTTCACTCTTTCTTTTGTTTTTGTTTTTGTTTTTTTGTGTGCTGCATAGAAGTTCTTGACCAGGCCATAGTAGTCAAGTGTCCTGATCTGGACCATCAATTGCCACTCTGCAACAGACCAAGTAATCCTCCTTTAGTCAATCAATCAGTAACAACCTCCTTTATTTAATTGGGTTAATTATCAATTGTTATTGTTTTTAGAAGTTAGCGCTTTTGGAGCTTAGTTTCGAGCTGGCGGAGGAGTCGCACCACCAAACAGCTGAGCAGACTGTTAACAAAGAGGAATCTGCCTTCTTTTTCTTATCGTTTTATGGCGGATTGCAATCATTGACTTTGAAGGGGCATACTGCCATCAGCCGCCTTCTATGGTGGGTGATGGTATGACTAGAGGTTACAGCGCCATCGGCTGTCCCAAACAACGAGTTGCAGCCAAGAATCCAAATTTAAACGCATTCAGAGGATTTTTATTTCTTTTTCGTTGTTTTTGTTTTTTCATTTTGCCAGTCCTGATTTATTTTTTGTGGTCTCTGAATTCACTTCGAACAATCCATTTTCTATGCAGGAACAACGCTGATGGTATGCACAGGATTACATGCAAAATCTTTTCAATTGTACTTCAAGCTTAGAGCCAAGCTCTAGTTATCACGCTTGTGACTCCTTGTGACAAATTATTCTTATTTCCCCCTTTGCATTTCAGGTGGAGATTGGCAAATCTGTGAGGGCTCACGTGCGAGTCCTGGATGATAACAACAAGCCATTCCTGGCAAAATATTTCAATTTCATGAATCTGAAACTCAAAGCAGCCTCTGGAATTATATCTCTGCAGTAAGTTGTGAGAAGCCTCCTTAACGCAGAAGACATCCAATTATCAAAGGTTTCTCATAAATTTCTAAGCACGTCTTTCTCATCTTCAGAGCGTTAGCCGAGCTGTCGGAAAGAGATACTGCTGTTTTCCTAGTCAAGGGTCTCTCTATTGGCCAGACGACTGTTTCAGCTGTTGTGGTGGACAAAAATGGAAAGAAAATTGCGTCTGCCCCTCAGCAAATGGAGGTATAAAGTTTTCATGAGATTTTAAATTGTTGTCCTCCATACTGACTGAGGAGTCTGATTACTTTGTCATATATGATTGAGCAGCTTCTCTTCTTCTTAAATCCACTTTCCAGGTGTTCCCACCCTTCAAACTCATTCCGAGGAAAATAACTTTGTTAATTGGATCAATGATGCAGGTACGTGTTGGAGTGCTGCTCTGCCTTTGTCAGGAAACTGCTGGTCTCTGGCCCTTCTCCCTAATGGGGCTCAATTTGCTGCCAGGACAGAGTATTGCTGCTCAGTTTACACTACCAGTTTATAGTTTGTGAACCCTAGCATATGCTCCGTCCACATGAGAGAGCAGCTACCTAAGGAGCCAGCTAATTGCAGAATCCTAACTCTGTAATGTACACAGGCATCACATAATTTTAATTGGTTCTCAAGCGTTAATTGGCTCAACACCCGAAAGGACAATTGCCTTCAGCTAATTATCAGGGGCTGCTGATGATACACAATTAATAAAACCATTCGTTCGTCTCCGGGAAAACAAAGACAAATGCTTAGCAGTATTGTCTCATTGACGCTGTTATTGCTGTTTTTATTGTTTTTATCCTGTTGATTATTCCATAGATCACATCTGAGGGCGGGCCACAGCCTCAGTCCAACATAATTTTCTCTATGGCCAATGAGGAGATCGCCTCTGTCAGCAGCATAGGCCACGTTAGAGGCATCGCCATCGGAAACGTCACTGTGACAGGGCTGGTTCAAGCTGTCGATGCTGAGACTGGGAAACTGGTTGTTGTATCTCAGGTAAAACTTGTCCCATCTCTGTAAAAGACGGTATTTGATCACTTATGTCATAGTTTTTAGAAATTAGAAATCTGTTCTTCCTTTTTCAGGATGTAGTGGAAGTTGAAGTTGTAAGGTTGAAAGCCATTCAAATTCGAGCCCCCATCACAAGAATGAAGACTGGGACTCAGGTACCGTTACTGCATGGAGCAACTCTGAGGTGGAAATCTTGAGCAATATTAAGTGGCACGATTCCAGGCTGTCTGCAATTTCTTAAAATTAGCATAGGCCTGAAAAGTAATTTACATTTCTTTAAATGTTTATGTATGAGGACTTCAATTCAAACATTTTGTTCAGATTTTATTTATCTAAATATTTCTATTTGTAACAAGTATTCTAGTTCACGACTATCAGTCAACATTTCTGATTTTACAAAACCCCAAGTCTGATGCTGAACATAAAGTATGGCGGTAGTATCAGGTTCATGCCTTTACTAGAGGAACCCAACTACTTTACATTCCTTTTAGAGCGGAATCCGAGAGAATGTGTAGTTACCTGTTAGTAGTTTGGTGGAAAATTCAAATTTTTTGATTATTTTCCACTACATAATCACTTATCTTGCTCACAAAAGGAAACTTAAATTTGTCTTAATGTCTTAAAAGGTATTGAATGTAACACTCCGATACATAGAAACACCCTGTGTTCCTTGCTTGATGCCATTCTAACATTTCTTGCAGCATATGGGAAATGATACCCATTGGTGTTGTTTGCTTTCCTAGATGCCTGTTTATGTAATGGGTCTGACCAACAGTCAGACGCCCTTCTCCTTTGGCAATGCTCTCCCTGGCCTTGTCTTCCACTGGTCCACAACAAAGAGAGACATCCTCGATGTCCAATCACGGCACAATGAGGTAGTACCACATGCAGGTTTACACCCCACCTCCCCTCCATTTCCCCTACAAAGGACAGATTCACATGTTTCTATATGCCGCCAATTACAGATGTTGCCGATAAGCGATTTTCTATTTTTTTCTCTCGTTGTCCCTCCACTCCCTTGATATCAGATTGACATATTTAGGGCAAGCAAAGATATGCTCTCCCCACAATATGATAAAATAAGCATCTGCCTTGCCTCTTTCCAGCTCGCCGGCAGTGGGTTTTATTTGATTTATGTTGGCTATTTCTGTCATCCTAATGTCCCTCTCTCCTTCAGGCCAACATACAGCTCCACTCTGAGCATAACTTTGCCATGAGCTTGACCGGGAGAACCAGAGGACAGACTGGACTCAAAGTAGTGCTCAGGGCCACCGACCCCAAGGCTGGCCAGCTGGAGGGAAACGTCCAGGAGCTGAGTGATGCAGTGCAGATCCAGGTACAATCTTGAGCCCTTCCCCGCGGGGTTCACACTAGGACAACGCACTATAATAGGCCTCAGTCTGCCTCTGGTGGTTTAATGTGGGGTGAAATGATCTTCTTCACGTGGATCCCTGCTCGTCGCTCTTCCTCTCTTATCGTCACTGTGACCCCTGCTGCTCCAAACCTCAGATGCAGCGAAGATCTGAATTTTAGCTATCTCAAGTGATAATGGTGGAGATAAGTCAGAGTTGAATGCATCTGACTTCTATGTGCATTAGAGTATGACATGTCGCTTAAACCAAAGCATCAAAGGATAATTAAACCCCCTAACAATTAGGGTTTGCACTCCTCTCTTTGATCAAGGTTTACGATAAGCTGCACATGCTTAATCCAGAAGTGAAGGCTGAGGAGATACTCTTGGCCCCAAACTCAATCCTCAAACTTCAAACCAACCGGTGAGTTGTAAATGTCAGAGCTGTTACATCCCACTCCAAGCCATATTTTAAAGGGATCCCTCCACTGACACATGTGATGACATGGCCTAAATGATGATTCTCAACTTTTTTTTTCTCCATATCTAAAAGGACCCTCAATTGAATACACATGAGGCCACGGTCCACATAGTCATTATTTTACCCTCTTCAATGGTTCCTGCGTCTCTTGTCAATTAAATAATAATGAAGTTTGACTATAAATAATTATGTTGGGGACCCCCTGGGTCCGCCTGATGGATCTCTGGGGATCCCAGGACCTCACTTTGAGAACCACTGTCATAAAGCATGTTGGTAATCATTGGGTATCGTTTCATTTTAATTAATATACATGACATGCTCAAACAGGGACGGTGTGGGACCACTCTCGTATCGGATGCTTGAATGCCCCGACCAGGCTGTTGTGGCTCAAGTGGATGATAAGGGCACGCTGTCCTCCGGCTCACTCACTGGCTCCTCCTCTCTGCTCGTCACCTTACAGGAGACCTTCGGTGTCAATCAAACCCTCATCATTGCTGTGAAGGTCAGCTCCGTGAGCCTAAAAGAGAAACATATTATTTTATTACTATAGAAATCACTGAGATCCATCTCAGTGATTTCCGACATCCATTATTAAAATAAGCTTCAGTGCCCAGGCTAATGCTCAATGGGGTGGACATCTAGTCACTTCTTTTGTTAACAATAGCACTGACCCTTGTAATGACGGCCGCCGTTGACCTTGAATATGTGAAGTACGACACCGGCCCTTCCCTTGATTTCCCAGGTGGTCCCTGTGTCGTACGTGCGCTTCAGTACTAGCCCGGCTCTTCACACATCGAGCAGAGAGACCCTGTCGGCCATCCCCCTGGGCATGGTGCTAATTTTCACCGTCCATTTCCACTCCAACACTGGAGAGCTCCTTCACAGCTCCAACTCTCTCCTGACTTTCCATACCAACAGGTACCTCACAACAAAAAAAGTCCTGTTACATCAATTGTATGCATGGATTATGTTGGTGAATACTGCCATTTAGAAAGACCGTACAGCCAAGTGTCAGATGTTGTGTTTGTTTTTTTTGCAGTTTGATTGGGGCATCAAGGTTGCAAAGCTATTATCTGTGCTATTCTTGGCAATACCTGTGTATATATCCATACCAAGGCCTCTCTTGAGTGCTTTGTTCATGCAACCTCACCCACACCTCCGTGAACAAATCTTTCTCTATTTTAAACGCTGCCAAACAAGTAATGACCTCACCAAAACTATGATGCCTCTACCAGTAGAACAGAAAACATTATTCACTCCTGAGCCCTGTGTGAATCAATGACCTACAAATGAAATGGACACAACCGGTCTGTTGGGATTCTTTTTGCAGGGTTGTCAACATTTGATGTGATGTTCTACTCAAGGTAATTGAAAGCATTGGGGGGGGGGGGGGGGAATTGTTATTTTAGAGGTGTGGAAATTTCTCGTTTTTTAGATTCATCGGATGTGGACGATTCTGCATCAATAACATGGAACATAATCGGGAGATTGGAAATACAATTAGGCCTACGAGGGGAGGGGGGCCCTACCATTAATTTCTAATTAACACATTTTATTGTGAATAAAGTAACAGCCTGCACAACGTAATTTATCTCCATCGTGTTCGGGAATCTCCGTTGACTAGGGAGGTCAGGTGATGGACCGGCCAATCAGAAGTCACGCTGCAGAACATGCTGAGTGACGTCAACTGGGCTGTGTTTCGTTCTACACTGAGGATGTCAGCAAGTTTACGGAAGTGGTGTCAGACTTCATTGCTAAGCTAGTGGAAGATGTGGCTCCCATGGTTAAGGTGCAATACCGTGGGTGACAAATCCAAACAGGATGCACTGAATGCGCGCACCGCTGCTTACGCCGTGTCGGGGAACATGGACGAGAGGAGGGCTATGAAAGAGGCAAAGCGTTGGTACAGGGAAAGGGTGGAGTCACAGTTCCAGCTGTCTGACACCAGACACATGTGGCAGGGATTACGGGCTATTACGACTACAGAGGCAGCGCTGCCACTACGGTGAATGCTGATGCTTTTGCATTAGCCCCCTGGTTAGCACAACAGTACCGAGTTCTGCCGCCGAAGGTGAGCGCACACTCGGCATCTCAGCTTGACGTGAGGAGGGCTCTGAGACAGGTGAACACCAGGAGAGCGGCATGTTCTGAAGACCTGTGCCGACATGCTTCCCCAGTGTTCACAGTCGTATTCAACCTCTCCCTGTCGCAGGCCTTGGTGCCCATGTAGGAAATTGGGAATGCGATACATTCAAGATTTTTTATTTGTCACATACATATACATACTTTCATACATATATGCAGTGAAATGTAATGCAACGCACCCGGTGATAGCACACAATATGTCCTAGGAAAAAATAAAAGTAAAAAATTCCTTTCTAATAGACCGACTGACTCCTAAAACGTAATACAGTAAGTTGACTACTTATAGAATAAGATAAAAATATATAGAATAAAATACAATAAAAATAAAATGGAATAGATAGAGGGAATATGCCTATGTATATACAGATATGTGCATTAAAGTGGCATGTGAATGTGAATCGAGTGGGGTAGTGTTTGGGATAATACAGCACAGTATACAACAGTACGGCGCAGCAATACAGCATCACGAACAACCCTGAACAGTGACACAGTATGTGGTACAGTATGCTACATACAGTACAGTAGGTAGTGGAGCCTAGTGCATGGCTCAGTTAGGACCCCTGGTGAGGTCAGCATTGACAGTTCTAATGGCTTGCGGGAAAAAAAAACTCAGTCTCTCTGTTCTCGCTGTGTGACTGCGAAGGCGCTTGCCTGACCACAGCAGCTGGACCAGTCCGTTGTTGGGGTGATTAGGATCCTTCATGATCCTGCGGGCTCTGCTACTACACCTCCTGGTGTATAGCTCCTGCAAGGGGGGGAGGGAAGTTCCAGTGGTACGTTCAGCTGAACGCACCACCCTCTGCAGGGCCCGCCTGTCCTGGGCAGTACAGTTCCCAAACCAGGCAGTGATGTTGCCTGTCAGGATGCTCTCCACTGCTCCAGACTAGAGTACATTGAGATGCATCGAGAACCAAGAACCTCTTGTTTCTATTGGCCCTAAAGTTTAACTTTTTTTGAACTTTGCACTGCTGCACCTGCGCTTTGCTCCTGCATGGCGTGACCAATACACACCAATGGAGTTGAGAGTTCAGCGCTCACTGAGTCCTATGTGAGGGGACCCTAATGCTGAAGGTAATGTACTTCATCAAAGAGGCACTCTCTTAACTTTTACCTGCCACGTTAGTCATGAAGTTGGCATTTGTATGGCCAAAGCACTATTTTTAAAACTCAATCACAGAACATCTTTCTACAGTCTATTTAATGCAACAGTGGTTGCAATCCATGTTTTCAGTTGTTTGTTTTGTGTTTTCCACATTAAAAAGACTGTTTGCATATAAAGTAAGCTTTAAACCCTAGCCACTTCTGTTGTATCTTAAAGTATCCATTCAGCTAGAGTGAATATCTACATCAACAGTATGGGGTGTAACCACACTAGTGGAGGTCACAAGTAGGGTTTGGCACCAGCAGGTGCTTTCAATTCTCTGCATTCATTTGCGAGGCTGGGGGGGCGGGGGAGTTGTTTCCACCTGAGTGATCCAATTTAATAGAAGACTGCTCGGGGGTGTTCTCCCGTTCATGGTCTTCCCCAATCCTGGCTGCCCAATAAAGTGATTTTATTACCTTGTTCTCCAGGTGCCAACAGACAATTTTAGAGGCAATGTAACTAAATCAGAGTATCAAAGGTAACTATAATTGCATTGTGTAGTGTCCCCAATGAATCAGCTGGATACTGCTGGCATTTGTGAAGTGACCCCCGTTTTCTCAACTGTGGCATTAATGCAGTTTGCTGCTGGACGCATAAATAGCCCACTAGACCAAATGAATGTGCACCACAAGTTCTTGTAATAGCAAGGTATTCTACAGTTATTTATACCTTCCTCTCAATCTTGGTATCTCGCTCACTTAGCACATAAAATCAATGTAGTAACACTCATTGCATACCTGTATTTGGGCTCTGTCGTACAGAGATGACCTGGTGCAGGTGCGCATGGGCTCCAGGAACAACATTCTGATGGTGAGGACCGTCAACGTCGGCCTCACGCTCCTGGCGGTGCGCGATAAGGAGCAGATGGGGTTGGCGGACTACCTATCGCTGCCAGTCACGCACGCCATCGATCCAGAAGAGGCTGACACACTGGTGGTGGGAGACGTGGTTTGTTTCAGCACTCCGTACGTTACTCCAGAAGGTAAGGAGTCAACTCTACACTCGCATTTTGACCAAACGTAAAAGGAAGAGATGAGAGGCAAACGCAAAAAAAAAGTAGTGATGTAGTTGGAGGTCATAGTTTGGTATTAATTTGATAATTCAACCAGAGCCTGAAGACATGTTTGACTTTCTCTACACTGTATTTGTTTCTTTTATTGATTTAATTTCCTCGGGTTTTCTTACATTCATACATTTGTAAATATATCTGAATCTGGAATATTGTGTGGTAGTCTAAATGTGTCGATGATTTTTGAAGACTGGGGTCAATCAGCTGTGTTCCCTGCAGGCGCTCTTGGAACGTGGAAATCCACGGCCAGTGGTGTCCTTCAAGTGGATCCGAAAACAGGGGCAGCTGTGGCCCGAGACTCGGGTGTAGTCACTGTGTACTACGAGATACCGGGCATTCTGAGAACATACAGAGAGGTATCAGAATGTAGTATTTGTTTTAGTTATTTGTAGTAAATATTGTCATGAGCTAACGGAAAACAGGTTTGATAGATATAGTTATGCAAACAGCACACCCCTCTGGTTTCTACGCTGCACACCTCACTGCTCTGTAGAGGTTTTGCTCTGTTGGTTTATCAAGGTGTGAGATACACTTGTATTTCAACACTAAAAGGAGGCATACACAGTACAATAGATAACTGCGTTCTTAATCACACTTTAGAGACCTTTCCTTCACTGATCTGTCTCCCTGGTGTGTGCACATGTTATATCCTGCTGCGCTGTGGAGATTTTGCTCTAAAATTGGGCATGAAAGGCCTTACAATTCTCCCCTTGCTAATCATGTCACTGTATGCTACTTGCTTTTGATTCTTCCAACTCCAGAATACGGCTTGCATTTAAAAGTTAATCTTTCTGATTTCAAACAAGTGACTTGACTCTTGTGTCATTTATTAAAAGCATTTTTATTTATTAATTTTTTCTCACTAATTCTTATTCACATTTTCAGCCAAAATATGAATGTTTGGAAAATGCAAATGTAGGTATTCAGAGAAGTGGCATAAATTCATTCGGTGTTGAGAATGAATTGCTGCCATGACATTTGCATTTATGAAATAAAGCATTCCTAACTTCAGGTCAATTTGAACAGTACAGTGAGCGTTCTTAACCATTAATACAGACCATAAACAGCATGAAGCTGCGTTTTGTTTTATTGAATGTCGTGTTTGTGTTGTGTTCAGGTGGTGGTGGAGCCAGCGACAGTGACTGCGGTTCTGCCTCAGTCTGCACCTGTGAGAAGCGACAAGGAGACCAAGGTCCTGGTCACCACCAGAGCAAGCGGAACCAACCTCATAGGTACTGCAGAGAGATGTTGCTCTAGTAGCCTCCCAGCAAACCCCCAAGTGCTTTTGTCGTCTTGTATGTGAGCTTCAACAGCAAAATATGTAATTCCGTTGATTTTTCTTATTTCATTTTTTTGCTTAATTGATATCCATGCCAGGTTTTATAAGGAGACGATGAAGCACATACCCCCACGCATCCGGGAAAACTTGAAATTTCCAACCCCCCCCCCCCCCCCCAAGTCATGGAATATGACACAATGTTCTGGAAAACAAGAGTCGTCCTGGAAAGATTATTCAATTTGCAACCCAACTGTTTTTATATAAGTTTATTTTTTATAGTGGCTATTTAAAGAATATTATATAATTAATATAAAGCCAGCACTATGCTGCAACTTGAGGTCAAATGCGAAAATCAGCAGGTGAAGGGTAAGGTAAGTTGTCCCAATTTAACAGGTACAACAAAACTGAAATAGTACAGTGCCAATCATACACCCACTCTCCACTGAGCCAATCATACACCCACTCTCCACTGAGGAGAGGTCTTATCTTTGTTATCACCAATAATATGTTCTGAAAAGATGAGTGGATTTATATTTTTAATATAAATCCACCTGTGGGTCATAAAAGTCCTGGGGAAATTAGATCTTGAAATGAGTGGTAACCCTGAGATCTTTGCCGCTCATCAACACAATGTGTTTTGCCTCACAGGATCGTGCTCCTCTGCTCAGACGGAAGCTGTTGCCGATCTCCACCCAGAGACCTCCATCAGCTGCCACGTCAGCTTCACCAGCGAGGCTATTGACTTCTCTGCTAACGAAGTCTTCAGCATACACACTGGTTTTGACCCCAACGCTGGTAAGCCTTATCTAGAGGCGGTGGCGGCAGCAGCTGTTGTTTTTTCATAACAAACCTTTTTAATTTGTACTGGTTAAGCAAAATGTATTGCTTTCGTGATAAAGAACTTATACCATGTTTGTACATGGGCATATTTAGACATTTAACACAGCTTCTGCTGTAATAGAAAAATATTCTTCATCTTGATATTAAGAAATTTGATTCAATTCCTTCAATTTACACTTGTTATTTGGTTGATGTTGGTAAATTAATGATAGTAAATAGTAAAGTAAATTAAAATTGATGGCCTCCACCAGGAGTCCATGAACAGCACTTAATCCTGGTAGATAATTATGGTAACAGCATTTGACTGTAGACGTTTGTTAAGCTAGAAAGTAGTGGATGTCACATGTCTTGGGTTAGAAGAAACTGATTCACAAACCTAAGACAAAGCCAATATTGACAGAACGGCAGCCTGTTGGACGTTGGCACATTTCTTCATCAGCACAGTTTTCCTAAACTCCAGGGTTCCTTCCCTCCTTACAAATTTCAGTCAGTCATCCTCAGACAAAGCAGCTTCTCAAATTGGGATGATTGAACTTGCTGTCACTTGGGGTTTTCAAACATGTCATCTGAGGCTTTCTCAGCTGTCGATCACAGAATCTGTCCTTAAAAACCCTCCAGAAGATTTTCCAGCGGTGTCACATACCGTTTTGTATTCTCTCTTAGGGCTTCAGCTGTTTGTCCACTTGCTTTTGACAGATAGGGTCAGTTCTCCCTTTTTTCGCGAGTCTTGCATCACAATTCTGCGTAAGATGTTTAAAAGAATAAAAATTCTACCAACAACTAACTTGAAATTTTTATTTTTATATATATATATATATATATATATATATATATATATATATATATATATATTTTTTTTTTTTTTTTTTTAATTAAAAAAAAAAAAAAAAAAGATCCGCATGGCCACCCCCGACCCAGTACAAAGGCAACTTTTAAAGCCAGCAGTGTTTAAGTGCAGTTTCTGCATCAGGGTGCAAAATATACTGTTTGCAAGGGCGCAATCAATATCTGCAGTGCCCATGAAATGAATTTACCATGGGCTATATACAGTGTCTGGGTGACTTATTGAACGAATGAGGTGCTCTCCAGCCTAAGTTCAGGGGTGTCATTTGTTAAGGAGTATTGTGTTCGACCCTGTCATTAGCTTATCACTTGGGGGGAATCTCAGCAGGTGTTTAACCACTTGGCTGAATCCTATCGAGAATGTAATGGGAGCGTGTCACCGTGAAACGGCCTCATCGCCTTTGTTTATTTAATGTTGAAGATGCAGGAGATGAGGAACTTTTTATTAGGAGACATGAGACATCGATATGAGACATCAAGAAAGGAAATAAGCCTGTTGTGTTCCCTCAGCTATGAGAACATGGCTTTGTGTTTTTGTTAGTTCATCCATATCATCTACTTTTGGTTAGAGGCCTACAACAAGCAATATTCTTTCCCAAGGAAGATTTGAAATCAGGCGGAGTCGTGATAGTCGAGCTGCAGAGTCTGAGCTGTAATCGATAGGTGTGCGTGAATGAAAGACGATCCTAATCTGCCAGGTCATGTTTGATATTAGTGGGGCTAGTCTTTCCATTATCATTTGACGCGTGGGTGTCAAAGCCTCAAATCACAACAGGAACCTTGAACAGCCAATGACATTGTGCACAATGCTGAAGCCAAAGAAAGCACCAAGTGGGCCACTTTTGGTATTGCGGCAGACTCATGAGTGTGTGTATAATGTCAGCACTGCAAGTTTGCTGCACAAACGACCACAGTGGCAAGCTGTATGGCATCCAACATGTTTGTTTTGGTGTCAAAAAAATCCTGTGAGACATTTTGCCTCTCGTGTGAAGGTGGTAATCCCATACTTGCAAGAAAATACTTCCATCTGTTCTCAGTCTTCAGATTTGTGCTCCTCAAAGACAGCAGTTATGTGTGTGCACAAGAGAATAAAAATCTGCAAATGTCATCAAATATGTTAATTGTTGTCGTTCACGATTCGGGCGGGGACATGTCATGTGGCCCAAACTTTCCATTGCGGCGAGGCTGTTTCAGTTGGACGGCCTCAATTTTATACTCATTTTGCACCAAATGTTTTTTTTTTTCCCCCCTCAGAATAATAACCAAAAGTGCGATCATCTCCCTGTGTCCTGGCTCCTCCCTAGGCTTCTACACATGCTCTTTGACGTTGCGGCCCCTGACTGACCAACAGACCCATGTGCTAAGCATGACCATGACCAACCTGCTGGTGAAGGCCGCCCTGGAGGGCAGTGGGTTCTCTGGGGAGCGGCTCAGCGCCAGGCTTCCCATAGAGCTAGGCCTCTACTGCGACCAGACTGAGCTGATGCTCTCCAGCTTGCACCCCACGGCTGACCTCACGGTCTATGGCCCCACGGCGGCTTTATCCAGCATGGAGGTCAGCTGTGCACAGTGCACACAATAATATACCCCAATGCAGACACACACACACTGATGCAGGGGCCTGTTTATTCTTATCCAACACACATTCATGGTGCCGCAAAAGGCAGAGAGACACAGCTAACCCATTATTTTCCATAAATCTGTTGCTTATTTTTTGATTATCCCATCGTTCTATGCCATTAGTTTAGATCATAATATTTCAGTGACATGATAATAAAGAAGGAAATGAGAGTAAATGCTCATCACAAGTTACCTGAGCCAAAACCCAAAACATATTGGAATTGCTTAATAGGTTTACCCAGAAGTCACAAAAACATACCTCATTATGTTTTTCTATGATGCCTGAATTTGCCGAGCAGTTATAATTTAGCTGAATCGATTTCGCACCCGTACTTGAAGTAACTCAGGACTGTTCCATTCCATCAGGTGGTGTGCTCCTCTCCCAGTATTGCTGTTCAGGAGAAAGAGGCCTACCATGGCTTCCCCAGCTTCTCCAAGTTCACGGTGACCGCTGTGGACCTTCAGGGAGTGACTTCTGCTCTCATCTCCATCAGCAGCACTCCTGCTGGCCAAAGCCTGTACATCAAGGTCACATGGATCCATGTGGCTGACCAAAACACTGCCGTGCAAGGTCAGTTGTCTTACCCGAGAACAGCCAGTGTCGTCATTTTGGTGGTCAGAAATTAATTCTGGAAAATGTAAAAAACAAAAAATCCACACATATTCAGCTAATTTGGTTATGGATGACATGAGACACTATAGAATGTGTTATTGTAGAGTACTTCTGTCAGGTGACGGGCGCACCAGTAAGCACATTATTCCGTTAAATATTAAAGTGGTGTGTAATGTTATGTAGGCCGTTCACATTTCACCGCGGCCCAAACAAATCTCTGTCGTGAACGCTACACGGCGTGTGCTGTTACCCGGTCTCATCTGCCGCTCCGTCTGACAGTTGGTGCTCCAGGTGCCGGCCTGGAGGGAGGTCAGTCCCTGCAGAGCGTCATCAACTCCTACCAGATGATGATCTTCACCGTGTTTGCGATGCTGGCGGGCACGGCCATCATCGTCATCGGTGGGTACCCTGCTCGGGAGCGTTATATTTTTGCGCCGGCTCTGGCCACAGGGCGTTCCATTCCAAAGGGGAGAGTTTGATTACACAAACTATGATTCATTTTACTTTTTATTTTAGTCTCTTGGTTCTTTGTTGGGAACATAGAGGTTTCTCGCCATTTTCTCATCTCGTCAAAAACCTTTTTGCTGGGGGCAAAAGTTGTTTTGGTTTCAAAGCAAACAGTTTTGCTCTAAGTAACTTGTGTTCATGTCTTTAGTTGGTTAATTAAAATTAGTTTTTCATTTTTCAGTCTGCCACGCAGTCTTCTCCCCAAGGGACTGTGCTCCTCACCCCGCTTTCATTCAAAGGACACCGCCTCCTACCTCGGGTAGGAAACCATTTGAAACTCCTTATTATCCCACAAGTGAACGTTCATAGGAGGCAGACAACGTCATCCCAACAAGTTATTTCTTGTTTGTTCCATAAGTGAATAAGAGAAAGCGGTCTTTGGGGGGGGGGGGGGGGGGGGGGGAATGACTCATCAGTGATCGAACGTTTAGAAAAGGGTTTACCATCCATCCCTCCCCTGCTGACCTGAAAACAAGGCAGCATCCTCGTGTCCCGCCTCAGGCGCGTCCTCACAGCTTCCCGCTCTCCTTCTCATCTTTCCGTTTCAGGCCTGGTCTCTCCAGCGATGAATTCCTTTGACCACACGCTCCCCAGCGACGGCCCGAACAGCGGCTCCAGGCTGCGTCTCTTCTCGCCGGGCTACAGATCCTGATCAGGTCTTTCTTCTTTCAGCCCCTTTTTTTTTTTTTTTTTTTTAATGGGAGTATCACCACCGGCCATTAATATCTGTTCAAGGTGCCTCTATCAATCAAGATGAATGCTGGACACAACGTGACGCGACTCTGGACGACTCCAAGGGTGACGAAAGTTGAAAGAATTATTTCTAAGGTGGCAGATTGTGGTTGTTTTTTTTTTTTTTTGTTTGTTTTGTTTTTGGGTTTTGTTTTTTAAACAGTGAGCCTTACTGTACATCATTGTTTGTGTTTTTAAGCAGTGTGTGTATATTACACTGTCATATTTTGCATTTCCTTAAATATAAGAAAATTACTGTATTGATTGAGTGAATTTCTAGTTTGCGCTTACAGAGTTTGTCCTCTGCGTTTTTGTTTGTTACCAGCTGTTTTATACTTCTCGGCACTATGGTTTGTAATACCAATCGAGGTTTGGATATTGAAACTCAGGATGTACCAGACTTTTGTCAGCAGATGTTAACTTGAAAATGTTTATTTCAATGACCATAATGATAATGTGCATGAAAATGTAGCCAATTGTTTTTTTGTTCTTTGTGAAAAGACCACTGAAGCCGTCCTTTACATAACGTAACTGATAAGCCCGATTAGCCACGGAGAAGTTGGTTGGTCAGTTTGTTCCCGTGGCGTACTTCTGCAATTCAGCTGCACTTCGATGGCAAGTGCCGATTTTTATGTCTTTGAGCCAGAACATATGCAGCTTCCCTCTCACGAACCAATGTGAAACAGTCAAGGAATGTGAAAACATCTTTCAGCTTTTAGAACGGTCTATTCGCTCCACTGCAAAAAAGCGATCAATGTGACCTGGTTTTGTTTCTGGAAATTCTGTGTGACGGGGGTGTGTGTGTGTGATTTTGCCTGCCTACATCGCTAGGCAGAAATTTACTGTTGTTTCTGTTAAATTATTAATAATAAGACAAAGTGTGGCATTGTTTGTAATGAGCTATTTTTGTATTTGGGGAAAAAGAAAATATTGTGTTGGCAAAGACATATATTTATGTTAGTCAAGTTGTTTTTTACTGTTTCTGAACAAATATTGTTCCCCTGTAGGATTTACAAATATTTCAGTGTGTTTTGAAATTAATTTTTTAGCCATGCCTTACTATCATAACTCAAATGCCTTCAGCATATATTTAAAATTAATTTGCATGTGAAATTATGTCCTTGCCTTCACAAATTAAAATTTGTACCTTTTTTCCTGGCTTGTCGCATCTTTTTATTGTTATTTAAGTTTAAATAAATCACTGTTTATGCTATTACAGTTATCTTTCAGTAGTGGCTCAGTATCTCACTGTGGCACGGGAGTCCAACCACCGGACTGGTAGCAGGGTGCGAGGTCGGGCTATTGCTCTGACCTACACAAGAAGGGTCTCCCTCCCCTGGTAGGTTTGTGCGCATTCAACCCATGGGTGCGGCTTCATCCTGGGCCCTCTTTGTGAGTCGGTCCTTCGTACCTCATACCATTGCAAGATTTTATGTTTTGGGTCTTATTGCACCATCCTTGGACATTCCGTCCAAGCTCACTGTTCGTCAGCTTGAAAGTGGTTGGCGTTAGTCTTGGAGATATGCTTGTCTGGCAATGCAGGAGTCAGTATGTCCTCATAGTGAGATACCGAGCCGACGCTGAAAGAGAACTTTAAGTTACATAGCGTAACCCCAGTTCTCTGATAAAACGAGTGGTGTCTCACCAGAGCAAGGTCACATTTCTCTATAATTGAATGTTTTTGTTTTTGTTTTTTTACACATATAGAACCTATATATTAAGAAGCCATTTGTCACTGGACATAAGTGGCATAACTAAATATTCTCCACACTAATAAAATAATAAAGCCAGACATCTCCATTGATCGTAGGCTGCAGATTTTAAACTTAGAACTTGTCCAGTGAGAGCTTTTTGAGCTCTTACCTTTTAAACCCACTCCCTACTTGAGCACAACAGGTTAACTTTCGCAATAATTTATTCATTTCCCACCGGTTATGTTTTTCCACTGTTCTATTACGGTTGTGCTCATATATATATATATATTTTTTTTAATATAAAAGCATGTTGAAGTGTTTTGACAGCATCAATTCCTCAAGGTTTGTCTTTTATTTCACACTTCACAATCATGCTGTGCGCCTCCAAACATCTGTTGGCCAATTAAACAGGAAAATAAATCAAACCGACTGAATAAGATATAAATAATTTATTTATTCCAAAATATCTTTTAACTAGCAAAATATATTTTACGCATTTCTCCCCCTACGTGTGTCCCAGTGTTAATATCAGAGGCCTCAGCCTTTTTCTTGATTGCATTACAGTTGCAGATAATTTGAGATCTAGCCAATAACCCACACCACTCCTCGGGTTGCAGCACAAAAATGGAGGGGATTAAGGGGGTCGGATTCTCCGGCACTTCCCCTGAGACGCGTTAAAGGTCTGAGACCACTGATCAAATATTTCCGTGTGTGTCTGTGACAGTAGGCGGACCTCGGGCCGACGGAGCTCATTTGTATGCCTCCGCCGGCGCCGGGAGGCAACAGCCGCGACACGGGCCTTGTGGGAATGACTTGACTAGAAAGTCGATCGCGTGAGCCATGATAGTTGGTGGTCACGCTCAGCGTCGCAGACACGTAGAACACCTATCTGGTGCGGCGCGTTCGCATCAAACGCTGACGATCAATACGATGAGATCACCACCGAGGTGGTTACAGATGACGCACCGTGGTGCTTTAACCCACAGCATGACTGTGATTATGTCCAGTGGTGAACAACACCTACATACATGACCGCATGTGAAAATATCTCCACATAACAAGAACCTCCACGGTATTGTTCCCATCCCCGTGCCCGAGATGTCACTTTCGGGGGATTAATAGCGAGCGCCAGCTGTTTAACACAGGCCAAGGCCATGTTCAGGGCTCAAGGGTAAACACTAGTTTGACCTGCCCATTAAAAAAAAAAAGACTGTTTAGTGGCATGTTGTATAAAGAGACCAACCACCAGCTGCTTTTGGGAGATATGGACCACATCGGGGTCCGTTTCAATGTCTGCTTCGACATAATCATTCATAACGGCAAAAACTACCATTCCTCAATCGCCGCCTTCACGTGATCGTGGCACGCTGGCTGTGAACACTATGGATATACGTGTTGACAGCCAGCATGCCACAATCATTCGGGTACATCTATTGCAAATTAGGGCGCTCATCCGTGCTAAGCAAAAATGACACTATTTGTTCTGCGGGTGAGTAGCACGGCCCCGCCTGTCATAGTGTCACAGTTGTCCAGATGAAAGCCCTTGTCTCGGCTCCCGAGTGAAGGGAGGAGGCTGCGGCTCCAGATGGCTCGCCGCAGAAGTCGTGCACAAGAAGAGATCAATGAATCTGGACAGAGAGCGAGGCCTGACGGGAATAGTAAGACTGTGACAGCTCTACTCGACCGGAAACATACACGGCTGGGGCGATTCATCTGTCGTGGGGTGATTGGTTTTTCATGACACATCTTTAATCGGCTATCGGTTTTGAGGGCGGAGAACCTCTGGATCAACCCCGTAAATGAGAAAAATGTGGCGGCGGGCGAAGGTGCTGGAACCAGCATCTTAAGGGTTAAATCAAACACTTTCCACAGTTTTGTGTGTTTTGATTTGTTTGTTTAAACGCCCAGTGGGAGACAAATGCAGCCATCTCTTTGTTTTCCCTCGTTCGTATTTTAAATTTTTTTATGTACCATGTGTTATCAGAAAAAAATGTGATTCTTCTTCCTAACCACTGTAAAGGAGGATAAATGACCTGTTTAATAATACGTTTTCAAAGGACTCGAGGACCGTACAGTAGAATGTATTTTATTTTATTTTTTATTTTCTTATTTTCTTTTTTTTTTTTTCTAACCTGTGCTGTCAGCATGCTGGGCATACAACACAGAGTATTTGTGCCATTGCATTCAGGACAGAGTTAGTCTGCAAGTAGAGTTCAAGTTTTCAACCTGCAATGCAACTCTTTATTAATTCTTAAATCATCAAGAACTGCTGCAATAACTCTGTCCTGTGGATGAGCTGTAGAATGACAAGAGCACAGTTTTTGGTTATGGAGAGCCACCACCAAACCCCCTCTTTGGAGAACTATTTACCATGTTTGGGTCTCTAAACAACTGATCACTACTCCAAGAGGGGGAGAATCACCACGGTGAGACAAATAAACATAGAACCAAACAACATTTACACAAAAACATGAACATTGGACGATAACATGTATTGAAAAACAGTGAATTAGGTCCAGGAAAACTGGAACTACCACTGGTCACGTGGCCTCTTCCTGTCACAGTTATGGCAGCAAATGAGGGAGGAAAGGAGAGGGATGTAACCAGGAGGGTGCTGGGGTGCACTCCAAGCAGGTGTGAGTGTGTGTCAGATGTCCACCGGTGAGTGTACATGACTTATCCCCATTGGTACTGGTGTAGAAGGTCCGTATTATGTCACGTCGCCTCCAAGCAGCGGAAGGGGCCCCGAAGCCCCCCTGAACTCCACAGCCCCGTGGACACCCCTGGGCTGCAGGAAATCCCAGAGTACCCTGCCCTGCGGCCACAGAAGACCGCCGGGCCCCCAGAGAAGCCAGGGGGCCGTGGAGCAACCCCCCACGCCCGGCACTAGGAGCATGACCCAGTCCCAGGGAGCACGAGGACACCCCGCACCCCAGGGGGCCACGCATACAACCAACCCCCGCCGGCACAGAACCCGGGCCGCGGGCGCAAGGCACGGACCCGCGGGCCCAGCTCACGGCCCCACGGCGACAGACCGACACCATTAGGAGTCACGGGGTTATTCTGTTACGCGGGGACAGTGCCGCTCCGCCTGCACACACCGTCGTATTCTTCTGACACCGAACGGCTTCCGCTCAAGCGGCTGATTCGAAACCAGGCGACCGCATCGAAGGAACGCTTCCCCGCGCCCACGGGCACCGAGCGCCGTTGCCGCTAGGGCTCCTTGGCCTCCTGCGGCGCCAGGAACCCCCTCGGAAAAAAAACCCAAAAACAAACAACCCCCAGTGGCTTTTTCAGTTCCGCGTTCAGGCCTTCGAAACTGCTCACGACAAGAGTTTCAACCGAGATCCAGCGGAAAGGATGTGAGAGCGAGAACCAGAGGCGGGGGAGGGGGGAGGGTGCGGGGGCGCCTTTGCGCGCAGGCGGCGGCGTGAATAACGTCCGTTGTTTCTAACTCACCCGGTGTTTTGGGGGATTTCTTTCTGACACACCAAAGGGTTGTTGGTTTTTTTTGTTGTTGTTTGTTTTTACGAAAAGGAGGAAAATAATCTCACGAAGATTAGGGTTTTTTAAAATTTATTTATTTGTTTGTTTGTTTTTATATATATATATATATTTGTTTATTTGTTTTATTATATTTTAAAAAAAAATGCCCCACGTTATCGGGGCATTTGGGCGTGCACGCCATCTTCTCGCTTGTTTAATCAAATCCAGTTTGTTGTGAACGCTTTAAAAGCTCCTCTTATCCCCCTCTCCACGCGTTCAGCGCTGTCTTGGTTTGACGCGGTTTACACACACACACACGCACGCACACGCACACGCACACACACACACACACACACGCACGCACACTGGTTGCTTTTCTGGGAAAGGTGCAACATTCTGCCCCCGAACAAATCTGCTGAATCATTTGGGTTTGCGTCCAGCGCAGAACGGAGCTAAACCCGATGCCTCACAGTCCTTCTGCCCGACTTCTCGCTGCCCTGAGAGGGGGGGGGGGGCTGGAATCAGCGGCCGTCAAAGTATAATATGATCAGATTATTCCCAGCATGATGGAGGGTTAACGGGCTCGTCCGGTCTCTCTCTGCATCCAATATAGTGCATCTAATATCATGATCAAAATGTTGACTCTGCTTTTCCAATAACCCTCCTCTGTAGTGGTCATTATGTGCTGGCTTGTGTAAAGGAGAGGGAGGGAGAGAGAGGAGGGGAGAGAGGGAGGAAACAGACATATATATGAATGAATTTATATATATATGAATGAATTTATATATATATATATATATATATATATAGCAACATTTACATTTTTCTGTCATATCTGGACACTATATTCATCTTTTTTGTTTGATTGGGCAATGTAAAGTGTTTACTATGCCAATAAACCCTTTTGAATTGAGCTGAAATGAGAGCGAGAGAGGGACAGGGAGAGAGAGATCACAGCTACCACAGGAAAATCACTGGTCAAGAATGAGGGAATCATCCCGGACCAGCATCTCCCCAACACCCCATACACGACCGAAAGCGTCCAATTTGCCAGTCGCGAAAACCAGCAAAAGGAGAGGGAACACCCAGTGAGACACAGCCATCCCAACCCCTAAGTATGGTCAGGGCTCCCCCGTCCCTTTCAGACGGTTCTCTTTCCTGAGAGCCATCACGTGTTTTATTTAGCCGGTACCTGTTCTTGTCATCCAAAACTGCCCCTGCCGACTTCCTCAACCAGGCCACCGATTTAATAAACTTCCCGGAGTCAGGGAGATGATCCGTGACTTTAACAGACTTTACAAACGTGGCGTCTAGAAACCCTTCCAGTTCAGCCAGGGTATTCAGGTCCCCATGTGGGGTCTGGGAGTCTGATACTGACATGTCTGTCACTGACATGCAATCTGAAATTGTCGCTGACCAGTAATCCGAAACAGATCCCGATTCATCATGGTCATTAGTCGTCACATTAGCATTCCTGGTCACGGTAGCATTCTCCGTCACATTAGCATTCTGCGTCACATTAAGTTTAAAAGAGAAGCTCTCTCCCAGACCCTGAACCCACCGCTCCAGTAGCCCGAACAGCCCCTGCAGCCTAGGACACAGAACAAACAGGTGCTGCAGCGTCTCCCGCTCAGAGCAAAGATGCATCCCACCCCCCGTGCTGGGATCCAGGTGTGCCAGATACCTGTTTGTGACCACCGCCCCATGCACGATCCTCCACTGGAGGTCGCCCATCCGTTTGTCGATGGGGGGCTTGTACGGAGATCGCCAGCAGCCAGCAGGGGACGCTCCTGGGCCAAAGAACTGGGTCCACCCCGACAGCTGCACCCCTGCCAGAGAGCGTAGGTGTGCCACTTTGATGCAGGTATATTAGGCCGCTATCTTGCCCACTGCCTCAAACCACCCCCAGCTTGGTAGTAGCAAAGGTCAGGAGGCCGTCCTGCACCTCCTCCCACTGCACAGCCGGAGAGACCATTAGCGAAGGACACATACTCGCACTCACCGTCCCATTGGTCAGACAGGGTACGGTTCTCCATAAAAGCCCTATAGGACACTGGCAGGGAAGCACGGACTTCATCCACCAACCTGTGCAGCAGTCTGGAGGATCTGTGCCCGTTGTCTCCATGAGCTTTCAGCAGATGACCTAGCTTAGAGAGAGAGAGTGACAGGGTAAGGGATGGAGAGAGGGACAGAGAGAGAGAGAGATAGAGATAGAGAGAGCATATAGAGATAGAGAGAGAGAGCCCAGGCTTGCGCCTGGTGGTTTCTGGCATTTGCGACCTGGCGGGGCTGCGAAAAGTGCTGCTGGGTGCCTTCTGGGGCCTCTGGGGGGCTGCTTTCTGTTGTGGATGTGGGTTGGAGTGCGGGGGGTGGCTATCGGCCATTGCCCCCGCTGGGCGGCTTCTCTGCGGCGGGTGCCCCGGGTGCCGGGGATGGTGGAGGGCCCATATATCTGGCGACCTGACACACTTGGCTGGATGGGCACTCCCGGCTTGCGGCTGGATGGGGCGCCTGGTTAGCTGTGGTGAGGCACGCCCCGCCCTTGCGCGGGACGCGGGTGGGTGTGGTGGCCTTGCTCTGGGCCTGCGGTCCGTGCCTGGCGCCCGCGGCCAGGTTTCAGCACCCGGGTGGGTTGTATGTGTGCGCCTCAGAGGGTGCAGGTCTCCTTGCGCTCTCAGGGACTGGGTTAAGCTCCTCTGGGCTGGGCGTGGGGGTTGCTCCGTGGGCTTCCTGCTTCTCTGGGAGCTGGGGGCTCTTCTGTGGCAGCAGGGCAGGGTGCTCGGGGCTTTCCTGCGGCCGTGGGGTTTCCGTACAGCTGCGGGTCTCAGGGGTGGCTTCGGGGCCTTTTCCGCAGCTTGGAGGCGCAACGATATAATACCGACCTCACACACCAGAACCAATTGGGACGAGTCCTGTACACTCACCGGTGAACACATCATACGCGCACACACACACATACACACCCCCACACACACATACAGGCGGTCTCATCACAGACGCGCTCACACCACCAGCACCTGCTTTGAACACACCCCAGCACCGTCCTAGTTACATCCCCATTCCTGCCATAACTATGACAGGAAGAGACTACATGCCCGATTGCTGTTTCAGTTTTCCAGGACTTAATTAACTCTGTTTTTTTTTTTTGATACAAACATGTTGTCGTCCGGTGTTTACGTTCCCCCCTATGTACACGATGTTGTTTGTTTCTATGTTGAAGACCTCTTTGCACACGTTGTTGTTTGTTTCTATGCTCGTGTGTTTTTCCACGTACATGCTGTTGATCGTTTCCATGTATAGAGAGAAAGACAGAGACGGGGAGAGAGAGAGAGAGAGAGACGGAAAGCTGTAGAGATAGGGAGAGACAGGTAGAGCGATCGAGAGAAAGATAAGAGCGATCGGGAGGGATAGGCATACGGGGGGAGAGAGAGAGAGAGAGAGAGAGAGAGAGAGAGAGAGAGATCGACACTTCTTTCGATGACACTGAAATGACAAAGAAGATTAAAAAAAAACAAAAAACAACAAAACAACGTGTTTCGCTTGAACGCGTCACGCGCCACGCGCCGCAGCGGGCGCGCGCGCAGCAGCAGTTGGTAAACTTGTAAGCCCCGCCCACTTGGACAACCACTCTGTTTACCAAAAGTCACGGGGGCAGCGTGGCGCGGGACGTCACGTCAGCTGCCCGCGTCGCTCCTCGCTGCAGACCGGCGCGTCCGCGTCACGACCGCTTCACTGTGTTCAAGTTTTGCTCCGGTTCCACTCACAGTTTGAAGCGGGAGCTCCGGGGGGTGTCCGAGGCTCCGCTCCCGGCGGCACCGGACGCCGTTCCTCCCGCTCACCGACAACGCCGTGGACGCGATGGGGGGACGCAAAGTGCGCGTCGGCGTGTTTTCCTCCACATAAGCGGCTTCCAACCGCTTCCGCGGGAGCGTCGGACAACACAGAACAACGATAAAAAAAAAAAAACAACAACCCAACGAAACAACCAAATAAATAAAACGGGATGGAAAGCCCGACCGAGAACCCGAGCCGGGCTGCGGAATATCTGGCGGAGCTGAACAAGATCATCGAGACCCAGCAGGGGCTGCTGGAGCGGCAGCGGAGCCGCATCGAGGAGCTGGAGCAGCAAGTGTCCGAGCTGTGCGCGCAGAACGCCCGCCTCAAGGAGCAGTACCAGCGGCACCTGGAGACCTGCCGGCCGCAGACAGCGCTGGGGCCACTGGGGCCACTGGGGGCCATCAGGGAGAACAGCAGCCGCCAGGACCGGTAAGAGGCCGACGCCGTGTCACTGTCACATCCGTGATGGAGGTGATTGTGTAGTATCTCATCAACTCATGACCCTCAAAATGTGTCACGACTGAGACCCAGACATGACGATTTTAGTGTGAATTAGGATTTACTTTGTCCAATGTAATCAGCATCATGGTTTCCATTATGACAGATATGGAAATTGTCAGTTCACATTGATTTCAACCATGCACCTGGTTCCATTGAGTAATCAAGTTTTTAGTGGATTGGGAAGCTTCGTCAACCCAATTCAATAAAAATCTCTGGTTCTACTTTCCATGCCCGTCTCCTGTCTTAGTTGAGCAGCAAAAAACAAATAAATCCAAGATGTCCATATTGTCCCAGTGAAAAATTCCACTAACCAGATCTATTGAGCTGCTGAGCTGTCAGGTCCTTGGTTATAGTAGGTCTACACTTGCTCACTACACTTTGAGCACAGTTGTAATAGATCTCCTAGCATTGTGTGTTAGACATTTATGGTGTTGAATCTGTGGGTAATGTCCTGGCAGGACAGGGCAGGCCGGGAGAGGGCAATTGCAATGATGAGTCAAATCGGCGCCAGGGACCAGTGTTTGAGACCCACAAACACAGCGCCGGGATTGTCCTCTTCACCCCGATGCCGCGTTCAAAGTCTATGTTCCGTCCCGCCAATGCCTTCCCGTGCAGACGCTTGACTCAGCTTCTAACAACTGTGCAGGGTCCCGTGACCGCGCTTGACCTTTGTCTCTGGAGGCATGTCGGTGTCATGAAGACGGGTGCCAGCAAATCGATACCGATGACTCGCGGACAGTATGTCTTAACTGGTAGATGAACCAGACACATGCGATTATGATGCACTTTAACGATGACCTTTAGTGCTTTTTTTCTCATTTTGGCGCACTGGTATATCCTACCAGCCAAGAAAAATGGGGCCTGTGTCATCATCTCTCATTTATTCCCCTCACAGTCACAGTGTCTTAGCGGAATCTTTCTCTTTTGCCCGGTGGAGAAGCTGCTGCTAGGACGCTGATTTTATTTCCCGTGAACCTGATGAAATATGACCGCCCTTATTAATGTAAAATGGGTTTTATGGTGGGCCTAGAGTCCCAAATTTCACCTCAGTATGGCGTGCGATTTAAAGTTTGCCATGGTCTTCTATCAAGCAAGGAATGTTAGAAGATCAACAACTGGTATTGAATTATTGAAAAAAGGAATTTAGAACCTGTTAACTTGAAGTCGGAACTTGCACCACTAAATTGGCAAAAGATAAGCTGAAGATATGAGGTGAAGTCTTTTCTTGTGATAGCATGTCCAGCTGTATTAAATTTACTGTTCTAACATAATGTATACTGTTTAATTAGGAAATCTATATTCTCTTTTTGTATTGAACATCATTATAACAACAAAGTGCATCCACTTATTTTTTATTTGATGTGAAATTCTGATTTTAAATAAGATCAGGTGCAAGTTTAAGTTATAGTACTATTATAGCATCATCTGCTCATAGGCATTTTTTTTTTTAGTTATTACCCAAATATCACAGTGACCGGTATCTCTATCGGTCTGAGGTCCCTTATTCCTGAATTCTTTCGCTAGTTTGGTAGCAGACAGCTCCTGGGAGATCGCTTTTTGAATCAGTGTTTGCAAAAGGAATATAAAAAAGTGGAATGGATAAATATGATCTAACATTGTGTCTCTGTTTTTTGGCTGGAGACAATATTCTCCCTACCATACCAGGGAGATATGGTTTTATCAGCATAATTAGACGGGGTAAAGTTGATTAATTATTGAATGACCCCAAAAAAAGACCTTACTGCAACTAATAACTATTCAATACTAAGAGAAGTGATTTCACTCAGCTCCAATAAAAGAATGACAAAAAGCGATATGTTTTGCCTCGCAACAGTACTTTCAACAATATACTGTAACTGCAGCATTGTTTGCTGTAATCTCAAGTTGTCTCATTTTGGAGACAACGCTCTGGCCCCAGCCCCCATCTCCTTTTAAGATAAAATGCAGCCGACAGAGAAGCGGGGACATCTCTGATAATAGCCCTTGTTTTGCCAAGTCAACAGATTTCTCTGTGGATTCTGCAGAGTAGGCCCCTGGGCAGCATCGTCGGAGAGCTACCAAGCTCAGCCAAGCCCAGGTAGCGAAAATCACTGCAATGAGCACAGCCTCTGAATTTGATCCATAAAGTTGTCCTCCCATTAAATGTAAATCTATTGTACCCACACACACACACACACACACACACAAACACACACTGGAATTAGTTAAGGAGGCCACGGGTCTCTATGCAAAATTGTTTCAACTTCTACTTCTAGCGTACATCCTCGAAGGCCAGGTAAAGGCTATACAAAGAGTTTATGGAACTCCCGCAGACATTGGAGAGAGAGAGAGAGAGAGAGGGAGAGAGAATTGGACGGAATCCCATTCTTTTTATTCATGAGTCTCTTGTGTTTGCCTTCTACTCTGAGAGCGTTTATGCTGAACATATGCGGTTGCCATGGACAGCGTCCCATAATGACGTGTGTTTAATAGGCACACAAATCTAGATCCCTCCTTACAAGCCCACTGTGTAGTTAAGAGACAAGAAACACAAACCTATCCATCTGAGTGAAGTGTTTGTTTCAATACAGATGGTAGGTGGACAATAAGCTACGACTAGAAATTAGTTTTTGGCCAAAATGTCAATGTGGGATCTTAGTAAATGCAGTTACAATTGACTTTAGTGACCGATTATTTATTCCCTTTTGGTGAACACCGATCTGAACTTGGTGCTGTGGGATTCGAAGTTGAATGGTGTTTGCAAGCGTTTTATCTTTTATCACAACCCACATTTAACATTCACAGTTTGTCCGAGGCCCGGATAGCCACCCATCTGTAAACAACGTTTGAAAGATGACAGGACGCTGATATGATTATTCGTTTGTATTTAGAAAATAAAAGTGTGTGTGTGTGTGTGTGTGAAAGTGTGCTGAAGTGTGTCCTAAAGTCAGTCCTGTATTAATGTGGAGAAAAGTGGGGCTACAATTAATATGTACTGTAATAAATACAGTATGTACATATTGCTGTCTATAATGAAGCAGTGGTGTTGGGAATGAGCTCAGTTCCGTAATGCGGTTTTGCGGTTCTCTTTTCTGTTAATGCGGTTGTGTTTTCTGTTAATGTGGCTGTGTTTTCTGTTAATGTGTTTGTGTTTTCTGTTTATGCATTTTCGGTTAATGAGTTTGTATTTTCTATTAATGCGGTTGTGTTTCCTGTTAATGTGGCTGTGTTTTCTGTTAATGCGTTTGTGTTTTCGGTTAATGCGTTTGTGTTTTCTGTTAATGCGGCTGTGTTTTCTGTTAATGTGGTTGTGTTTTCTGTTAATGCGGTCGTGTTTTCTGTTTATGCGGTTGTGTCTTCTGTTTATGTGGTTGTATTTTCTGTTAATGTGTTTGTCTTTTCTGTTAATGTGTTTGTGTTTTCTGTTAATGCATTTTCGGTTAATGAGTTTGTGTTTTCTATTAATGTGGTTGTGTTTCCTGTTAATGTGGCTGTGTTTTTTGTTAATGCGTTTGTGATTTCGGTTAATGCGTTTGTGTTTTCTGTTAATGCGGCTGTGTTTTCTGTTAATGCGGTTGTGTTTTCTGTTTATGCGGTTGTGTCTTCTGTTTATGTGGTTGTATTTTCTGTTAATGTGTTTGTCTTTTCTGTTAATGCGGTTGTGTTTTCTGTTAATGCGGTTGTGTTATTCGTAATTTGCTTGTGTTTTGTCTACTCGCATATGTTTTCTTAAGTTGCAGTGCATTGAGCTGTCAGGGCCACCGTGCTACCCAGTGCATACAATGATCTAAGCCAAACAAGGTGAAGTAAAATCGATGTTGGCAGAAATTCTGATCTTTTTTTTTTTTTAAAAGACAGCGGTTGTGCTGTGTGTTTTTCGTTAACTTAAGCCTATTGCCATTTGGTAGGAACATGGATTTCACCATCAGACTTTTTATAGTTTTCCATGTGCAATCGATTCATAGAAATGCATTCTAGACTCTGACTATCTATGGTCAATGCTCTTGCTCTGGAAATGTACCTCATATATGTTCGAACTACTCTGGTATTTTAGTGTTTAGAATCTTTCAATTGTTAAGTTGTATTGGATTTTAGTTTGGTTCCTGACTTTTTTGATTAAGTTGCTGCCCAACAAAACTTTAGATGCCCCTTGCGAAATCCTATGGTTGAAATGTCTACATTATAGTACAGCAGGTTCATGATGGTTCACCCCCTGAGCCACACATTACTGCTTCAACATCTGTTTGGAACCCCGATGGCAGAAAATAATAGCATGATGGAGAAAACTGTTTCCCGCGGCCGGCGGCGTCCACTCATTCACGCTGCAAAATGCTGAACAATCAGTGTGCCGAGCAAATTTACGAGCACACCTCCCCTCTCAGAAAAAAAAGAGCCTAATGAAATCTCGCAGATAGATTAATGTCTACGTAGGAATGATTTGCATGCGGGCCCACCAACAAATGTCTTGCACTGGCCGAAGACAATTTGCGACTTTGCACACACATTCCTCATCAGCTACCTCCATCCTTAATGAATTGCACCTCTCAGAATAGTGCAACAATCCCTTCTTCCATCAATGGTGTGGATGCAGTTCTGCTGGAGGGGTTCTCTGCTCCGGTTGACTGGTTTCGCAATCCGTCGGATTAAGATCGTTTTTTGTTTTTATCGTGGTTTGATGTCCCTAGTTGTCCTGTGAGGACGGCAAATGACTGCTTTAATGAGAGCTCTTACCTCCGTCTCAGGCCGCGTCACGGGGTGTTGGGGGCGGTGGGGTGGTTGGGAATTAAGCAGACACTGGTAAAACTTGAGCTTCAACCCCACATTGCCCGCGTAATTTCATTAGCCTACATAGAGCCAAGTCATTAGATTTCATAGTGACTTTACCTGTGTAGTGAAATGTGACTTCATTTCAGGCATCTATTTCAGAGACCATTAACCCCTAAAAATGGTAATCTTTCTCAGATAGACTTGTCGACTAGGGATAAGTCAAGCTGCTGTAGAAGCAGTGTCTTACACATCGTACACAGGGAGTTGAACTGCTGCAATACGCTGCGGTTAAGAGGCTGCTTGACAGGCTATCTCATGTTATCAAAGCCAGACTATTATCAAATAGTGGATGACAATACCTCTATTAGGCTCTAATCAGGGTTTGTTCTGCTTTAGTACTCCTTTGTACATTATTACACCAGGACAAACTGATTTCAAGGATTTGAGTTCCTTAAGATGGTTTAATTTGTCCTTAGTAAGAGTAAGAAAACTATAATAGAGAGTATTGAGTCAACATCGAAACACGAAATCACTCAACACAGTGGAAGACAAAAGATATGAGCTATTACATTGTGGCTTGCTCTTACTTTTTCTTTATCTCAGTTTGAGGCCGTGTACAGAAGCAGAAGTTGGACATTTTACTTGAGGTGCGTACTTGTCAGGAAGGCAAAGTATCCAGTGACTTGCAACCGGTAAAATTTCCCACTACCCCTTTTTTGGGTTCTCACTGCAAGGAAGCTAAAGGTATGTCCACTTCCCTTTACATACAGTCATGATCAAACTACACAGAGAGGGCCATCAAGCCCAAAGTAGGTATTTTTTCGTGAAAAACAGATGAGCCTCCTGGTTGGGCTGAAACAGCTGATGCAGCTGCTGAACACTTTGTAGCATGGGACCTGTGGAGAGCCGCTGGAGTGGATGCCCCTAATTCTCTGCCAAGTGTATGTGGTCTGCGGATCCTCGCTGACAGTGTGGAGACCGAGTCAGCAGCTAAATACAGATGAAGAACCAGTGCTCAGCTCTTACTCATTTTTGGGAAATCAAACACGACTTCCTCACAGTTCTCTGACTTCTCTTTGCGTGCTGATATTCAGATACTGACAGAAATCCCACAGATGGCTGGAGCCTTTAGTCACCTGTTTGTCTCGTTGTTATTTGTGTACATTTTCCTTGTTTCATTTAAGCGAGTCATTGCTTTGCAGAGACTGGAGCTCTGGTTTTGATACAGTGAGTATTGCCATTGCTCACGGGCGTCAGGCTGTAACCTCTGGAGTGTCTCCATCTACCAGTGGAGACTGTTTGTGCTTTGCTACTCAGGACATTACAAGAGATTGCAAGCGCCGCTCTAAATCCAAGCAATATGTTCAGGAATGTGGCTAGAGTGAAGGTGAAATTGCCTTTCTGTGTATTCGGACCACTTTGCCAAAGCATCTCGCTTGTGCTCAGGGTGAAGAATTTAGAAAATGCACTCTTTCCAGAAGAACCTATTAACCTGTAAATACCACCATAGTCACAATTTAAATTTAAATACATAATTTCTGTATTGGACTGAATTTGCTCCATGAATAATTTTTTTTTCTATGCACCTCATATGGTATACTGATATAAATACGATCTAGAATTGTATTATCAGCCATCGTATCGCTTTTGGATTGAATCAATATTGAATTAAATCGTGACCCTTGGTATTGAAATAGAATCTAATCACTTACAGTATAAAGATGATGTCCAGTTAATTGCCGAAAGAATGTACAGTATGCTGGCACGGGAAGTCCTATTTTCATGGGAATCGCTGCAAAAATCTTGGTCCAATGTAGGTTGCGGTGTGGGGGTGGTGTGGTTTGAGCTTCCACACCTGTCTTTGGTCTAGGTAATTGGGCCCAGACTCAGTATGGCTGTACCCCTGTTGCTTGTTAGACCAATCAACGAGCAACAGGTAAAATCCCCCTACACACACAGGAGAGGAGCCCTTGTCATGACATGTCTTCCATCTGCTCCGGGCTTGTTCCGCCTTGCCCACCCTCTGCAATAAAACTGGTGTGTTCGCAACCCCATTGCCTGTGTCTCTGTGTCGGAGGACCCTGAAAACACACTCAGGTGGTGTGTGGCAGGAGAAACTGCCACATGGGTCCCAGGTAATGGTCAATCCAGGTTGTTTTGGTGGGAAGCGACTGAGCAAGGGCTTTGTTTTCAGTCTAAATTGTTGCGTCCAACATCAGATTTTTACTTGCCGTGTACAATTTGAAAAAAGCGGAGAGGGAGAGGAAATATGAATACAGACCACGCCACAGCTGTCCTGATGAATGACAGAACATCGTAGTTTCAAAAAGGCTGGGTCACAATCTGCTCAGTAGTTGGTAAGATTTGAGACAGTAGAATGCATGCGTGTGTGTGTGTCTGGTTCTTTCATTGTGTCAGATGAAGGGAAGGAGCTATGAAGACCAGACCAGTCCAGTCCCCTGATACTGAGGCAGACAGCCGGCTGGGGATCACATCACAGCATCTCCCCAGAGACAGTGGTAGCGAGAGGCGCTAGCAAGTGGCATTCCACTGATTCATTACATCTGCTCAGCCAGACACCTTGCTCCCCCTAATTAGTTACTGATTATTACCCGTCATTTGGCCCTCAGTGTATGGGAGAGTGGACTCTAGATGGACCAGATGCAACAAATACCTTTAATTTAGGAGTCTAGTGAAGAAATACCTCAAAGGGTAGACTTGACTTGCATAAAAAATTGGCCTTTTTTCTCGATGTGCTGCAGATCAATTGCCTACATTAAGGGTAGCTTGGGGTTAAAGCCCTATTTCCACTTTAGCCTCTGTTCTGAAAAGTGTCCATTATGTATTAATTGCCGCTGATCTTATTTTGAAGGCCACAACAGGACGGTCGAATAGATTTTTGATTTTTTTAGCACCTGTTCTGAAATTCCCACTTCAAGCTCATTAACAGCTCTACATTTTTAAACTTCAGATGACGCAACAGTGAGTCTAGTCAGTAAATCAAAGTATTGCAGGGAAGCAATAGTCTATATTACTAAAGTAGCTTTTCAGCAAAGACACGGTGCGGGATTACGGTTTTGATTCAGTTTTATACACTGATCAGCCACAAAATTAAAACCACCACTAATAACCACTAATATTGTGTCGCTCTCCCTCGTGCCGCCAAAACAGCTCTGACCTGTCGAGGCATGGACTCCACAAGACCTCTGAAGGTGTCCTGTGGTATCTGGCACCAAGACGTTAGCAGCAGATCCTTTAAGTCCTGGAAGTTGAGAGGTGGGGCCTCCATGGATCGGGCTCGTTGTCCCAGCACATCCCACTGATGCTCCATCGGATCGGACCCTAACCCCGGCCATCTACATGATGTAGAAGAAAATGTGATCCAGCAGACCAGGCCACCTTCTTCCATTGCTCCATGGTTCAGTTCTGACGCTCACGTGTCCATTGTAGACGCTTTCGGGACAGGGGTCAACATGGACACTCTGACCGGTCTGCGGCTACACAGCCCCATACGCAGGAAGCTGTGATGCACTGTGTGTTCCGACACTCTTCTATCATAGCAGCATTTACTCTTTCAACAATTTGTGCTTCAGCAGCTCTTCTGTGGGATCTGACCCGGGCTAGATTTTCCTCCCCACGTGCATCAATGAGCCCATGGGTGCCCCTGACCCTGTCACCGGTTCACCGCTTGTCCTTCCTTGGACCACTGTTGGTAGGTACTAACCACTGCATCCCGGGAACGTCCCTCAAGACCTGCTGTTTTGGAGATGCTCGGACCCAGTCGTCTAGCCATCACTAGTCAAAGTGGCTCGGATCCTTACGCTTGCCTATTTTTTTCTGTTTCCAACACATCAGCTTCCAGAACTGACTTTTCACTTGCTGCCTAATACATCCCACCTCTTGACAGGTGCCACTGGAACGAATTGAGCAATGTTATTCACTTCACCTGTCTGTGGTTTTATTGTTGTGGCTGATCAGTGTATATTTGGTACAAAATACCAATACATACGTTACAAGGGCAATATTTATTTCACTTACATAATTGAAGTGCAATATTTTACTAAATTCACAGATTTAATAAAGTAACCTTTTCTTTTGTAACCCATTTCTTTGATGGGAACCTTTTCACCCCCAATATATAGCTCAAAAATCAATTCATTGACATTTTTCAATCAGGGGGGATCATCAGAAAGACTGTCAGTGTGAATGAGCTGTTTTTGTGAAGCCTCAAGGCAATCGATCATTTTGTGACATTGTTGTGAGTGAAAGCAAGTACCTCCAAATTGGAAAGGTTTTTCCTTTTTTTGAAACCCTTTAAATGTAATATTGTTTATGTTGGCATTGATCCCTTTTATTATATCCCTTGAAGGGGGTTTGCTTGTTCTCTTAATGTTGAGCTATGTTATAACTGTTGCTATTATTTCCATAAATCCAGAAAGGCTGTTACCCTTTTGTTTTTTCTTGATAGTGTATTGAAAATAATTTTACATCAAAATCTATAATAGCTCCTCGGAACAATTCTTAACGAGGTATGTTTTAAACATATCGGGCAGTTGTTAAATGTTGCGTTTAATATTTTCTAAAATACTAAATTGTCTGTAAAAGTTTGTAACGTACATTGGTTTTTTTTTTAAGTGTTTTGTACGACTTATTTATTTTGGTTATTGACTTTTGCCACATGAAACTAAAAGAAAAATACAAAATGTAGACCTATAACTTGGGAAACTAATTGCTGCTCATGAATCTTTTCCATCCGGGGAAATAGTAAACAGCCAAACACTCTTCCTTTATTATCTCCCCCCTCAGCCTCTCTTCTTGTTGAGAGGGAGTGGATCTACTCAAGGTTGTTTGAAGCCATTTTTGTTCCTTAAAGCAACACTATGTAACTTTTGGGATTTGCCGCCCCTAAAGTTTCTGAGTGCAATTGCGCTTTTACACCACTGCCGAAAATAATTTATTTTATTGGACGTAGGAAGAGAGGTCGCGGGGATTGGCCCCTGCTGCCGGTGATAGTTTTAAATATTTTTTTAGCATTATACCACGCAAAAAAAACGGTAATTACCAGAGTCAAATATCAAGGAAGTGACGTAGTGCCGTAAAGCGTAACACCCTTTTCCCGCGGTTTCGTACCCGAACACAGAAGTTACATAGTGCAAGAACAGGTGTTCCGGGGGGAAATGAAAGAGGTGAAATTCTCCAAATTACAAGTCAGTGTACCATCAAAATGATTTTGAAGCTGTTATTTTAGGGTAAAAAAGTAACATAGTGTTGCTTTAAGGCTTAACTTCACGTATTCAAGTATTTTGCCAGCAAAAACAAAGGTAAAATGTTTACTATTTTTATTATTTTTAAAAAGTAGCTTTTTGGTATTGATCCCTAAGCATTAATTATAAACGATGAAAGCACACAAAAACTGAAATATGAAATATTCCAGAAAATTATACTACGAAAACACCTCAAGTTAAAGCTGTGTACACAGAGAGCAGGGCAGTAGCCATTATTATAAAAAAAAAAAAAAAAAAAGCAGGTTGGTGCACTTTTACAGTCGTATCCTGTTACACTTAATGTTGCAGAAAGGCAGATTGATAAACCTTGAGTCAGCGGGTTTTGGTGCCCGTGTTTGTGCACGCGCCGTCCGTTTCCTTTCTGCACAGGACGCCCGCTGCCCTCACTGCAGCAACCTCCCTGTCTTTCCAACCACGTCAGAGGTCAGAGGAAACAGATAACGTGAAGCTGATGAAAGAGAGAATACGGCTATCGACGCGTTGGCCATTTTACTGAATGAAAGTCATGACACACACACACACACACACACACACACACACACACACACACACACACACACACTCCTGCAGGCACACACAAACAAACAAAAACGGTTTAAGGAACTTGATGTGACACTGACAGTAGAGATTAGAGGTTAGGAAATAAAAAACAGATTGGGTTCCAGGAAGCAGCTGGGCTGAAGTGACCGTTTCTTTTGCCACTGGAGGTTTGGTCGGTCTGTGTGGGGCCACAGTGGGAGCCACCAATCACTGAGCCTATAAACGTCTCTGTAAAATGATACCTCCAATGGGCTCTGGCACGTCATGCATTATTAAATGAGTTTGTGGAATGCACCTCGATGCACCTCTGCAGCTTTTATGCGAAAGGGGAAATGCGGGAGATAAAAGGAACACCATTTGCATTGCACTTTAACCTGCATTTTCTGTGCAAACTGTTCAGTTTGTGTTCTATTCATGCTCAGTAGTGCTGGATTCAGGATTCACTGTTTTTAGTGTCTTTCTCCCAAAACCACAGTGATTTAATTTTGTTGATATACCTGTGTTGGTAAATAATCCGGTATTCATCCAATAGTGGGTCATTGTTTTTATTTACATTTACATCATTGCATTAGTTTGGTCATTACATTAAGATGACTTTTAGTATTACAGATATCAATTTTAGGACAAGGACAATAAAATGTCAATCTCATTCATATATTTTTTTCAATGTGCTGTATTGGAAACGTTGTTCATCTGTTGTCAACTGTGCCCTTCACAAGACGGCTGAGAGACGGAGGAGTTCCACCACTGATGGCATATTAAGCCATGTTAGATGTGACAGAGTGTCCATCTGTCATCTGAGCAGAGTGACACAGTCTTTTCAAAACGTTCTGGAAATAGCCAAGGCACGATCCGGAGCCTTCTCTTGAGAGGCAGGATTTATAGGTACGGTCGGGGGCTTTTTCTGGTGGCGTGGAGGACAGGAGAGGTCCAGGCTGACCGGCCATGCTGCTGACCCAGGTCGCTGTCACACCGCTGAGGGATTGTTGCTTATGTCCGGGCTCGGCGCGTCCGCATGACTTAGATGGCAGCCGCTCGCGAAGATGAGCATTTCATTATTTAGCAATAGAGCAATTTGAGAAATATGTTTTGGTCAGACTTTTTTTTTTTTTTTTAAATCAGTGTGGCATAGGATATCCAGCGATCAATAGTTTCAGTAATTGCCTTTGAATCTGGGCTCTGGTATGTGTGTCAATGAATCTCAGCCTACCAGTGCGTTATATTGACGCGGAGCTACTTGTCAAGCCAATTCAACGCTCACGATGAGGGTTTGCTCGGATAAGATCGGCCGGCTGTAGTCTGAGCTCGTTTTGCTTCTTTTTTTTTTTTTCATAAATATACTTAAAATAAGGCTCCTTGCACGTGGATCATCAGAAGGTATTGTACAGTGTGAACAGCAGAGATTGTCAAATGAGTTTGAGAAGGTAATGGGAGGTTTTCCTGCGCTAAGTGCCTCTGCAGTGAGATCTGACGCCAGTCTGCTGACTAGGACGGTGGGGAAGGTTTTAGTGCCAGCTGCAGCGCCATATGTCCGTCAGGCAAACACATCTAAAAGACCGCTAACAGTTTCTTCCCTGGATTCTGGATCGGAAAAACACAGCCGCTCAAACACACCCAAAATAAGTTTTTTGTTTTTTTGTTTTTTTTTAAATGGTCTCTCCAGCATTGCCAGACCTCTCTCTGAAATGATGGTTATCTGTTAAGGCCAAATCAGGCGAAGCTTTTATCAAACATTACACCACTTATATGGAAGTCTGTTAATGCTACGTAACATCAATCATTTCACTGCCGTACCTTTTCAGTGTATGCGTTTTAAATCTCCAATCATTATTTTTGCCTTCGACTAGAACAATCGGAGGCCCCGCAGCGTTGTTTAAGTTTATTGCTTTGGACAAATACAGATATGCTATTGAGAGTGTCAATGCAGCAACGCTGCACTTTTGTTGGGCCCGAGTAGCCCAATCAAAGTCGATGATCAGTGATCCATTTTATGAGGTTATTTGTATTTTTTTTTTACTGCCTCCCTTTGCATGGGTTGCTGACATACCAAAGGATTTATTTATCCACATGCTCATCAAAATGTCTCCTTTGTCTTCCAGGTCTGACTGTGACAGTTCCAGAATTGTCAGGTACAGTATGTGCAGATTTTTTTTATGTTGAAAGATATTCTTTGGCATTTGTTGTTTTGACATTAGTCTGTCTTGTTGGTTTGAATCTTACCTATTAAATATGCATTGGAGGAAGAGTCTAATCACAGAGTGAGGTCATTGATCAATGTGCTACCATGAATGATTGTCTTGTCTGTGGTTGACGCTGCCAGAACTGATGGTGAACCAATTTGTGCTCGTAGGCGCTACAAGGACGAAAATAATGAGTTTGCGCATTGGGAGCTACTCAAGGTCGCTTACTTTTTGCGGTTGGCTTGTTGGTTATACGGACCTCTGTGGCCGAAGATTTGTGACGACACATCCGTTGACAGGCGCGCGATGCGGGCTGATTTAAAACGGGGGGATCAATAGCCAAGAGATCTGGCTGTGACTTTTGCAAAAGGCATTCACCTTCTCTGCGACGTCGTCTGTGGCGCGGCGCACGAAGGACTTGACAAGGAGTCTCGACAAGGAATCTGATGGTTTATGGAGGAGCCTTTCCTCCGCATAGACACTCTGTTGCGCTGTTGTTTGCTCAGTGTTTCCCCTTAGGCTGTTTATCTTCTGAACGTCCCGGTGCAGAGTTGAGGTTGGAGGAGAAGGGCGGCGGATGTGCGCTGGTCCCCGTGCCAGCCCAGTGGCACTGACTTATTGAGAATCAAAGTTTTGAGGTGAAATTTGACCTTGGAGTGAATCTTTAAGGAGACATTCATTTCCTCCAGCCGTACGGCGGTCTTTAATTCCACTGTTGCCTCTGGAATGAAAGGCCGCCCCAAAGGCAGCCGTAGACTTATTTAACGGATCGAGGTATTAAGTATTATGGAGTATCCTGTGCGGCAGCAGCAAAAGGGCAGAGGTATGTGTCACTTTGATAAATACTGCACGTCTTCCTGTCCTTCCGCTGCTGTTGTTGCTAAGCTGGGGAGAACCACGAGGCGTGTGTGGTCCTCCCTGCATGCAGACCTCCCTTGTTGCAGCCAGGGTAGATTTGTGGTACAATATTTTAGGACTACATTGGCTCACATTTTTTATTTATTTTTTTAAGAGAGGAGATATTTGGATTTTTCCTAAAAAGCTTTAGACGCAATAATCACAAGCAGACGATTTTGAAGCACACGGAGTGAAATGCTCGTTTACTCTAATTGGAACTACAGTAGACTAGACTAGAGGACAAAGCCCATTATGGCGGTCTTCCTTTCTTTACCTCAAACTGGGATTTCTATCCCCCAAAACCCAATGGAAGAAATGGGCGCTCGCTTTACGTTCAACTGAAGTTTCGCTTTAGAAACAATTGGGCAATGCAGTTCCACCAAATATAGAAGTAAAGTGAATAAAGTTGCTCTCTGTGAAAAAACAACAACTTCCATTTGACTCGCAAATGTATCAATTACATCCATACCTTTGCATATATATTATTATTGTTTTTATTTTTATTGTTTTTTTTTTTATTCAGCGTGTACAGAAATATCCACTATATTTATATATATATATACCAGTCAATTCTTACATCGTTTCTGCCACTTGGCCCCTGTCATAGCCTTTTTTTGTTATTTATATTTAACTTTTCTTTTTCTATGCTTCCTGTCTGTTTGCACTAAAATGTAGCAACTATTACCAAGACTTTAAGTTGATTGTACATGAAAATGTACGCGACTGAATGAACAGAAATTCAGATGTTGTCGAAAAGACGAATGCCATGGCTTTCCCTGTATAATATACATAAACACATGCATAACCAGATGCAGGATCTTCAAACTAACAGTTGTAGCTTTCTTCCTGTAGACTGCAGAGACCAGTTGGCCACTGCTGCACCTTGGCTATAAGCCTACAGTATATTTAGTCTGCTGAAACCTCACTTCAAAGATAACCCCATTTAATATCACTTGCACACAGGCTTTATGGTGTTTCAGCTCCAAACATGACTGGAAAACGCTACGATTGCCAAGACAGCACTTATGACAGGCAGCGCACTGACGACTCACTGTTACGAATATGTGTCACCATGTTAACATGGTGCACCATGACACAAAAGAGCCGGGCTTTGTTTTATTTACCGTAACCCGTGTGTGTGTGTGTGTGTGTGTGTGTGTGTGTGTGTGTGTGTGTGTGTGTGTGTGTGTGTGTGTGTGTGTGTGTGTGTGTGTGTGTGTGTGTGTGTGTGTGTGTGTGTGTGTGTGTGTGTGTGTGTGTGTGTGTCTGTACGGACCGATGGGGGCTGTCAGGTCAAGGATGATTATTCTCGCACACACTCTGGGACTAATGAGAGGGGAATAGCAACATAGCAGCATCTAATTGGTTCCCTAATCAAAATGGATTAATCCATTCAGAGGTGATAGGAGCCCAGATGAGATGGAGGGACCCACGGTGCACTGAAAACATCCTCCATTGCCTTGTTTTGTACAAGATTGTTCTTTAGCGAGTTCCTAGTTAACGGTTGCCTCTGTCCTTGATGCATTGTTTTCTACATGAGACTAGCCTCGCAGGACAATAGGCGAGACACTCGGCAATCACACTGAGCGCAAACACGGGGATGGGGGATGCTCTTGTCTCAGTTTATTAGATATAATATAGTATGAGTTTATGAGAACCAATTGAATAGTTTTTTGAGTGTCCATTTGGGCCGCCATTATTTACAGTATATCTATTTGCTTGTGCTCAGTGAGTGATTTATTGTGATGGACGGGCTTCGTTTTCATGTGGACTGTCTAGGACCGGAGAGTCTTGTTTACATTTTACTCCAGAAATATCAGAAGGTTATATCCCCCCGCCCAGCCTAACAAGTTGAAATTGCAGTTAAACAACAAACCATCTTTGGGTGAAACGCATAAACCAGCAACAAGAGAAGTATAAACGATCAAAACACAGACAAAAAAAAACAAAGCACACACCGACCAAAACAACAAAAGTGAATTGCACAGTCGAGAGAAAAGTTGGAAAAATCTCATAATTTACAAGTCACAATTATGTTCTCTTGTACAATTTACAATTACGCTACTCTATCGTCCCATGACTGTATGAGAGAAAAAAAAAGGTTGTATCCAACATGGTGGGTACGCTGGCCGTGCACACTGGGAGGTCTCTGACATGGTTAAAAAAAAAAAAAAAAAAAATGGAAGAACATAGTGCATTGTCCCAGAGCTATAATAGCAGCATGCAAGAGGCATTCTGAAAAGCCTTGGTAGGATATGTGGGGTTTATTTCACACTAATTCTTGAAAGTGAGTTCGGGGGGGGGGGGGGACACAAAGGACATTGTTGTTGTTGTAAAAACCAGCCCATGATTAGAGCGATGAGAATGGAGAGAAATAAGATCTGAGCTTTGCTGCTGTTGAGGGTTTCAAACTCGCGTGTGTGTTATGTAGGACAGGGTGCCATTTCACTATTATTACAGTATATAGACGTTGTCTTTCTGTTGTATCGTATAAGTATATAATACTCATAAGTTTGCTGTTGAAATGAAGGATAATGAGTGAGACGTGCAGTAATTCCTCACTGCGCAGGGTCGGTACTTCATTTCTTGTTCTTTTTCAGACCCTGTTCTGCAGAGAGGAAGATCAATTGGGGATGAATAGAAATGTTAACCTGTAGACAGTAATTGGATTTTGTTTGGAAAAACAACAAAACACTCTCAGCCTCGGCCTCCGGCGCCTTTATCAGGTGAAGCTGTCGGCAAGAGGTAAACGTGGGATAAGCCGTGGAGCCGCAGGCAGAATAATTATACACCAAAGTTACCTGGCTGATACCAAATTGTGCTTATTCAACTTGCATGATTTTAAGGTGAAAGCAGCTTGTTGTGCCCCCTCCCCCGGTGCGACGTCGGGGCGGTTGGACCTATCACGCCCGTCCGCGGGGACCGGGGTCGGTGCAGCGCCGGGTGTCAGGACCAGTGCGGCGCCGCCTCTCGCCCTCTCCTGGCCCCCGTCCGCTGGGATTGCCTGAGCCCGTCATCTCATCTCGTCTCGTCCAGTCTCCTCCGTCATCTACCGTTGCCATGGAAATGAGATGCTCAACTGCCACGGCGAGGGCATTGAGCCCCACCGTTTGGATTGTTCTGGCCAAGGGCGTTGGTCTCGTGGTCGGCACCTCCCCCCGCGAGAATCTTACAGAACAAGGCGTGATAGCCGTTCACGTGTCGACGGAACGAAAGAAAATATAATGAAAAGTAACGTCTTTGTTAATGAGCTACTGTACAGGGACGCGTGGGTCTCCGTGCATCGCTCACTGTCTCTCTTTGCAGCTCCATCCAACTGGTGGGAAAGGAGCAGGGGAAGAATTCAGACTTATTCAAGGTTCACAGCTCCCGCCTCGGCCCGAGTAGACACATTAGCATTTCCTTAAATTAATAATTTATTATTCGGAAACAGCAGCAAATGGCACCAGCCGCAATATCATTAGCCATGCATAGCAGCCGGGGCCTCAGAGCAGGGGTGTGATTTTTCTCTTTTCTTTTGTTTTCTTTTGTTTTCTTTTGTCCACCCCCCCCCCCCCTTCCATTCACAATGGATTAATGTAATAATCATGTCAGGCGTCGGAGGGTGGGATTGTTGAAACCGGAACGGCAGAAGGGATCAAGAGAGGAAATGGATAGTAATAGCAGCGCGACTCTGGGATGGAGGAGCGGTCTCCATGTTCAAAATGCGATTTAAAATAAATATCCATTTGCGTCAGTCCTGGCACTCTTGGCTACTGGCCAAATGTTGATCTGATTTTGAGAAATTACTTCAGCATACATGTCAAATGTCGGCATAATGTTGACTTGTATGAATGTTATTAAAAGTGACCAGCCTTTACACAGAATCAGAGAGTTGTAGAAAATATCTTATATTTAAGTAGAAGTAAGAAAAGCTATATGTTTAACATTCTACACAAGTAAAGTACTTCATACTAAATGTGCTCAAGTAAATAAAATATTTTAATATTTATTAAAAAATGTGTGTGTGTGTGTGTGTGTGTGTGTGTGTGTGTGTGTGTGTGTGTGTATATGTATGTATATATATGTATGTATGTATGTATGTATGTATGTATGTATGTATGTATGTATATATATAATGTGTGTGTGTGTATGTATGTATGTATGTATGTATGTGTGTATGTGTGTATGTATGTGTGTATTTATATAAGTATGTGTATGTATGTGTGTATTTATATATGTATATATATAAGTATGTATGTATGTATGTATGTATGTATGTATGTATGTATGTATGTATGTGTGTATTTATATAAGTATGTGTATGTATGTGTGTATTTATATATGTATTTATATAAGTGTATGTATGTATGTATGTATGTATGTATGTGTGTATATATATATACTGTATATGTATATATGTATATATTTATTTGAACCTCTATGGGTTGAGCTGAAGGTGTTGATAGTAATGGCTTCCTTTTATTACAATATAACAGAAATGCAAAGCTGAAATGCAAAGTAAAACCCTTTTTGTAAACTGGTTCCCACCATTATGAAAAGCCTTTTTGTAGAGAAATGTAAATTGTACTTGCAGGTAAATGCTGTTGGGTAAGATGTCACACAGTTCCAATGCAATGCTGTGACGTATAAACCTAAAGCCGCCTAAAATCGAATTATAAGTCAAGTACAGATACCTCAAAAGTTCAGTACTAAAGTAAGAATACGTGACAGATATAATGGATGTTTTCAGCTTTCGGAAAAGGGTCGAGGTGCTTGAGTTGATGGCGATTGAAATGGACCAGGTCTGTATGTAGCAAAGAGGAAAAAGGCACGAGTTAAAAGAATAAAGACGAGGAATATCCCCATGGAAATGGATGGAAATGGCGTTTGGCTGTGGTGACTTTAAGAGAGGAGAAAATTGGTGGAAATACAAAATAGCTTGAAGTGCAGTGGTGGAACACAATTGCTTTGGAATATAACTATAAATACAGTACTCAGTCAAAAGAGGAGCCCACCAACATTCATAATAAGTAAAACATTTCTCTTCTGTTGTTTCCTTCAGCTCTTTTGCATTGCTTGCATATTGCATATAAAAGGCTGAGATGAAGGTCTAGGGAGAACTAAGGGGGAATCATTGATCTGGTTTACCGCTATTGCATTTATTTTTCTTTGAATTGTATTTCTGCTATGTTGTCTATCATTTTGTAACACATTGTAATAAATTCCAATGTGGAAAATAATTTTTCAAAGAAGAAGATAAATCATTGACTTGTAGGCGACGGCATCAGGGCACAGACGGTGGTGAAGGCAACCAGGTACACACTGGAAATTTAAAGCGAGTGAGTTTTATTTCGATTTGGTGAGATTATCCACCGTGATGAGCTTTGCAGTGTACAGCAGGAGTATTCTACACACTGTTGCACGGGTGCAGCAGCCCCTCTGCTGCGGGAAAAAAAGAGAAGTGGTAAAAAGCCCACGTCATAAAAGTCACAAACCCCCAACAGGAAAGGAAGGAAAGATGGATGGTTTTAATTGCAGAGTTCCCATCTCGCATCGAGAAGGTTCCCGTTCCCTTTTTCTACCCCAAAGCCAAAGGTTTCCCGATTAAATATGCCCTTCGTTGTCAAACGTCTGGGAAATGCGTTTTTTGTTTTTAAAATATGGTTTCGTCCTTCTCTGTAGGAGACATGCCTCCCTGCCCCCCATGGAAGCCATGGAGAACCCGGGCGGCCCGCCGTCCTCGGGCTGCAGGAGACAGCTCCCCTGTCGCAAGTGGAAGTCGGCCTCCTTCGGGTACAGTAAGACGCGGTCGTCTCAGCCTGTTTTGACGTGCGCGGCGCCTCGGCCGGACAGTATGTCTCTCATCTTTTCCTCTGGCCTTGTTCGTGTCACCGAGACGCCCAGCCCCGTGACTCTCGGGCACGCCCTCGCCGCCGGCGTGTTCCGTACTCTGTGTCCTGTTGTTTAAGGCTGTTTAAGCTCCAATCATCTGGTTTTCTTTTATGACGTATCGCTTTAATGTCGGCGGCGTTGTTTCCCCCGACTCTCCCACGGTAAAAACCTATGGAAACTGACTTTGCCGGGGGCTCATTAGGCTCACCCTGGATGACACAGGAACCCGATGTATTAGCCTCTACAACCAATTACCCATCTGCCTTTGCAGAGCGCGGCGCCGGAGAGAGGCTGCCAAGTTGCCAGCAGAGATGGATGAGATGAGATGAGATGAGAGAAGAATGGGAAGTCCACACAAGAGGGACAAACCGGAGGGGGTGGGGGCCGGGGGGGTGGCGGCGGGTTGTGATGGGAGTTTAAAAGGCACTTTGCATCACCGTGTGCTTCATCATTAAATAGCAATCAGCTCAGACTCTGTAGCCCGCGCTACAGCTCAAGAATCAATCCAAAATTCACACCAGTCGCACTCCCTATCCATAAAGGAGCGGCATGCCGGGGGTTCAGGGAGTCGGAACATCTGCGAGCGCCCCGGACTGAAATGAGGAGTGGTTGCCGCCGAGCTTGTTTATGTCGCTGACTCGCCCCGATGCAGAGGTTGCAAAAAAGACAAAGCACTCAGGAAAGCTAATAGGTTAAATGGATGATGACACGCCTCTGATGATGGGTGGCTGTTTTTTTTCCCCAACTCTTGTCTCACGCAGTTGTTTGTTTGCACGCTCACTTATCTCCCAGTCACATTTCATTTCTCCGACAAGCCCTAATTAAGAATCTGGTGCTGACGCCTCACTTGCATACACTCTTCACAACCTGATGAGTTTTGGATGGTTTGCACTGTTATTTGCGTCATTCTGCAGGTTTCTCCCTGTTATGACAAAAAAGTCACTTGTTAATTCTTTGAAGTTTTTGTCCCCAAAACTATGGAGTGCCCGATTCCTATCCTATTATTGTTATTATTATTATTATTATTATTATTATTGTTATTATTATTATTATTATTACAAGAGGTTTTTGTGTTGTGAATGCACAACAGTCAAAATATAATAAAACTTTGCGTTTTAGTTAGTTAGTTAGTTAGTTCCTCCCGTTCCTTCTGGAACATTGGGCGACGAGCCCCCACCATTTGCTCTTTACCAGAATGGCTTCTTCTCATTGTTTCCGTAACATGCTTTTTTTTTTTACGGGGTGAGGTTGTTAACCCCCCACGCGTTTAGGCATTAATGCAATTGCATCTCCTTTGTCAACGACAAAGAGTAGACAAAGAAATGTGAAACGACAGAAAACTACTGAAAGTTATTTCAAGTGCTGTACGGCTCAAAGGAAGCTTACACCTAATTTAATAAAATCAAAGAGTCCTGTAAAAATGCTTTTCTCTTGACATGATAGTACTGCGCGAGTGTCCCAGTTGGTGATTGATCTCGCCGCCCGGGTCTCTGTGCAGCACAGGAGCCGGAGCAAGCGAGGGGAATTTTAATTTGCCTTTTGCGAGCTGCTGTGTCATCTCTTGCAGAGTGTTGAATCATTCCACTTGTTTTGGCTGCAGTGTTTGGAGTAAACACATCAGACACCAAGTGTCACTTTCTATGCAGATTTACGCTTTTCTTGCCATCCTTTTAGGAATTTAAATTCCAATGGATTGTTGTTGGTGCAATTAATAGGGAATATATATTGAGATTTCACATATTAGTGTTACACAGTACTACTGTGTTGTAATACAAACTAAGCCAGGGTTATTCAATTGTATTTTTTGGGGGCCTGGTACCAGCAACCTGGTACCAGCTTAGGGGCCTGACAAATTCATCAAGCAATTTTCGTTGTTGAGATCAAGAGCTTGTTGTAGCTACAAAGAAAGAACAAAGTGCAAAACCACCTTCACATTCTTCAATTTCTAAAAAAGCTTAACATTAACTCATGCGTTTCTAGATAATATTCTCTCAGGTTTTCTATTCTAGTGCACATGGCTTCTGCATAGTCATGAGGTTGTTGCTACTTCAAACCCTACAGGTATTTCTAAAATTAATATGACTACAGTTCATCACTATCCTTGAAATCTATTCAAGGGCCAGTCTGCATTAATACATGGGCCCCATTTGGCCTGCAGGCCAAGGTTGAATTGGCCTGAACTAAGCCTCAAAAAAAATTTAATGTTGCAGTGAAAAAAACCCCATATATATATATATATATATATATATATATATATATATATATATATATATATATACAAATGAGTGACGATAACCTAAGAAATAGAAAACAAATCTTAATTAGTATTTTTTTATAAAAAAAAATTATATTTTGAGATGTGAAGATAACCGCAAATAAAAACAGAAACATGTCAACTTTACTGTTAAAAATGTACACATGGCAAATGAAAAATATGTAGATATATAAATACAAATAAGGATATGGAATAAAATGTAGACAGTATTGTGCAAATTTTTCTCTTGCTGCCATGTTCTGGCATCCCCGGTAAATCTCCTCCTCGTCTTGTTTGGCCGTTATGTGTTGTGTGGACTCGGTGGTGAATAATGACTGTGGCGGTCGGGCGCTTGGTTATTCTGCAGGTTGTGCCAGCCGGCATGGCTGCTACTTCAAGATGAACAATAGAAGCAGCTTTAATTACTTTGGAAGTACAACGGCACGCATATTAACCTTTCGGAAGAATTAATTGTATTCACTGTGCCGCCTGTTGTCGCCTATTAATCAAAATATTTCAGCGCGCAAAAAAAAAAAAAAAGGAGTGTTGTCCCCTGGGAAACTGTGACTTTTCTTGACATCCCCCCCCCCCCCTGCAAAATTGAAAAGCCAAACGATGTCGTCAAATAAAACGTAACTTTCTACATCAGCAACACCCGAGCAGCCGCCACCACCGCCAGTCGTATTGTTCTGACGATGAATGTGCAGCATGACCTCGATCCCCCAAGAGTTAGTCGCAAGAATCGGTAAAAAAAGAATACTAAATAACTAGAATAAATAGTGTGGACAAGAAGCCACAATGGAGACAGACAGGGAGATCAAAAGTTAGAACTCGGTCGGGCTAGATGTGATGTCAGGCGCTTCCTGAAAACAGTTGTATATATTCCTCGCGGAATAATATATTTTTAGATATATTTTAACTATTATTAATATCTATTATTCAAAAAGGAAAGAAGTCAGAATAAGAGGTGTTACTGTGTATACATGCATTTAAAACGCTCCTTACTGATTGGGGCACTGCTGAATTATAATAATACTAATAACATACAAACGATCATGAGTTCTTATTTTATTTTATTCTATATTATTTGACTTACTTACTGCATTGCGTTTTAGAAATCAGCTCGTGAGTCAAGTAGAAATTTTTGGGTAGCTATTGTGTTCAGTCTAGAACATAATGTGCGTAACCACCGGGGGCGTTGCATTGACATTTCACTGCATATATGTATGAAAGTATGTATATGTATGTGACGAATAAACCTCTTGAATCTTGAATCTTGAAACGATCATGTCCTTAAAACCCATTTTTTTAAAAACCCATGAACATGTGAAACCCGTCGTCTTGACCGTTATCCAGCTGGTTTCACACATTTATCAAATCAATGCACCTTAAACAATCCAACCGTAGGACATTTTTTTTCGAGATTTCACATTTTCATCTTTGACGTTAACATAATTTTTTTGTCTTGTAATTCCAAATCCCCCGTTCTTTCATCTCAGCCGTCCTTATGTGGGGTTAACAACACAAGCGCTCATTGTTTACCTCCATGTTTTCCCCCTCAGTCCTTGTTGCCCTCAGAGCCTCATCAGTGACTTACGCGTCTCTGGCTTGTGCCTCAGATTTATTCCCAGAACAAAAAGCTCATTAGGACTTTGATTGCACTCTGTGGTCCTTGAATTAGAGGAAGAGGGTTACCACTCCACAGTCATCAGAGGCGGGAGACCGCCGCCGACGTGTGACAAATGCTCCGGCGTATTCCTGCGCCCGCTGTAACGGCCTGACGAGCGGATTCTCTGGGGGAACGCTGCGACACTTAACTCCAGTTTCGATTCCCTATTTTTCCGCACCCGACACCCTGTGTCGGATGCTTTTCTCCTCCGTTCGCCATCCCCTCCTTTTTAGCTTTGTCTTTTTCTTTCGCCTTTCAGTGTTATGGTGTACCTTGTACCTTTCCATCTGTGGTCATCCCTCACCCTCTCCGCCTCTTCACTTGCTTTTCACCAGTCTGCTTCACTTCTATGCGCGGAATAAAATAATCCTACTTAAATAATCCGGAAATAAAAAATGCCTTTTCCGACATGTTTGTTACGCTTTATTCAAGGTGAATTAGTTCTAGGCTAGAAAGTCCTCAGGTAATTAAGGAGTAGTCAGCTCCTTCTGTCTGGTCTTGGTGCTGGTCTTAATCGGGATAATCCCTTTCCTCTATTGTCAAGGTTCCACCTCTGTTGTAGGTATCCAAAGATTTAATTGAAATCTTCACTTAGACCTAGATTAGCTCTAATCTTCCTTCTGGAAATCCATTTTTTTTTTTTTTTTTCAGCCAAGGGCAAGTCTGAGACTATTTATAACCACGACCGATAAAGGCCATTCCGGTTAGTCCAGATTAAAAGTGTGATTTGGTCCAAGATGAGGCCTTATCTGCATCCGCTTCACCACCCCATAAACGTTTTGTATCACATAATGTTCTCTGGGGGGGTTGGGATTGAGGACAGTGATGTGCTTTTCCCCTCTACCGCAGTGTCAGCTGTGTTTGACACCTAACGCTCTCCACTCGACTGCGGCGTGTGAAGAGGCGACGGCAGGAAGTGTCCCTTTCATCCGTCGGAAAGAAAGTCAGAGTGGAGCAGCGAGCGCCCGGGCCGGTGGGGACGCGGGTTCGCGGCTTATGGCGATACGGCGTAATTGCTCGATAGGACTCGCTATCTGAAAGCGGGCAGCTAGAGTCAAACTTGAAAGGAAAGAGTCCATGAGCTCCTTATTATTATTATTATTATTATTATTATTATTATTATGATATTATGTGTACCAGTCTGACGTAGGAATACAGATTGCCTCATCAATAGCAGAATACAACTTCCTCCACCCCGCGGCAAATGAAAACCCATTGGCTAAAAGGTGGTTCTAGCGTACTGGAACGGGGGAGTGGAGTATATTGCCTGTTGTATTTATTGCCTGCAGCGAGCTCCTAATGCAGCACCGTCCATGTTAGCGCCTCCCTGCGCCTCAAGGCTCCCTGACAGAAGCTCAAACACCCGACGTTCCCTGCTTCGCCTGCTCGTTTGCTTTATGCCTCCCTCTTTGATTTATTTTTTTTCTTCTCCCCTTCTGCTCTTGCCCTTTCTTCTTTAATCTTTAATCTGCACGCCCCCCCCCCCCCACCCCCCCCCCCCCCCCCCCCCCCTCCCCGTGCTGATTAGCAGGAAATAAGGTCAGACCAGGGCAGGGCAGGGTTTGGGAGTCTGGCCGTGGGGGTCAAACTGGAGTAAATCTCTCCACGACATTAACGCCCTGTTCGCCTTCCGCCCTCCCCCCGGCTTATTTTCCCGTGGCGTCCATCAAAATATGTCCGCGGGAGCGCTGGTGTTGCACTTCCCCGCGTTGGGTTCTTCTGACGGGGCGTGGGATGTCAGTGTGAAACCGCAGAACTGAGCGAGGGGCTTCAATTTGTGTATAATAATCCACGCTCTTTACAATCTTCATTATGGCCGATGGCTGTATCTGTGGCGGTGCTTATCTCCAGGCTCTGTGGTAATAACACTGCAGAGCCTATTGATTACCAGGAATGGCCTCGCTTCCTGTGATCGCAGCCTCGCCGGCCGCCCCCTGCAATTGGCTAATGTGTTATTCGCCGCGCAGGAAGAAGGCGCGTTGAACGGTCCTCCCCTCAGGGACCCGCACATGGCGGAGACGGGCCAAACATTTGGTTGTTTCAGGAGATTATGCTTGCATAGAAAATTGCATAAAGCGTCCCTCTATAGAGGATTGCATATTGTTTTGTGTGAAATTCACTCCACGTGTCTTGATCAACCTCTTGATCGTGTCAGACGTGGAGGGGGTTGAAGAAAACACGCTATTATAACATGGCAGCGTCACGTTACAATGTTTAAAAAAGTCATTCTTCGTTTTACAGAACACGACATGATCGAAAGCGCTTGCCAAATTCAAAAACAAATTTGAATCATCGAGTTTGATACATTGTTTCTCCTTTTTATTTACTCCTGCCCGTATTACAAGGTTCCCGGTTTACCAGATGGGAAGTCACAGCGTAACCATTTAATAGGCCTATGAAACAAAAAGCCCACTTTCATAATGCGTCTGAACTCTAGGGAAGGCTCTCTTGGGCGCCCTTTGATGTGCCGGGGCTTCTGTTTTCGTCATCACATTCTGTGTGAGTTAATCACGGGCTTCATGCTGGGCGACGACGCTGCTTCGCTGGAAACACAGAGTCCAGGATCTGGCATAAATAAGGCCATGTGGCTTATGATAAGTTGAATTAACTCCCTCTCTGTAGGAACCGATGGGGGATGACGCTCACAAATTGTGTGCGTGCCTTTCATATGCTAATTTATGTCATTTATCCCCTCTGGGGGAGGACACCACGTGTGTGTTTGGGCATAAATGAACGTACCAATATGTTTTTTTTTGTCATAATTATGTGTATTTGCGTAAGAGCATGTGGGGCTTGTTGTTATTTATCATCATATGTTAAGATAAGATAACACTTTATTAATCCCCAGGGGGGGAATTGAGGTACAGCAGCAGAAGTTGACAGAACTGTACTGTTCAAGTCAAAAGGTGTATACAGTAGGAACAGGCCCATTGTCTCTCAAGCGGAGATGGATTCGTTAATTCATGCTTTTATATCGTTCCACCTTGACTGCTGCAGCTCCCTTTTCACCTACCTCAGAGAAACATCCCTGGATCGCTCACGAGGTGTCCAAAATGCTGCTGCTAAACTCTCCACCAGGTTCCTCCAAAAGGTCACATGTGAGGCAGATTCTCGTTGCTCTTCACTGGCTCCCCATCAAGTTCAGAATCCAGTTTAAACGTGTTGCGATCACCTATAGAGCTCTGCATGGTCAGGCGCCTGCCTACATTAGAGATCTACTGCAGCCCCACATCACCAGCAGGTCTCTGAGGTCCTCTGATCAGGGTTTGCTGGTTGTTCCTCCATCTAGAACAGAGACCTAAAGGAGACTGTGCTTTTGAGGTTGTGGCTCCTAAACTTTGGAGCTATCTCCCCTTGGAGTTAAGATCTTTGGATAGCTTTAAAACCTTTAAAAAGCAGCTTAAGACCCATTTGTTCAGACTTGCCTTTGTATAATTGTTTCTATTTCTTTCAGTTTTTTTAAATTGGGTTTTATGTATGTTTACGCTTATTTCCTCTGTCAAGCACTTTGTGACGTCGCTGCTCTTGAAAGGTGCTATATAAATAAAGTTACTTACTTACTTACAGCACTGCATTATTATGCAATGATGGTACGAGCAAATAAAGTAAATATGCCGGTAAAATAAATACACGTATAGCCGTGTTATATAAATATATCTAAAGCCACTTCTTCTCCTTCTCAGTGCATCAGGAAGTGCAGTGCATCAAGAATCATTACCCGTTTGGAATTGGTTCCCAATTTCCAGCAGAATCAATGAGCCGCCACGCTCACGACTCCCCTCGCCGATGTCTGGCAGCTGGATGCTTCATCTTTGCGACAGCCTTTCCCGGTGTATCCAGCGCGCTGCCATGCACGCTGAAAGTAAAGATGGAACTTGGTGGAAATTGTATGAAGTCAAAATGAAAGAAAGTGAGCGATCAAAGCCAATTTTGACACCATGGAACACTGGCAAACAATATCACACTACCACACCACGGTGGAGGGCGGAGATGCAGGGCAGTGGCTTTTGTCTAGGTTATCTTGAAAAGCAATTACGAGACGGGAGAAGTGACTCCACGGCCATATCTTCTGCGACGAACAAAGGTCGTTCATCTAAGTATCAGTACCCTCGACGATTCATACAGGAACCGATCGGAGAAATATTAGAGAATCAGGTCGATGGGGAGAATCAAAACTCGGCATTGGAATCGATGATATCCTTATGACTTCATTTTCCTTATGAGAGCGCCAGTTTACATAGAAACACTTACACTACACTTTTTTTTTTTTTACTTATTAATAAATATTTCCATATTTTTGTTTTTAAAATCAAAATGCAAGACAAGCCATGTAACCACACAAGGTCCAAAGTAGAAGTAGAGCTTTGGACGTCTGTCCCTGTTTGATTTGGCTGACATTGCCGTTCCCAGGGCAAACACACCAGAGGTCACAGACCTCCATGCTGGTACAGGTACACACAGCGGTGTGGAGTTTGGAGTTCGGACCTCCACCAGGGGTGTTCCAGTGTCACCCCAATTAGTCCTCCAATTGGGTTGCTTTGGCTAATTAGAAACCCGAAATAGCTTGAAGGTGTGAGTGGTGGACAGCCGTCCCATTCAAGATTCATGTCAGAGCTGTAGTAAGCTGGTGAGACACTGATAAGAATGGGGGAATATGTGTGAGGGGGGGATGGATATATTGATCGATGGATGGTTGTGTAAGGAAGTGTGTTTCGTTTGAAAAATACCCAGAACACATTGGATGTTATTTTTTGTTTTTTTTTGCTGAATGTCTAAACCCCACACACTTTGAACACTTGTTCAAAGTGTTCCAGCGGCTTGTGTAGACTCTGCCCGACTGTTTACTTTAGATAAGGTAAGTTCATGTTTTTTGCTTTTTTTTTTTTCCCCCTCCTCTCTCTGTAACCTACGGTGTAATTCCGGGAGCTTGAACCATGCCTCGGCGGCACAGCGCACGATCACATCAGCCGGGTGATTTGTCACAATAAGCGAGATGTTCCCTGACATATGATAATGCGTAGCACTGACAATGCTTCCGAGAGGGGACTGGCGGCCGCACAAACAGGTTCTTAAATCACAGCGAGAAGCTGCTTTGCATTCCCCGGTATCAGTGTGACGTTAGCCTTTGTGGTGGTCACCGCAAAAGGGAAGGCTACAAAACAGATTGAATAGGAGGGGGGAAAAAGTGAAATCTCTATGCATGAGAAAGCAGCTTGATTGGAATTTTGATTGCGGCCCCTTCTTGACGTAGAGCAGACAGACATTTCATATTTGGTACAGGCTGTTCCAGTGTGGAAAAACCAGCGAGTGCAATCCCTTCTCCGAAAAAACAAAACGGCATCCGGATGATCCCCTTGTCACTTCACAGGTGTTTCATTCTCGAGATGAGATTGCGCGTGACATCAGTCTAATCTCAGCGCCGGTATCCAGTTGATACGGACAGATGCCCAATGAGGACGCTTTTATTCATGTTGCATTGCCAATCCGGGCGCTCTTGGACGTCCCCCCTCCCCCACCGATATGGGCAGAGATTTGCGATACGGGACAGGTCCCCCTGCATAGCTTATCATTTCATTAGTTCCACGCCACAGTAATGCCAGCCGAGGGGCCTGCAAGCACTTCAGATGGATCACCCCCTCTGATAGCGGGCATTTGCAATTTTATAGCTTTATATCACAGCTGGAATGGAGAGGGGAAGCTGGATGAGGGGATGAGGTTTTGAGCCTCGGTGGCACACTCCCTCTTCCTAGGAAATCACAACAGGAGAGGTATTTGGTCGGTGTGTGTACCCGATAGGATATTCTGCTGTGCCTGTGCCTGTGCCTGTGCGTGTGCGCGTGTGTGCGTGTGCGCGATTTATCCGTCCCAGCCCGTGAGCAGCAACTTACAGAAAAGGATTAGAATGCACACATGGATGGTCCTTTTTTATCCGCCTAAACTGCGGGGCAGACTGAGCTTCGCAGGTGAAGCTCTTCCATTTTATTTATTTATCAACGGATGTGTGATAAGAGATTAGATTATGAGATTATGAGATTATGACGATCTCCTCCCGGGGTCCCATAAAGTGCTTTCTAGGTGAGATGCGCTGCGTTTTTCGACGTCTCTCTCACCGTGTTGAGACCCTTCGTGTTGCCGTAGACCAGTGGTTATCAACGTGGAGTTCAGGGACCCCCGAGAGATCCATCAGGAGGTTCCAGTGGGGTCTCCAGCTAATTAATAATTCAACTTTATTTCAGTTACCAGACCAGAATGTACAATGGATGTTTTTGATCTCTTTAACTACTGTATAGACAGGTATGGAAGTTTGCACATGTAACTCACACGTAACAATACAAAATATTTTCATATTGGAATCCCAGAGATTCCAATACGTATGAAATTCATGGTCCTTGATATGAAAAAGCAATTTCCCCTGGAAACCACCAGGTCTGACAGAAGGATTTCATAGATCACAGTGTGTTTCATAGCAAGGGTTGGATGGACTCTCTCTCTCTCTCTCTCTCTCTCTCTCTCTCTCTCTCTCTCTCTCTCTCTCTCTCTCTCTCTCTCTCTCTCTCCTCGCCCGCCCCAGGGCTGTGAGCCACATCGCTTTGACAGAGGAAAGCCCTGAAAAAGCACTGCTCCCTCTTTCCGTAGAGATAAATGGAGAGAGCCACGTCGCTGTGTTATTACGTTATAACAGCTTCATGAAAAGTAAATGCCCCGCTTCCTGACAGGGGGGGGGGGGGTGAGGGGACCACCGGGGACAATTTTTCCATTCTCTTGAAGTTAATTTGGAGTGGTTAGGGGGGGGGGGGAGTTTTTGTGGAACATTTATCTTCATCCCAACTATGCTGTTTGCATCCCAGGAAGCAAATGAATGGATCCATTTTGAGCTCTATTTTGTGACATTAATCAGTCCCAACCTATGGGATAAGCATTTTTTCCCCGCTTTGGAATTAGGCGCATGGCACCTTCAATACAACGGTCAGCCTTCATTCTTTAAAAACCGATGCTGAAATGGTCATGCAGTGCCACCTTGTGGTTAGGTTTTTGTGCTGTTAATGTTCTCTCTATTGCTCTCTCTCGCTCTCTCTCTCTCTCTCTCTCTCTCTCCCCCGCTGGCTCTCTCTCTCAGAGGAACCCCCGCAGTGCAGCTTAGCTAAGGACTAAATGAGGCGTCCCGCTGCTCGACAGGCACGGACAGATCCGTCGGCGCACATCTGTCACAACACTTCCGACGTATTGTACGGAGGGACTCAAAGTCACACAATCGAAATCTGACGTTCAGTGTAAAAGCTGCCAAACTCTCCCCTAACACCCAAGGAAAGTGAGCGGCACCGGAACGAAGCTGACTTCAATCAGCTCGGCGCTTTGAGATGAAAGTACCGCGGTGTTGGCGTCGACCGGAACACCTAAAGTTTGATAAGTATGTGTTCAAGTGTGTGTGTGCGTGTGTCCGTGCACTTTTATTTCCCTCCCTTGTTCGAGATGGAAAATTCAGACTCGAGTGTTTCAAACTTGGATGTCGACCTTGAAGCAAATGGGCCCGAAGGCCTTCTCAGCCGTTTCCCGGCTTTCCCCACTTCTGGGTTTCGCTCGGCTGTTTAAGACACAAATGGAGATATCTTCCCCCGCCCAGAAGCCTCCCCGAGCCAATTGGCATTCTGCTGCCTCTCCGGCTCCACCGCCGGACTGATTCCCTCACACTTTGAGATTGTGCCCGCTGAGGAAGCTCCGCAGTTGGCCGCCTTTTCAAGAGGGCGCAAATGAGGTAATTAGGCTGGAGCTCATCAATATGCACATCCTTTGAAAGTGAACGCCAGCAACGCGCTGCTTTTGGTGTGCACGCCTATGTGTATTTATGGTGTAACACCACCTGAATACCGGCACCAAAGACATTGGGATCATCAGGGCACAGTTAATTGTCCTCATAAGGTTTTAACGGCACCTAAAATCGTGCGTGCGTCTGTTTTGTTTTGTTTTGGTTGTACACGTGTCTGTATTTCTCACATGTCTGCATCTCGCAGGTCCAGCCCGCTCCAGCAGCCGGCCAACACCTATTAATCCGGCATCACTGAATTAATAGGTGTCATACGGCGCCAGAGGAGAGTTTTGCGAGCTCGGGATGAGATAGCTGTGTTTTATGTCTCCAATGGCACGTACTGTAGGAACACACACCGATGTGTGCGGCCATCAAATGCCATGTTAACTAATATTAAAGGCCCTTAAGCTTACACTTTAGAGTGGTCCCCGTGTGTGCTGGCCTGTGGTTTCGCTCCAGTATGAGTCCTGGGTCGTGAACATGAGGATATTTGTCAATTTGACAGATTGTCCTGCTCGCCGCTCCTCTTTCTCTTCCCCCGTCTTCATGTGTGCCCTGACTACTAATACCCTGCCTCGGGCTCGCTGATATGCTCTCCATAAGGAAGGGAATGGATCACGTCCCGGCCATATTCAAAGCTCATTTGCAATGTTCTCCATCTCTCTCTCTCTATCTCTCTATCTCTCTCTCTCTCTCTCTCTCTCTCTCGGCTTTTCTTCTCCTCTGTTCTCTTCTCTCTGCTGAATGCTGGTGCTTGTTTGCAGACCAGAATGAATGGTATAGTTAGGAAGTATATTTCAGCTCATAAACCATAACATAGCCATTTTATTAAACCAAAAAAAATTCTAAACTAAACGCATGTAAACTTCTCCCAAGCATGGGCACGTTCTCATCCGATCAGCGTCGGCTTTCGCCGGCATGCAGATAGAGCGGCTCCCAGTTTGAGCCATTAAGTTTTTACTGCCAGGTTTCTCAGCCATCTCTGGGTTTTAGGAGCGCAATATGAATGGAAAATTCCATTCTCGGTCTACGGGGGGAAATGAACCCCCAAGGAGATCTTGATATGAGTCCAGGCCCACTTATTGCTCATGTCGCTTCCCGTTCATAATGGACTCCATCCAATGTCGTGTCTGCCGTGATGCCTGCAATGCTACCTTTTTGTGAGAGTCTGAACTCGTATACGAGGTCCTTTATCACTTTACAAAAACACTAATTGATGATGCCTCATGTAGTTGTAACCAGTTGAGCGACACAACGGCACTTTCCCCATTTGACTTTAATGTGACTTTGCTTTGTCCAATAGCATTTATCCCGGGTGTAAAACACACGCTCGCACACACACACACACACACATACACACACACACACACACACACACACACTCCTCTGTGAGCTATTAGCGTTTCCCTATCTGGTTGGGTGCCTGGCTCAGCCGGTCTTGTCTCCTGGAGACCTCCATCAGCTCTGGTTTCTCTGGTGCTGATGAGAGCCCGTCTCCATGGACCCTGTTACCAGGCGATGATTGTCAAACGTGTGTTGCTTCCTCGAAAAGTGGCTCCTCAGTCCTCTGGATTCTGATAGCTGTAAGCAATTCCGCTATGTACACCATTCACCATTTATGTGTCTGTGAAGTGCTTTCATCTTCAGTTTAATTCAGAGTGCTTTGTCATCTGTCAGAGTCGTCACCCCCCCCCCCAGTCAAAGGGGAACCCTAATAATTGTTGCTTTATTTCTGCTTAATATTTCACACATTTGATCTGGGTTCTGCATTGGTCCTTCATGATGCAAGGGCTGTGCAAGGCGAGACACAGAATTTCACACACACACAGACACACACACAGACCCCCTTTTTTTACACAGTGTCAAACCGTTGTGTCCGATAAAACTTGCTCGATTTCTCAAAGAGACCTATTACGCTGTTCATTCGATGAAATGACCTGTCTTCCTCCTCGTTATAGATTTTTCAGGAGCTTCCATTACACCCCCCCACTTCTCTCCCCACTCCTCTTGTGTTTTACTCTGGGCACAGTTGTTCAGATCCGCACAGCTTTTGCCGGCTCTCGGCCCTCCTTATTAAGAGCGCTTACCTGGCGACTTATTTGCACGGCGCCTCATTAGAGCGGAAAAGCCTCAGCCTCTGTTTCTGAATTAAATTTCACAGGAGAGGAAAATAAAGGGACTGGGCGGCTGTGATGGGGGGTGGGAGGGTGGCAGGGAAAAGAGTGTGTTCTGAAGAATAAAGATGTGGGTAGCTTTGAGAATGGGGTGGAGGGGTGGGGTGGGGGGGGAGGAAGAGAGAGCAGAATGGCATGATAATGAGCCCTACCTCTGACACATCCTCCTGTTTCTATGGAGACCAAGGAGCCAATCGCACGGCCCTGCTGAGGACTGTACTACCGAGAGCGGAGGAGAGGGTGGAGCGGTGCGTACGGTGATGGTTGTCGTATTAATGAGATGGCGGAGGTCGCCTGGCAGCCCTCCTTCAGGCCGCGTCCTTTGATGTGGATGGCCAACGGCCGCTGGCCTCCAGCCCTGGCAGCATCACAGCTGCCGTCAAGCAGCGGGCTTTTAAACCGAGGCCCTGGATCAGCAGCAAACGGGCAGCCCCCCCTCACCCCCACCGCCCCCCCTACCTCTGCCTGCTGCTTGGGCGCTTCTTGTTACATCACGTAGACGCCTGCCTGTGTTTGTGACTGGGAGGGAAAGAGAGAGAGCAAGTGAGAGAGAGAGAGAGAGTGAGAGACTGAGCTCGTGTGTGCACGCCGTCCCGCCATCCAGTCACATTGACCACCAAACAGGATGGACAAGCCCAGCGTGTGGCGCGCCGTGGTGAGCAGCACCGACCCCCGGCGGGCGCGGGACCCAGGGTCCCACTCCAGCAGACCGGGCTCCGCCATGGGCTACCGGCTCTATGACATGTGAGTAAGCGTGTCGGGTGTGGAGCGGGGAGGCTTGGTCGGGAAGACGGGGCGCCCCGGTCCCCGGGGGTGATACCGGTCCGGTGCTGGTGGACAGGGACGGCAGTGGGATGGATGGTCGGTGCCGGATGATTTGCTGAGTCACCTCTGGCACCCAGACCTTTCTCTGCCCTTTCCCGTTGTCTTGTCTCTGCCCGCGTTCTCTGTAAACAATGCGTCTGGCGGGAGAGTGGAAATGTAATGAAGTCAAGTGAGAGGTTTTTCGGAGCCTTTGAAGGCTGGAAAGATTATTCAGTTGTGGATGATGATGCGACAGCTCAGATTTCGCACATGGGTACCTTCCAGCACAGTGTGTTTGTGCGCTTGCATCTGTGTGTTTATTTGTGTCTGTAGGCGTATATGTGTGTGTACGTGTGTTTGTGTGTAGCCTTTGTAGAGTGCATGTGTGTATACATGTGCGTGCATGGCGTGTGTGTGTGTGTGTGTGTGTGTGTGTGTGTGTGTGTGTGTGTGTGTGTGTGTGTGTGTGTGTGTGTGTGTGTGTGTGTGTGTGTGTGTGTGTGTGGCAAATGCGGCTGGGACTGGCCAGTTATTTTTGGGATGCAGTCATTTAAATCTTACAGTCTGTGTTTGGACCCGCGCGTGTCTCTCCGGCTCAGCTCCTTAGCCATGTGCAGGGAAGATTGCTTGTGGAAGAAGATTATCATGAAGTGCTCATTTTCCCCCCATTTTTTGGGGGGTTTTGGAGGCTTGTTATTTTGGGTTTTCACGAAGGTTTGCTCTGCTACCAGTGTCGCTGACACTGCGAACGTGACATGACATGAAAAACCAGAAAGTTCACTGTGCACTTTATTTACTGAATAAGGATTTGTTTGTACTGTCTTTCTTTTGCAAGCGCTTACTCGATTCGATTTTCCTTTATGAATGTTTGCAGGATGCCTCCAATGAGATGGCTCTTATACAATTATCTTTTTGAATACAATTATTTTTCATTGCATAAAACCTCACTGAAACAGGCGGCTATTGCATAATGCTGTACACGATGGAGGTATCCATCCGATTATGCCTTTTTTGCCCTTCACAGGCCGTCTGCTTTTTCACTCCCAGGCATTGGCATAACATCTCTGTACATGTCCAGAATGTATTTTACGGTGGAAAGTGTAATTCTCATATTATCTTTTTTGTAAAATCCCTAAATATATGAACATCGCCGTCCTGAACGTTATATTTTTCCTGCTGTTACGTGATTCTCTACCCGCCCGTGGTTTTACTGCTGGTACACCGTCTATGCCAGCCCCCGGTTGCTCCTCGGCCTCAGCCTGGCCTCCTGGTATACGATGACCACTTTGCGTGACAAACACATTCTTTTACTCAAGCAACTGAAGAGACGCGCTGCAGCTTAACGGCGACGTCTTGCTGTGCCCTTCTCAGGCAGACTGAGGTCTGTTCTGAGTCGGCTCGAATTACACCTTCAGGAAATATCTGGAGCTGGATGAGTACCGTCCCCTTTTAAATGTCATTTCATCATCGTGGACGGCCCAGGGGCTCTCTGGATTTGTAATGCAGGAGCCATAACACCGGGAGCCAGGAGGGCACGCCATCCTCAGCTCCGCCGCAGAGCATGTTGGCCTGAGTGCATATTGCTTTTCTCAACTCTGACCTGTGCGGCTGCAAAGGCAGGACGCGGCTTGATTTGTGAACCAGGGAGCGTGTTTTGTTCCATTTAACACAACAAAACAAACGAGTGTGTCATATGCTACCCTGGAAAACGCACACTCTGCATGCAAGACAAGCGAAACTAAATGTCTCTAATGTATTTCAAAAGAATAATCGACCCAGGTCTGTCGCTCCGCGGTAATTTGTAGCCGGGCAGGGCATTTTGTTGACAAGGCATTTAGGTAATTGGTTGTCTTACATTTTTCTGGTGCAGAGGAATGTACCGCCGGTCCGCATACCACAGAGAAATATGTCCAATTATCAGAAAAATACAAAATGATCTGACATTAGACACACTAAGTATCTTATAAACAGAACAAATCACTGCTCCAGGCTGCCCCCCCGGAGGAAGGACAAGCCAGGATGGGTCAAATGCAGAGGCCTCATTATACCGGCCACCGTCCAAAGCATGTGCATGTGTTGTAGTGTGGTTTATTGCGTGACAATTAAAGATTCTTCTTCTTCTTCTTCTTAAAATCATGGCACAGTTATGTCATTATGGACAGTAGCTGCATCCATAGCCCCTGGCGTATCGGAGGGGTTTTGACTGTGTTTCTCCCTGTGCTGTAGGTCTGTAGATACTTGACACCAGTATTGTTACCCAGCCCTGTTGTTCACTCTCCAGCCATCACTACCTGCTCCTCTGTCAGAGTGCAGGTTAAAAGTGCCTGGTCAGTCCATTTACCTGTGCACCCTTGAACGCGAAAGTCTTATCAGACGTCGGAGGTTCTCAACTCCCTCAGGAGTTTACCCAATTGATGCGCTGCAATTCCAGATCACAAAAGCTACGTTTTGCTTATTGTATCCCAAGCCTTTTTCTTTCTTGTCTGTCTATGCAAATGTATCTTCCTGCATGCTTGGATTTAGAGAGTCTCCTTCTGTATGGGTCTATCAAGCGAAAATGCAAGGAAAGATAAAAAGTGCAACGTTAAGCGTTATGGATTTTATGTTCATTGAGATAATGCAGCACATCCTTAGGAGACACGTGCGCTGTAATAAATCCAGGGCAGCGGCAATGCCCACTCTTCGTTATTGGCTGTTGTATTTTATTTATTTTTTTATTGCAAAGCCCGTGCTCATGTGACGCCAGCGCTGAGGAAAACCGAGTGCGTCACTACAGCTGTAAGGCGCTGACGGCACACGCCTCCACTCTGCTCCCGAGCACACAACAACATAGAACGCTGCTTCTGCAGATTCAGCCACAGAGAAACTGCTCCGGTCCAGAGAGGTCCTACAGGAGCCTACAGCCAGGAACTGTAGGACGCATGATGCGATTGCGTAAGGTGGCTGCATTGCTGGACAGCGCGGTGCCAGGCAATGACGGCATCCTGTCGCTTTGCATGTTGTCAGCAGATGAGCACACGCTGTGGCAGGGCTGTCGGCACACACACACACACACACACACACACACAACATGCTAAAACAGTCATACCTATGTATGGACACGCCTGCTATTGTTAAGGCCATAGCCGTACACCGTGTCTGTAAACTACACATTACATTCTGAAGTGGTCTGTTTGTTAGGAACCAACGGTGTGTAGGTGAAATGACTGATCATGGACATGACAGAGAGGAGCACTTTGAGTCCTTTCTTTGCCTTTTTTAAATTCTGTGCTGCCTGACCAACAAAAGGGGCCAGGCCAAGCCTCTGTCAGCTACGGTCAGTTGGTCACTCTGTCTCGCTAAATGTTGAGGGTTTCTGCTTCCATAAAAGATGCACGCTAGCTTTTTGCAAGGACAGCACAAACCAGACTTCAGCTGACCACAGCTGGCACCGATGGCTGGGATTTGCCCACTGAAACTTCGGCAGCTGACCATTTATAGGCTGGCGCTGAGCAAATAGCGGCTGCGTTGGCACTGCATGGGGCTGCAGATGGAGACGGGAGCTGTGCGAGCCATGTGGAAGGATTATCAAGGCCACTGGGAGCTGCAGTGTTCTCAGTGGCACATCACAGTGAGCAAGTTTCCCTGGGGGACCCGCTCGTGTTTATGCATCCTCGGTTTTAAACAGCCCATAATAAGTCCCCACAATTGCCAACAGCACTGCGTGGAACTAAGAGACGGAGCACGGAGGGGAGTTGGGTGCCAACAAATAAGATTCATCTCTAGAACATTTTGTTCCTTTGGCCAAATAGAAGCAAACTACCAGGGTACGTGTATTTGTTTATGGCCAACACTGTTACATAATAGTAACTGTTCTAAAACATCATTGAGCAGGTCTGTACATGACGTGGCTGCGCTAAAGCGTGCACGTGGTGACGGGTGATGCTTGCACGTATGTTTATTTCCCCTTTATTTCTCTCTAGTGGCCCTGGAATTTGTGTGTTACCTCTAATGGATCCAGAACAGAGAGGCTAATGCAAAAAGGGCTTTAGAACTGAGTGCATGTCTGGCATCAGCATTATACCTATACACAAAGTTTCAATAACACAGTCAAACCAGATCATTATGATCTGCGAAGGAAGACGTAATGTTTTATTATTCTTTTTTTTGTTTGCATTAATTCTCAAAAAGAAAATTGAAAACTAGTTTAGACAAATAAAGCCTGCTGTGTTACTCTGCTGGTCTTAACCGCCTCCCTCTTTGACAGGGAAGACTGAATTCTCCATCAGTTCTGTTGCCCGGCCTCAAGATAGGAAAAGGCCTCCAAGATAATTGGGACCGACAGACTAAGACCAAGGGATCCACTTCCTCTCCGCCACATGGGAACTTTTTCCCTCTTTGGCTGTCCTCGTCTTTCTGACGCTCTACTTGCCCGAGACTCCTTGAAACTTCTGCTAACGTCTGCTTTTCTTCCACTCCTTTCCAATTTTCTGTCTTTTCCCCTCCCTTTATGGCTCTCTCCCCTCACCCTCTTTCGCCCCCCCTGCACCTATCGTCTGCATGGCTGCGTTCGGGCTCGAGGCTGAGCAGATGTACTCCACAATCAGTCTGATACAAGCCCTGGTGCTTGTACAAACTGTGCTCAAACCGTCCTGTAAGGTTGTCTCCCAACAGCTTCAACCTGCCTACTAAAAATACTGAACGGCAAAATCTTCCAAATACTGGAAGCCAGCATGCTTGTAAGAAATGCCTCTATGCATCCTCTTGTGCTGGTCATAATACCTTCCTCCTCTTTGGAGCATTCTGGTCTTTCATGAATAAAACCTTTCCTTATGCCTAGCATATGAGCAAGGTAAATCTATAAACATCTTCTCTTTTTTCACGTTAAAAAAATGATTTAAATGGTCCCATTTAATGTCTTGTATTGAAACAGAAGTTTTAACTCAATAAATCTGAACAACAGTGATCAATGGGAGGAGAATGTATTTTTATGTCAAGAATGGGTCATAATGATAAACAAATGGGTCAGGCTGCAAGATGTATGTACAGTGTGTTGTTTTCATTTCATAGTATAAAATTCAGGTGTATGAAATAAATATACATGATTTTAAACCTCAAAATGGTTTATTCTATAGTGTGTCAAAAATATGGGAGCTTCTCCTCTGGACCACTAGGGGGCGGGCTATTCTAAGACATCCTTTCAGTCAGCCTGTCCTTCATTCAAGCAGTCCTTTCTCTTTCCTAATGTTCTTGTGCAGCTATTCTGTCTGAATGTCACTATCAGAAATACAAAAGTGGAATTGACTGATTGATTGATTTTTATTGTACTGGAGAGGTGACCTTCTGCCTTGATCTACAGCTCATGGAAAGGCATTATGTCCCTTTGCACCACCACCCTTGATGATCCTAGACGGTGTCTTCCCATCCCTCTGTCGCGACGCCCATCTCAGATGACCTCCTCCCGTCTTCAGCCTCCTCGCCCCTCCCCCTTCCTCACACACCGATGACCATGAGAGCGTTCTCTCTCTCTGAGTGCAGAAGGCCATTCTCTATGTTTTATGTGTTTATTGACTTCACATGCCCCTCTTAGAGCTTACTACAATTTAAGCCTTGCTGCGGCTCTGTCCCTGTTGAGGGGCGTTAAAACGGTCATTATCGGCCCATATCGCTGCACTGATGCGCCAGGAGAAACAGGAAGACAATGACCACTTGTCATCCGGCTTTCTGTCCTATTCAGTTTTGCCATAATCCTATTCACCGCCGCCCCCATACACACAAAACCACAAGCTCACACACACCTGTGTGTGAGCTTGTGGTTTTGCGCGCATTAATCTGGACAAATGGCTATTTAGCAAACAATGCTCGACGTACAATAAGCAGTTCACATAGTTGACACTAACACATGAGATTACATGCCATGTTGTTCATTTCATCATTGGCCATTGACTAATATTCAGGGGTGTATGTTTGAGACCATTAGATCGGCTCTTAATCCTATGAACCAAATAATGACTGTTTTCTGTGTTTTCCCGAGGGAGAGAGAGAGAGCTGGGTTTTATTCCATTTTTACACTACCACTAAAATAATTATACCTTTTGCCCCTGAACATACTCCAGTGTATTCTGCTCACGGAAGCAAATGATAGTCCCGCCCACAACCCCTGTAGGCAAATAAATGCCAATTAGAGCGAGTTGCTCCTGCTTGATGAACATGAATCTATCCGCATGATGGACAGCGTAGGTTGAAACTTGATCAACAGTATGAACATTTTGTAAAAAAACGAATCAGGATATTTGAACACAGCAGTTTCTAACAACGGCAGCGCTGCGGCATTGCCAAAGGTCTTCACATTTCTTCTGTATTTTAACAGTAACTGTGCTCTAAGCCCCTTAAATTAATTTAAAAAATTTGGTTGCACTGGCAGACATGAGCACACTGTTAATACCGACATTGTTAAATATTATTGTTAACTTAACGGCATGAGAAGCTATTTTTCATTCATGAATACAGATGAGCGCCACAGAAAAAGACTGTCGAGTGTGTGGTCGATTCCGGGAGCCGTGTTTAAATCCGACATTGTCATTTGTGATAAGCATTCAGACGTGTGTCGAACTGTGTGTAGATTAATTCATTCCTCACTTTCTCTCTCACTGACAAGGGATTCTGTGTGTCTTTGTGCTTTGTGCATCTCTTTATAACCTCTCTGTGGAAGCACAGGAGGCTCATAGTGTCCACGACGCCCATATTGTGCCATGAGGTGATTGAAAGGAGCCATGTGGAGGGCGTCAGCGAGGGGAGACACAGATCCAACCACCCCAATTAGCTGTGTTTTTGCTGCTGCATTCGTGTATATAAGTGCGTGTCTATGTTTCTGTTATGTGTGTGTGTGTGTGATCCCTGGACGGTCTGCTTGTTAAAGCAACGGTGTGCTCGGAGATTGGCGTTTGTGTGTGTGTGTGTGTGGAAAATTGATGGAGGTTGAATGTTAATGAGAGGCCCCTCCACAACCCTTCCCCATTGCTGCTGGGACTGGGTGGCACTGCAGTCTGGCACCGCGGCTCAGACAGACACGGAGAACAGCACCATGTTTGTGCTTAAGTGCAAAGCCCAACCCCCCCTCAGTGGGAAAGGGGAGAGCAATGCACGCTCCGTCTCAATTCTGCTGTGAACGGCAGCTCATCCCAACATGCTGGCCAACACCCTGCAACTGTCCGGTCAGAGTTTCACATGCCAGCCCTCTCATGGATATAAAATGTATTTCACGCACGCATATATCCGCCCATGTACTATTCACCCCATTCCTTTACACCTTTTCTGGAAGAATCCCTGCTGGAACGTCTGGGACTAGGTATCTCTTCAAGCAGAGCTGCCTTTAGAATAAATGGCACTGGTTTAAATAGAGCATCCATGCATAATCCATCCACGATTTCACAAGGCATTTCAGAGTCAAAGCTTAAAAGCCAATATTTATTCTAAACACAGCATGTGTGTAAACTCATGTGGTCATGCATTGGAGCAGCCCCTCCCCTTGAAAAGGCCCGACCTATCACAGGCTGTGCTGCAAGGCTTCCATTTGCAGCTTCAGTAGTACCGTAGTGTTGCCCAGCAACCAGAATCGGGACATTTCTGGGAGGTCCTGTGTAGATACCAGCAGCATAGAGAGACTGAGAAAGAGAGAGAGAGACTGAGAGAGAGAGAGAGAGAGAGGGGATCATGTGAATGGGGACAGAGAGAGATGGGAGGAGAGAAGGTTCTGAGCCAGCTTGAGAAGGTCGGCAGAGAGGGATAATGCTTGAGTGAAGGACACCAACACTGAGCCGGGCGGAACTAGCGCCTCTTGGAAAAGTTTGCAGCTTTGTCAGGGGTCCTGCAAGGAAGAGGAGGTCGCCGCTAATCTCCTTTTAATACTGTGCCACTTCAAATAGGGATGAGTGGGCTTTGGAGGAATCCTCCGCACCTCCACACTCCTACGCATTCCACTACCTGTGCTAGTTGGGGAGTACGTAGCCGTGGCCGTGGCTGAGGAGTCTCTCAGGATCCCAGGCTCTGACACGCACCGCGGTGGGAAGGACGCAGAGGAGAGACCGGCTGACCTGAATAGAAGTTGAGCGGGGCTTCCAGCAGCCACCGGCTTCTTGGTTATTTTTGGGATATTATTGGTGGATACTGACCACCGTCCCGGTCCACATAGATCCCAAAAGGATCGGCAGCTGCATCTGGCCGGCTCCAGATGGACTCGGCTCCGCAGGCTGGCGAGTTTTTGGTCCGGGTCCAGGAGCGCTGTGGTCGATCTGGGCGGGATGGAACCACTCAGGCTGTGATCCAGTGGGAGGCTGCTGACCCACTCAGAGCCGAGACCGAGCGAAAGAGCCAACGTCCATGCCTTGGATTTGCACGCTGAGTAGCCGAGCAGGATCCTGTTCAGCGATCGACCACGTCCCGCGATGGACCCTTCTAGTCCTCCCCATCACTCTGCGTTCCTGCTAATATCCGCTTGAGAGGGGGGCCTGCCGGAGTACGAGGATGTGGAAGTTTAAAGCTTTCTGCTTGGATTACTGGCATGTGCTGTGTTTGCACCCTCACAACAACTTTTACAAGAGGTATGTCGGACGGGGCTGGTCTCCAAAACGCCTCGCCTCAGAGCGCTTTCACCTTGTTGGTCTTTCATGCGGTGTTGGGGAACTTTCCGCTTCGGGCGAATAAGGAAAAGTTCATCCCTTACTTGTGTCTCATGTACGTTTTGTGGGAAAACGGGGAGGTCACGTCCATCTCTTCTACAGTGCTTTGTTGTCATTCCAGCTTTATGTGAGATACTTTAATGATGGAAGCATGAACTGGTTGGACCATTATTGATTTGCAGGTAGTCATTTTTATTTATTATTATTATTATTTTTTTTTACTTCTTTCCAAAAACACTTGGTTAAGCACTTGGCAACTAGAAAAGGCTTCCTTGTTTCTCTTGTCCACATAGTGCTCTTACTGATGAACTGAATAAGATGAGCTGGCAGTGCCTGAATTCATTAATGTGTATCCCATGGGTATCCTTCCTGTTTACCTTTCACCCACTGCATAATCTATGCCTGATTATTCCACGCAGCTTGTATCAGGGCTGTCAAATTCATCTCGATCAGTCTTTGACATTTCTTCATCTTTGACACTCAATGATTCTTGCTATCAGGTCTAGTTTTGAGTCTCTTGATTGAGCTCAATATATATTTTTTGGACGCATTTTTCTGCATTGCTCCGCAGTGTCTTAGTGGTTTTGGTTTCATTTTACTGAAATGCCTGCTGGTTCACAGTATTTTGAGAGTTTGCTCCATCGGCTCATATCTGCCTGTGCAGTCAGGTTAGTTGAAAAGGTGCTTTCCTGCACTCTCCCCTGTTCCAGCCTGTCTAATTGACACATCCCCACCCCCCTGCTGTAGCACTGACACTATAAAAAAAAGTCCCCTCATGTCTTTTACTAACTGTCACGACACAGATATTTGACACTCTTACTTTCCACTGCATACATTCTGTCTCTAGAGTCGATCCCTGGAAGATGCATGTTGATACACTTTGCCCCAAATCCTCTAAAATTAGATGAAAACAAACAAAATCTTTGTAGCTGCATGTCAAGTCTCTGGTTTTTGAAACCTTTTATTCACTTAAAAGTGTATTCACAGATGTAACAAAAATACTTTTTTGTTATCATCTGATTATTGTAAATTCTCTTTTTTTTGTTTCTCAAATGACCAGTTCTAGAGCTACATCTTGTCATCAAATGTAACAGTGGTTTGGGATCATTTCTCTGCCACGCTAACATAGATGTGGTAGTTAGAGGCTTTTTTTTTTTTTTTTCTTTTCTCGGCTGCATGTAGAAAAAAAAAACAAAAAAAAACAAAAAAAAACATTATCTGGGACCTTAGGAACCTAAGGAACCTTTTCCTTGTCACACACAAGTGGTTATAATAAAGGACGTATAGGGAGCGAACCCCCATATCTCCAATCAAAGCGCCATCTTCACCTATATTTATGGAAATCCCCCCCAAAGCTATAGGTACAACACCCATTACAAATGGCTGTATTATTTCAACAAATGTCTGTAATTTTAAACCCTTCAAACTGCAGAACTTGGACAAATTAAATTTTGCTTGTTTTTTCTGGTGTGTATTATCTCAGTCGATGACTCAGTGATGTATTGGGAGTGTTGAGCGGAGCTTTGAGCTAAAAACTTTATTCCTGTAGAATCAACACGTTCCAAGGAACTCATTATGCTCCTACTCCTCAGATACGCAGGAACACAGCAGTCGTCGGGGTGGTACAGATTGCCCTTTAGCACAACATAGTCAGATTGTATTCCAGGACTGAGGCCATGTTTTTAAGGCAAGGCCAGCGTAGTAACTCAAAACAGCCTCTCCCAGCTGCTGAACTGGGGTTCACCCTCCCCCTGCTTCGCCTTCCCATTGAGAGCAGTGTAATTGTTGGACATGTGCCCAGGTATTACCATATGCACATGGACACACACACACACACACAATTTATTTTTCTCTCCCCCTTGTCTGCTATTCTCTCTCTCTCTCTCTCTCTCTCTCTCTCTCTCTCTCTCTCTCTCTCTCTCTCTCTCTCTCTCGCTCTCTCTCTCTCTCTCTCTCTCTCCCTCTCTCTCTCTCTCTCTCTCTCTCTCTCTCTCTCTCTCTCTCTCTCTCTCTCTCTCTCTCTCTCTCTCTCTCTCTCTCTCTCTCTCTCTCTCTCTCTCTCTCTCTCTCTCTCTCTCTCTCTCACACACACACACTCTCACACACACACACACACACACACCTATCATAGACATATACATAAAACACACAACACATGGAGGTCCAGCCCATCACCATTGGGGAGCTGGTCCTTGCCAGAAGAGTACAAGGTTGCGTTGGAAGGAAAGAAAAAAGGAGTGTCACAAAGAAGAAAAGTACAGTTGGTTTCTGGTTAAATGTGGGTGGAGAGCCTTTGTTAAACAGAGGGATGATTTTCAGCTGGCTATACATATTGGGCCTTTACCTTACTTGGTCATCAGACGGCTTGCTCGGACCAGCAACACTCTGGTAACTCCACTCGAAATGGGGCAGAGAGAGAGAGCATCTAAAAGGCGCAGATGAAGTAACTTCGGCAGCAGGAGAAGGAATATCTCTGTGGGTTTTTTCCATGGAAAGTGAAGGATGTGGGTTGTAATTTGTGGCCTTAGAGGGGAGTGAGCACAGACTGTACTTCTTTGGGAAGTTTTAGGGGGAGTTGCCTCAGTTTTATTATTATTTTTTTTAATTTTATTTTTTTTTAAGACATTTTTGAACATTTCCAGTTTGTGCCATGGACAGTTTTTTTGGGTATGTCTCATGTCTCCACTGATGTCACTGCCGTTTGGAATGTGATGTGGAAGTACTGCATTTCCAGTCGGACCATAAGGTAAGAAGACCATCTGGCAGGACCAGAGTGGACGGCTGTGGTGGTTGTTTTCTAACCAGCGTAACCACCAGGCAGCAGTCTGTGTAGATATTTCTGAAGTCTGTCTAATCAAATAACATTCCTGTCTATATACCCGAGGGTTCTGGTTTCATATCCAAAACCATGCAAACATACCATTGCTGGCAAACCATATATTAACAAAAGGCAACACTAAAAAGTCTTCAAGGTCTCTGGGAATAAACTTTGCGTCATAATTGTCAGTCTTGAAATAAGAATATCTGGTCCTCTCTTTTTTTTTATTTTTTTTTTTTGAACTGTCTTCAGCCTTATGATGAATCTTACTGTTACTACAGCTACAGGATATAGGGATTTCAGAGGATGTCCTCTGAATGAACCCAGATGTTCCTGATCCGGCAGGTAGTCTGAGATAACCCTTATCTAGATCGTATAGAGAAGCTTTTCCTTGTCGCTTTAATACATCAATGGGATTAATTCACCTGTTCGTTCTTTTTTTTTTTTCAAAATGTAATTTTAAACGACTGAATTGCACCTCACCTGCACAATTATTTTCGATATGTAGCAAGGGAAAGTTTGATTGCAATCTCACTCGTTGGCTAGTTGTACCACATGCCGACCCCTTCATCAAATTTGCCCGAAAGAGCCAGTTATCTCCTTAAACTGGAACCAATACATTTTCCTCCCGAGACAGCGAGGCTTTTTGTCGATGTTTGAAGGGAACAGGAGCAGTTTTTGCACCGTCAATGAGGACATAACAATGTGTACGTCTGCAAGGAGATAGTGTAATAGGACACTAGAGACTGTAATGGGACGCCGCAGAAAAGAGGGGACAAGGTTCTGTGTCAGGCGGTGCGGCTGAGCGCAGCGGAGAGAACATTACTTATTTAATGTCTCGGTCTAGAGATTGTCACCGATGCCGCTACGACTGTGATCCTCGTTCCACAGAGGAGCAAAGCGACAGCCGAAGCTCTCTCGCAGTCTCGGTGAAAAAAGGACCGGGAGAGTTAACAGACCTCGTCTGTTTGCTGACAATTCCTTTTCTGATTCACCGCCCGTCTGATGAACTCAGAAAAGACGAAACGACGAAAACCCCGCCTCGCCCCTCTCTGGGCTCGACCCGCATGACCTAAATCGAGGGCGACCAGAAACCTGCGTGGTTTTTCTTTTTCGCCTGAGCCGGATCCCCACAAGTTGCGTGAACATGCGTTTGGTTCCAGATGAGTGGTAGAACGGACCCCCTCCATTGGCCGCCTGCCCTGGTACACTAACTTTATGAGCGGTGAGGTCTTTCTGGGGTGTTGAGAGGAACATTGTGCGATGGAAAAGCGAGCGAGCCACCAGGCGGAGGTTCAGCCCCACAGTGGTGAGTGAGAGTGTGCTCCCTTGGGTGGAAAAGCTTAGACATGTCTAGGATGGAAGCAGTATTCTGGTCCAGAAAATGTTAGGTTCATGAATAACTACGGTGGTTCCTGAGAGTTGCACTTAGATGTAACGGAAATCTACTCTTTTACTGCCCTCAGCTCCGGCGTTGGACTGGATTGAAATCCAGAATAATGTTCCTTTTTGCAGTTACAGCGTTTATCGGCCGAGGCGCACCGCAGGAAGAGGGAATTGCGCCAGGCCCAAATGAAGGAGGTCATAGGGTATTCCACATACTTTCTGTCACCTGTGCTTGGGATTTATGTACACCCTGTGCTTATTCGGTGGAAAATAGGCTTAGAATTCACGAGTGTGTCCTCTGGCTGTATGCGCAGGCTTGAACTGATCCATGCTTTTATGAGGTCTGTATAAATAATTGAAACCTGTTTTTTTTTTTTTTTTTATAGAGGGGACTTTACATTCTGAAGGTCTGTTTTTTTTTAAAATATATTTATCTTCTTAGCAGCAATAATAGATAACTTTATTTTTTCAGTTGCCTGGTTATGGGTTTTTTTGGTCTGTCTGAGAGTTTAACTTTTATTATAATATGACAATAAAAAATGACTTATGTTGCATGGTCATAAGGAAAGAACTCCGGATTGAACCACAATTCTCTCCCTTTCCCTCCGACTACTGCATGGAAATGGCATTATGGGAGATAGATTTGGGAGGGTTGCCTCCTCTGCAGCGTCTGCACTTCTGAAGTTGGGCCGCGGAGCTTTGTAGTGCTAATCATCTGAGGAAGCCAGTTTGTTTGCGCTGTTAAGAATACTGGGGTGGAAAGAGAGACGCTCTTGATACGCATGGGCGTTCACCGGGTTGGGCTGTGATGGTCGGAGCGAAAGTATCAGTTCTCCTGCCCTTTCTTCATCTTTTGGTGCATGTGTGGACGATTGGAGTTTGGGTAAAACTGCTTTAGCCATCCTAGGTGTGCCTGTGCTGTGTGTGATTATTTGGGGGGCGGCTGTAATCGCTCAGCATGGAGCAGGGGCAGAGACTACGATAGCGGCCTCTTGTGTTGTTCTACCTTTGACATATTCCTCTGCATGTCTTCACAGTGCCTGCCTGGCCAATTATGAGCATGTGTGTGGCTTTAACTTATGTAATGGTGAGACAGAGGAATGGGTGGGGGTGGGGTGGAGGGCCGTGAAGGAGGGGGAGGAGAGCGATGAGCTCATGCTGCTGCACTGCAGCTCTTATAAATACTCTGCACTGTGTGGTCTATATTCCAGTTGCAGCGCTCTCATTTCATACGTTCTTCATATGACATTGAAATGCAAATGCATTTTAATGAATCCACTGACAAATCACCAAAGACGTGCACGCAGACAAAAGCGAATGTGGAAATGCACGCTGCAAAGGCGAAGACGGCCGATGAATGGTTAGCACCCAGTTCCACTTCTTTGCTGCAGAATAGGGAGGCTGCTTTGGTATCTACATCCCTATCCTTCTCAATGCAGAAAGGTTGGTGCAATGTGAATGGGAATTGGAGGTGTGAATCCTGCCCTTCCGTCACGGAGAGAGGCTGCTCAACTGTGCCGGAGATGAGCCACCAGAGCCCATGTGACAAATGCTTCAAATCAGCTACCTTTTGTCCTCCGACACAAAGGACACTCAATTTTCACATGAGATTGTATTTTGGACAAGGGATAAGTAAGGGGATAGAGGGGACGGGGTGGACGGGGCGGAGGTAATGATAATGATGTGACATTTACTGGATGAAATAAAATCGTTCTTTTGGTGCTCTCGGCTCCCTGTGAGATATGAGCCTCCAGACTAATGCACAAATGACTAATGCCAAAAAACCTGCGCTGGGTAAAAAGCTAAACAAATTCATTGTCCTAAGATTCCCAACACTGACCTCACTATTATTGAATTACTAGAGGATGTATGTCCCCTCTCTGTGTCATCAAGAAAATAAATCATTTTGAGCCCACCCGGGGCCGCCTTTAGGTATCGCACTGGCCTGTTGTCCGACAGCTGATTAAGAGAGTGTTAATATAAAATATATTATATTCATTCATTGGTGGGCTGTTGAAAGCATTGAGGGCTCCCACGTGCTTTTTGTGTAGAAAGCTGGAGTGGACATGATGCCTCCTCAAATTAGCACCCGTCCCCGTGAATAAAATTGCCATGCTGTCAGGAAGGCTGGGGCCGCGGCTCGTAAACAGTCATTAAAGTTAAATGTTTGTCTTGGTTGCACTAAACACCGTGGGCTGGGCTGGCACCGTACACATGTATGTTTTCGCATGCACAAATCACTGCAGCTCTTCACCTGATGTGCAAGGCAGGACATGCAATTCCCCTGTCAGTCATGCACGTTGCCATGACGCCCAGGCTCTTTGATCGCCGCACACGTGCACATCAGCGCTGGCATCACTCGGGTTCCCATGGTCGCAGAGGAATTTATTTCCTCTATCTAATCTATTGATTTTTATTTATTTATTTATTTATGTTCACCGCTTTTTGGCAGGCATGCATCTCTGCATCGACAATGTGTAACTGTCGTGGAGCATTTGTATCCATCCCATTTCATTTCACCAACCATCTCCATTTATTTTACACTTGTGCAATACATTGTTGTACTGTATTTGTGGTTTAGCCTGTCAGGGTCTTTTTTACCCAGTCTGATGATGGAAGCTTGCCTTCATGGGCTCCAAGCCTTTTACTATGCCTGCCTCTGCCATAGCTCCTTGGGGATGGCCCCTTGGGATTTATGTATCTGTGGCCAGTCAGGGCTTGGCGCTGGAAATCACGCATATACACGTGATTCCTACGGATCAAATGCACAAGCACAAAAGCCCCTCACCCTGCTTTGCTTAATGATATTCTTCTCCCTCTATTGTAGACAAAATCCAGAATTTTTCATTCCATAATTGAGGTCCCAAGCTCCAAATCAGAGCTGTGCCAAAATCTCAGCACAGTATTGACTGTACACTAGCCCCATCTGTTGGTAGAAAGATGAGCATAACCTCAGAGTCAAATACTCCTCCCAAAAATATCAGACAGAGGTTTAAATGTGCATTGATTTATTTCTTACTGGGTGGGTATATAACATATTTTCTGTGGATAAAGTTGCTGCGGAAATTGTATGAGAATTAAGCACTGAAACGTAATAAATGGAATACAATTGGGCATATAAATTCTCTGGCCAGTCCTGAATTCCAATTTCAACAATCTGATCCAAAAGCTTCGTCCTCTGACTCTGCTCCTTCCCTCGTGCTGCAGCTGCTATTTTATTAAGCCATTGTTCAGATCGAACGATGTACCTGGAAGCAACCCACGTATCCATTACAGGAATATGGTCATGAAAGTCCCTCGTGGTGCCGAGGGTCCATTAAACTTTTACGCCCTTTTGAAATGTTAATCTCTGCGAACACGCCCAGCTGTACAGAAAATGAAGGGAACTTTTCGGGTACATGTCTCCTGCTCCTTTCGAAGAGGTTCTGGATGAGGCCCACTGAACAGGACTGAGACAGGGGGAGGGACGTGATAGCAAAGGCAAGGCAAAAGTGGCCAAAGTTTCCTGGAAGTGATTTGGACTTCCTCTCCCTGACAACTTTTTTTCCGATTGCGAAGCCACAATCACATGGTCTGCCCGTCTACACACACATTGGCTTTTCTGTAAAAAAAACAAAACAAAACAAAACAAAAAAATAACCTCTGAAAAATGTCACAAAATGACTGCAAGCAACAGTCTTTTCTCAAAGGCAGCACAGACAGGGAATAATCTACAGTGTATTTAAGTGCACATGGGGTTGTTGCTCTCTCTGTCGGCGGTTCTCCTCTTTCCTGAGAGCTCAGATGGGCCCTTTCGACCCCTTGCACGGGTTCGTAAAGAGGTACGAAAACAAAGCGGCGACCTTGCAGAGCTGCAACACAGCCTGCGGACACGGCCTCACAGGACCCGAAGGGAATCGGCACAACAGCTGAATAAATGACCACAGTTCAACCAGGAGACATGGCGGGCCGGAGCAGAGCGAGAGCACGGCTGACGGAAGGAGGGAGAGGGAAAGAGAGGGCGATGCGGTGTGAGAGATGAGAGATGGGAGCCTCATGAAAGAAGCAGAGAGCTCCAAAAAGAAAGAGGACAAAGCTTTGAGGGTCATGCTGAACGGGTGAGAGAGAGAACGAGAAGGGGGGGGAGAGAGAGAGAGAGAGAGAGAGAGAGAGAGAGAGGGAGAGATGGAGAGAGGCAGGGGGAGGGCGCTCGCTGTGACTAGAGCCTCCTCTTTCCATTGACGTTTCAGGGGGGAATGTGCTGATGTTGTGGAGAGTAAATCAGTCAGATGGAGGTTCCTAGGGCTGTCCGTCCGACAGACCAGCCCTGGCTTCCTGCTTGGTCCCAAACGGCTCAGATTGTCACTTGCTGTCGAGAGAAAGAGCTCTCGCCGACGTTTGGACCGTGGCGCTTTTGAACCAACGCAAAAGCCTATGTGTGGAGGTAGGTGGGCTCTGTTTGTGCGTGCAGGTTAGTGCAGGATCTCCAGTGGAGATGTTGCGGCGTTGAACGCATGTAAACTACCGTCCAGTGTGCAGACCTGTGAGAGAAAATGTGAGGGAGGGGAAAAAAAAACAAACAGTTGAGAAAATGAGTACATCATCTTGCATGGAAAGCATTGAACAGCAACCTGCAGCTGAGCGGGCTGGTGGTGCTCGTGCAGCAGGGAGCCGGCTCCGTTGTCGTGCGGTCTGAGGTCACTCTCACACTCTGGCGTCATGCCGAGAACGAGAAGAAGCCGTGGTGGTTCATGTTTATTTGTCTCTAATAGCGTGTAGAGATGTATGTCTGCTTGCGTTTTTAGTTTTTTTTAGACACGATCCCACCTGACCACCTAACCTTAAGCCTCACCCTATGACATGTTATATTGCCCTAACACACTCTTCCTCTGTCGGTCCCGTAAGCCTGGACGTCTCTGAAATGGCCGGAGACTCTGCTCTGGCCTGGTTTTTCTTTTATCGTTCCCCAACTACCGGTCTGGCTCCCCCTGACTCGCCGCGCATCCCTGACGGGGTCCAAGAACTGCCCTGTTAGCATCCTGTTTCAACAGAACCCATCACTTCCTCTAATGGTCCCGGCTCCCCCCATCCCTATGCGCTCAAATTATGAATACATTTTCTCAAGAGGCAGGTTTTTTTTAACAATCCTCATTTGTCCACCCAAATCTGCTGACCTGCTCTAATTGGACCTGTATGGAGAGCGGTCATCATTAGAGCTTGTTAGATTCACGGAGCGTGAGGGGTCTGTCCCTCATCAGTGCTGCGTGGGAAATCCCGGCTAGATAAATACACTGCTGCACTGTATTGTGTGCTCACTATGCACACACAAGGTTTTGTGTTCCAACCAAAGCCTGCCCGGCCGCTTTTTCCCTTCCCTTTGCGCTCGTCCTCTGCGTCCCTCCCTACCACACAAGCACACGGTCCTCAGGCTCGCCCATGTTTCTCCTGCCCTCCTTCTTTCATTTGCGCTCCCTCTCGCTGTCCCTCATCCCCCTCCCGACTTCGCGGTGCATCGAGGCAGGTTTGTTTTTGTCTCACGGCCTCGACGCAGGATGTCGCCGAATTGAGTCTTCTTGGTCCAGAGAATGAAAGCTGTGGATATTCCCTCTGTTAGTCTCCGTATGTAAACCTGGAGTCCCATTTGGGGGCTCAATCTAATTTGGGGATTCAATCTAATATTGAGACATGCCACCATGCCGTTGTAATGTAATGTTTTTTTTTTGTAAAGCTGGTCTGTGTCATTCTCAAGTGGGAAGCGGGTCAGTTGAGGATCGTAAATCCACTCAGATGAGGAGCCACGCTAATCTAGTCCTACACAGATCTATGTTTTCGAGACAGGTCCAATTTATTGAAACAGTAAAGTTCACCCGTCACATTTGCATCGGCCTCCGTGTTTTATTATAAGCATTATAAGCTAGGTCATGATCATGAACTTTTAGCGGATGATTAATTTTAATTAAGATTAACGATTTTATTGTCTATTGTTTATTTGATGCCACTGTTTTATTACTACAGTAAGACTATAATAAGTGTAATAATATGCAGGAAAATATGGGTAGACTGTCAATTTTCCTCAACCCAACGGAAATACGCCTAATTCACATTATTTGTTGCAGTATTTCTCGTAAATATACATTTGATTGTGGCTAGATTCTACATAGGGTTTAAAATCTGGATAATTACTCCTGTTTGGATTTTGGCATCCGAGGCTGTTAAGTGGATTAAAATATCAGAACTGGAATATTGGCGATATATATCATTCACTTAAAGGAAACGCAAACCCATGTGCTCAGGTTAAACTCATTTATCTTCCCGTTGCTTCCACTGGCACTGGAATTCCCTGCTGGCATGAGGCGTTAAGAGGATTGAAGGTGGAGAAACCTCTCTAGTCCTCTGATATACCTCCATCCTGCTCCTGGAGCCCAATAAAAGTTTCCCATGAAGCAAACAATAAAGACACCAACCAGCTTCTTAAACTGCATAGACCTGCCTCACGCAGCAAAGACATCATTTGTGCTCTGACCGTCGTTCCTTCATTCGCTGCTCCGCTCGGACGGTGGCACTGTGAGGAGTTCTACTGAATCCACAACAACTTCTTCTGTGAGATGGAGTAATCAAACGGCTGACAGCGCCGGGCCTTGGGACTGTGACAACGGGGGTCATTCACATTCGGCCCAACCTCCTCTAAGTCGGGGCTGTGTTATCTTACGTGCGAGAACGCTGGGGCCCTCGGCCTCTAATGAGTTATTCAGGAACTGCTGATCGATTGGCCCCACGGCCTGCCGAGACCTGGCCGGTGCGTCCGGTCAATACGGCAGTGAGCTTTATGGAGCCAAGCTCAAAAGCCTTCAAAAATACAGCCCAGGCAGCGGACAGAGTCACTGTCCGTTCCCGATCCATTTCTCCCGCATGGCTGTATTCCTCTTCCTCGTTTTGAGTCCTCTAATTGGGCTCGGTGTGCTGCGAGCCCCTGTGCCGTGAAAATGGCAGCAGGGGTTTTTCCCCTGAAGGAATTTCATCTTTTATTGAGTTCCAATACGTGCTTGGATCGCATCCAATAAGCTTTGACTGTGTATAAATGAAATGGATGGCAAATAACGTTAGCCGCTGTCAGGTAATTTGTCAAAGAAATCGTGAATTAATCCATACACCCTCTATAACCTCCATCCTTGGCGCCGTTCCAAGCCGAGCTGATGAAGAGCATTGAAACAATAAACTTGTGTAATCCATCCGATGCCCTGCCCCTCGAAGGATCTCTGATCAGGTTTTTTTTTTTTTTGTTTTGTTTTTTTATCCTCGTGTCCTCGCCCGTCCGCCCCGGACAGGTTTTATGATTCTTTGAGATCTGCTGACTTCCTCCCTTCCATTTCCTGCTGGAAATGAAGTATGAATGGAATTTGCCCGCTCAGGATATTTGGTGCCATTGGAATGTGTCGACGCAAATCCATTTCTCAGCACTCTCCTGACCTGCTGGATAAGGCCGTATTTAAAAATTTTCTTCTAAGTTTTTTCCTCTAATCTTTTGCTCTTTGTTTGAGAAATGTCGCAGTAGTCCTGGTTGCTTCGAGGAAGGAGCGATAGTCTATGAATCATTTGGTCGAAAATATCAGAGATTGGCAACTATCATAAAGAGCAAATACAGACCAGAAAATAGGGTAAAGGATTCTGATAAACTTCGTCATTATAAGGTAGCTCAGTCAGTCTGAGGTTATTATTGTGTATGTTTATTAATAACCCAGAATTGAGATGTATATGTGTTCTATGTTGCTGTTTCACAGGCAATCGGAAGAAGAAAAGGAGTCAGTAAGTTATATGGACGATCGTTCCATATCTTCTTCTTTTCCCTTCTACAGCCCTATTAATTGTTTCATTATTATTTAATTGATTTAATAACATATCAACATATGGCTTTTTTCTTTTTTTTTTTTTACTTTAGGTATATCTGAGCTAAAATGTACAATAACTCTACCTGCTCAGATAATACCTCTAATTTAGCCATCTATTGGGACACTTTTCAAACTTTTACCAAAGTCTGGCTGTGTTTTGAGTCACGCTATAAAAATGTAATTGGCAACGTTGCCAGAAAAAAACAAAAACAAAGGCATTTCTAAATGAGAATATCTTACCTGAAGCGATGAAATAAAAGGCTGATTTGTCACATTCAGTTCCAATGAGCATGGGCTTCTTCTAGACGAGGCTTACTTTTATGATCCCATATGTGTATTTTTGTCATTCCCTCAAATATCACCGCAACTAAATGAGAATTTGGCCGCGATCGCACCCCTACATCTGTATCCACTCTGGTCATTTCAGGCACGTACTCTAGAAATAACATTATGTTTTGTGCATTATTATCCCGCTGTCTGCAGCCAAGTGAGCGGGCCATTTTGTTTTTTACATACAAATTGAGTTTGCTCCTATTTGTTCCAACTGGAGTGCAAATTATGTGAAATATTTAAAAGGCTTTATACGCTGAGGTCTCGCAGCGAAAGCCTTAGAGCGTTTCAAATAACGTCTTGTGACATTATTTGTGCGTTCTGTTGTAGGAAATTCTCTGACTCCTGACAAAGATCTTTGACAGAAATAATGACACCACCGCTGGAGCTGACAACACGACGGCCCCTGTTCGTTTCCCCCCCAATCGGTGACGGTAAATGTGTGACGGCGCAGGCACGAGAAAGGCCGCCTTTATGCCCTGCGCCAACACAAACAATGAGCCGCGCCAGCGCAGGGAGGAGCTCCCCCGGCGCTCAATGGCCGCAGTGTCTCCACGCTGGTCTTTGGACGCCGCAGGGACAGGGTTGGCATCGGCCGGGGCAGGACAGAGGGACACGGCGAGCCGCCGGAGCCCCGGCCGGAGTCTGGCACTTAAGGAAAAGACATCAAGTCTAAGTGTGTCAGAGCGATTAGACAGCGGGGTGTGTGAGGCCGACGGGTCTCTGACGTCCTTCCTCCCGTGGAATCCTTGTGTGTTTCTCACAGCCATTTTGATGCTGAGGTTTTGTCAAGTCAAAAGTAAAGTTTAACTGTGAACTGTCTAACTCTTGTTGTTGGCGGCTAGAAGCTGGTCCTAGACCTGGACTACATTATTTCCAAGCAGTAACAGGCCTGGCAACTTCATGCAAAAGCGATTATAGAATCTCTAAAAAAAAACAAAAAAAAAAACAGCTCATCATATTTTTTATGATGTCTTCTGATCCCCGCAGATGACAATTAATGCAATCTGATTGAAACAGCAATTTATTGTAAACCTCACTGTCAATTTGCTCAATTCAATAATTTCACCCGTGGCCCTAATTTGATTGCCATGTCAGACGCACTTGGCACTAAATCAACCACACACACACAAACACACGCACACACAGAAAACAACATATGGATACTCACAGCACACTATGTGCTGTCGTAGCCTTTTATTTGAACAAAAAAGTATATATATTAGTAGTATATATTTATATACATTAGATATATTATATCGGTTGGCTACTATTGAAAATCATCCATGCAATTGTGCACTAAGAAGCGTACCACCATACAACATTCAGCCGTTTACAAACAGTGAATCCTTTCCTAGTGTGACAGGTGCCTTCGCCACTGCCTCAAATAGCACGCGGCACCAACACCTCCCTGCATGGTTCCCCACCAGAGAGTGCGCGCCACTCAGTGTCTTTTTACATTCTCCGAATAACCCATTGCACAAGCCCTTAAACCGCCCGCCCTTCCCCCCCCCCCACACAACCATGACAACCACGTCAACCACGTCAACCACGTCTGACTTGTATGTCCTCTGGAGGCGTCATAAGACTGCAGTGTGGCTTTCGTGGACGCGTGTGCAATGCCATGTACAGCCAGTGGGGGGCACTGTCACTCTTGACAGCGCGGCCCATGGACTGCACTGTAACTCCTTTGATGGTCGACGTCACTCTTTGGTTTTTGCTTTTTATGGCTCGGCCACAGTGTCACGCTCCTGTGACCACCACGGTATTTATATCCACGGTGGCCTTTGTCCCATTTTCAGGGCCAATCTGAGAGGCAACCGCAACAGCAGCCTCCTCCGCAGGGTTGCGCGTGGTTTCCATTGTTTCCAGCTGACCTCCAAATCCCCCAATGTCAGTGGGTACTTCACATGGTTCCCTCACAAGCGGCAGAGAGAATGAGATGAAATCAGCATTTAACCGGTGGTGTTCGTTTCCCTGACAGTGTGTTTACCAGAGTGTGCCATCTCACATGGGTCTATTATTTTTTTTTCTTTAGCGAGGGGGGCATGATGCCGGACTGTCTCTGCGCTGGGGCGGAGCTACACTGCATAGCCTGAGTGAAATATGGATCTGGATACAAATATGGATACGCGAGCTGAACTGAAAAACGCGATAAAGGGACAGAAAGGGCTCCTTTCTAATAACAGTGCAGCATACATGAGTTATATTTTCCTTCCACATCTAAAGAGGCTTGCAGGGTCTAATGGCAGCCATAGACAGAGCAGGCCACGGTGTTTAGAACAGTGTAATGCTTTGTGTACATAATGTGAAACACACACACACACACACACACACTTGTTCAGTGAGGCCGAGGTGTTAGCTGCTTGAAAGGGTGCGACCTTCACTTTGCTTACGGATATAAAACACGTTTAAAATAGTGTCCTTATACTGTAATAATGCTTGGCTGCAAACATGAATAAATAAATGACACGCACTCAACAAACAGTTCTTTTCCACGATTCGTCAGCCTCTGCTGCCCAGGTGGTTAAGATAAAAAAAAAATTGAAAAAGATTGCCCCTCTCTCAATTTAAATAAGCCAATGCATTACCGAGCCCCCCACACAGACAGGTTTTTAGAGCGGCCCCTCAGATGCCGCTCACGCAGGACCATCTTTGATCACTCCCAACAGAATCCCAAAGGCAACACATCTGCTCCAGCTCGGCTGCCAGGATCTGATGAGCAGACACAGCATATCCTTTAATTACTGTCATTTCAACCCTATTTATACATATCCTGCCAACTCCTTATTATGCACGGGAGTTCTTTTCTCCCGAGAGTTTACAGGAAGAAGAAACAAAACATGTTTGTCTTTTTGTTTCGCTCTCTCTCGCTCTCTCTCTCTCTCTCTCTCTCTCTCTGACTGTGCTGAGCTGCTCTGGGTTGGACAGCAATCCGGGGCCCCTACATCTAGTTCAGAGCGCTGCTGTATCAAACTATGACATCAACCCCGTCTAATTGCTTCCACACGAAACAACGGCTGGATTTTTTTTCGTTTTAATTTTCCATTCCTGGGGCAGCGCTCGCCAACATAAGCAGATACAAGACGCGGCGTGTGATGTCATGTAGACAGAGCCGCCCGTACTGAAGACCACATTTTCAGGAAGCTTTCGCTTTGACCGAGGGGGAAGAAATAAAGCGAACCCTCATTTTCCTTTATCATTTCCCGTCCTGTCTGTTATTGAGCTCTGCTGCCATTAATTACTTCTCTGAGCGTCCAAGAACGGTGAAGCACCTTCTCCCTCTCGGCTCACATTCGCTTTCGATGACTCCGTCATCACACGGCTGGATCTGGAGACCATGCGTCCACCTGATAAAGACATTTGCGTGAAGCCGACCTGTCGATGGCCGCTTGGCCGCGCCCCAGATTCAATCCGTCTAACTTTCCGTGAAGTGAGAGCGGGCGATGGACGGGAAGGAAAAGAAGGAGAGGAGGATTTTTATTTATTTATTTTTTTTTTTAAGACTGTGGAGAGGAGTGTGATGGAGTAGGAGCTGAAATGCAGAGGGGCCATGTGTGTTGAGTTGAAGGCAAAGCGAGAGAGGGCGGGCGGGGGCTTTATGAGCCGAGAGGGGCCCTTCGCTTGGAATTCTCCGCTCTGACATCATTCCGGAGCCGAAAAAGTGCGCAGGCCGGAGAGACAGACTGAGGTTAAACCAGACGGGGGGAAGCAAAAAAAGCGGCACCGTGAAGGAGAGACTCGGTGCGATTACGTCTGAGTGTGGCCGAATGTGTGCAAAGCTTATCAAGATGCTGCTTACCTTCTATTTTTATTACCGCCATCTTTTATGCAAAGCGCTCTCGTCCTCTCCCCGAGCCTCACGACGAGGACCGTTATGATAGGCGCAGGAATTTGGAAGGTCTCATATGCCTCCCGTCAAAACAGACCCCAGTGTTACTCCATATTTCACTCCCAAACAAGTCATCTCCAGTTACGTACCCCCTGTGATTCATCCACAAAGCAAGATCCGCCGCCGGGGCGTCCGTCTAATATCCCGCACTCATTTCAGAGGTCGAACGTAAACACGTGCCTGTTCCTCTCGGGGGGTTTCCAAGTGTGTTGAAATAATGAAATAATAATGGTTAATAAAAAAGGTCAATATGACAGAGGCGTCTCTCGAGTGGATTGGGTCCTCTTATTTCGCCGGAATATTTTATTTGCTGTCAGTCGGGGGTAAAAAGTAAATACATTTCAATAATTGGATTGTGTGACGGGTGACGTTTGACGGTACTTAAGCAGCTGCGGTCGCAGCGATGGGTTCCAAGGTCTCCGAGTGAAGCAGCTCGGCCAGCCGTGGTTCCTCTGTTTCCTGTACGCTCGCATAAGGAGTTTCATGTACTCTGGTGTGTACCTTGAAACATTTTTAACGCTCTTCCCCCTCCATTTTAGATTTTTTTTTTTCCCGCCTCTCTCCCTCCCTTGTTCTTAATCTTCCTTTTGAAGTGCTAGATGAAAAAAAAAAAAAAAAAGGGACCAGAGGAAGCCGCCGTTTTTAAGATATAATTAGACCACGTCGGCACCTCCCTTCTGAGACATGCATCTCAATGATTGGTGTCCTTCTACACCGGACCCATCTGGGAACTATTCACCTCCATTTCCTGTGCCCTGTTGTCATTACATAAAAAAAATATATCTTTGACTAGGGGTTTACAGGGGGGGCGGTTTGCCCGCCACCGCCGTCTCTCAGAGGGATGATTAGTCTGGTCTGTCATGTCAACACCGAAGCCCAGGGAGCATCAGTCAGGAGGGCTCCTACTGACTAAAGGTATACAAGTAAAGAAGACAAAAAAAAGTAAATTTTTCTGGATGCTCTTGTTCTCAGTGCAGTGTAGTTAGTTCTGTCTCTGAAAGGCTCTATTAATAGAGGTTCTCTTCTTGCTGCTCTTCAAGTTAGACTCGCTAAAAGGAACCACTGATCACTCCCCGCTTCAAGCCCTGTTCTTTTTCCCCTCTATTTTTTTTACAGACTTTTATTCTTTATCTTTGTTGCTGTGCTCATTTTAGTCTGTTTTTCACTTTTATTGTCTAATGGAGGCATTACCCACCGCCCCCCTGCCTGTGACTCCCCTACCTCCTGTACCTTCAGACCTCCAACTGGATCATCTCTCTCTCTCTCTCTCTCTCTCTCTCTTTCCCGCTCTCCCTCTCTCTCACAGAGCCACGATGCTCTCACACCCCCTTCCATGCACCCGACCCCCTTCCATACTGGGGCCTGGCAAAAACCCCACAGTCCTCTCTCTCTTGCTCAGCCTCCACCCCCCTCACACTCCTACCAGCCTGGTGCGCCGGCCAGAGGGAGGGAGGGGAAAAAAGAAAGAGGGGGGAAAAAGAGAAATCGCCATTCGTCTGTCAGAGATTACAGGCTGCCACTTAACAGTCCCTGTGCCTGCCTACCGTCCGCGCAGAGCTGCTTTTCCCAGAGCCGGGGAGAGCGTTGGGAACGTTTACATACGTTTCAGAGCTACGACGGGGGAGCCAGAGCAGATGGGAGTCTGGATCTGTGGATTCTTTCGTTTAGAGAAATCCGCCGGTTGTAATGGGGACCGAAGGCGGGGAGGGCTGGTAATGTTTGGACTCCCTCATCTTGTGACTGCAGGCCAGCATGTGGTGTTTGCAGTGTAACTCAGAGAAAACCCAGTCTCTTTTGGAGCTACAGCCAGACAGAGGGTAAGGGTAACAGGACACTGCATAGCTAAGACTTTCTCACTCTGTGTGCGTGCATGTGTGTTTTCAAGTGTGTTTGCATTTGGGCTTTTTGTCATTGGATAAGGTTACACTTTATCCTAAAGCTCATAGGGCATTTGCAAGTAAGCAGACGTGTGATCTGTGAGATAGAGCTTGGATTACATGTGGAATTAAAAAAACCAACCACAAAAAAAAAAAAAAACCCTCTTTGGTCTGCACCCAGGTTCACATTATTCCTTTTCCACCGGGCAGAGCAGAACAGAAATGATGCTGTAATGCTAAACTAGGGAGAATTAATCATTTCAAAGTGAGTGTCTGCCGTTTCAATTTGGACTCCCCCGTTTATGGAAAACAGATTACGTCCCTTCTCCGAAGTCGTTGGATGTGTTTGCCATAATGGTGCAGTTACCGCCACACCGAACATATATCTCTAACATCTGAAGCTTGTATTGTCCCAACGCTGCTCGGCTGAAGGGCATTCCTGCGGTCGGCTGTGTCCCTCTCACTTGTTGACTTCTGACGGCGCGCTCTGTAAATGGCCGAATCAAGGACAGGTACTGATTGTTGCATTGCAGATAATTGAATTATTCATTGCCGTAGAGACAATGACAGCCAGCCCGTTGGCGTGTCGCTGTGCGGGAGATGACAGGATCGATGCTCCGGCTTGGACTGTACAAGATCTGGAACATGACAGGGTCAGCTTCTGGGGAATCAACCGACAGGGACCTAATGTCGTGCACTCTGGTTGATCAAATCGCTCGTCATTTAAGCCCATACAACCGTAATGCACGATGTTTGGATGGAGTATCATCGGTTTTGGGTCCGGGAGAGGAACCGCTGGCTCAACAGCTGAGGCCTCTCTCCAGCCGGGTCAATTGTGAGGCCAGGGGGCGGTTTGTAGTTACCTCAGTCCCGAGAAACGCCGTGGACACTGCTGGGCTTCAAACAGAGACAGCTGACTACAGTTAGAAGTTAGATTCTTATCAAGTTCCTCTCGACTCAATACCCTCTCCCGCGAGCTCTCGGTTTACAGTTCCATCTCCACCGCGGAATTTCCAACCTGCTCTTTGCTCGGCCGGCTGGTGTTTACCCAAAGTTCCACATTTTGAGCGCAGTACTTGCACTTCATTAACATGTTACTGTGTGGTCTCCTGAACTTTGACCTGGAAAACACGGCCTCACATCTGTGTGGCACGGACACATGTCCACATCTGTATTTTTGAGCTCTCTGAGTCACGATGAAGGCGGAGAAAACATCTGCTTGTGTTGTGCCGGGGGGTGGGGGGGTTGTCAGTATTGTATAGAGCATACAGTGTGGGGTTTGAGTTATGGTATGGTTTGGTTGGTTGGTATGGTGACATAGGGTCAGTTCTTTGTCCAAGGTTGTGGTTAGAAATATCCGCCACATTGCTCATTACTTTGGAGCTCAACATCACCAAAAGGAATTTTTACGTGGAGCCGCTATTACACAGATGATTGGAAAAACATGCAAGTGAATCACAGTGCCTACACCTCTGTTTGGGAGGCGGGAGGCGGCGTGCCTTCATTCGGGACTGGTGATGTAGCTCCCCATTGGAAAACTCTCCTCTCTTTGTTCCAAGCTCCAGCCTGCACTTCATTAGCAATCCTCTATTCCCAGAACTCCTGTAGATGTGACTCCTCTTTTCCAGGATTGGAGGAATGTTTCTCCCTCAGGTCCTGCTGATGGAATGGGTTGAGGCAGGGGCCTGGTCCTGTTTGTTCAGGATGTGTTGTAAGGGAGAGGAGGAGGAGGAGGAGGAGGAGGAAGGGATGGTCAGTGGCCTACCCCCCCGACAAAACCCTCCTGGAACCCATGGTAGAAAATCACTGCCAGCTGAGCAGAAACGCTTATCCATGTTTAAATAAGAACCATGGAGTCTCCTGGCGGATGAAAAGGGAGGACAAACGGCCAGACACCATGAGGTGGTTGAGGCCAACACAGTAACATGACCCACAGGCAGCGCTGCTCATTTCCAGACAGATTATTTGGCTTAGTCAAAATGTTGTTGTTTTTTTGGGGGGGGGGGAGACGTTCTGGGATAAGCACACTTATTGCTAAATCCGTTGTCAGTCCTTGCGATTGGTTCCCTAATATCAACGTTTGTTGTGGGTTCACACTGCGGATGCTTCTGCCGATGCGGTGTTGGCTAACCGCCCTGTCTGAGCCGATACGAGTCAGTCAGGGGGTTGGAGTGTTGTTTATAGACGCTGCCTCTTTGGAGCATTGTCACGTGGTTAACCAGCCCTCCTCTGTTAGTGGCTCTGTCTTTCCCTTCACTCCTCCATTACTACCCCCCCTCCCTCCTTTCCCTTTCATTATGTACAACTGACCTGACTGAGTGGGGCGGACAGTGACCTCAGAGGGAAAGTAGCACAGCACTTATTCTCACTTGGTTTCTCTCTCTCTCTCTCTCTCTCTCTCTCTCTCTCTCTCTCTCTCTCTCTCTCTCTCTCTCTCTCGCTCTCGATCCCCCTTCCTCTTGCTCGCTCTCTCGCTCTCTCTCTCCCCTCCATTTATTTGTATTATTAAACACAACTTGGAGGTCAAAGATGGAGGAAAAGGTAGCATACTGACAAAATGTAGGACAGATGCCGGTTTGAACCCCGCATGACCAGTAAGTTTTTAACTTCCTTCCTCAAATGTGTTTTTTTTTGTTTTGTTTTTTTCTCTGGAGTGGGGGCTGACGGGGCAGAAAACAAACCACAGTAGAAGACGACCACTGTCGAAGCCAAAAGAAGCCCATTATGTGCCTTATATTCATTTGATAGAGGCTTTTGTATTTTGGCATCAAATAACTCTCTTGGTGCAAATTCGGATCCAGGGTCAGTCATGAATCACTCTATAATGAAATCCTGGAATCACCCTCACTGTCGGATCGCGAGGAAAGACGGCCGCTATCCGCATTCAGGAGCCACGGCAGCATGCGCAAGGTGTGACTTTAACTCCGGGGACGGCTGCGTCACAGTTTGCCACGACAGATGGCGGGGGAGACTCGTCCCAAGCGCCAGTGATTATGAAAGAACATTTCTGTTTTACTGGGTCTGTGGGTTTGTGGTGGTCTTTATTGGGCCTATATCGTAGCTTTCTTCTTGTTTTTTTTTTTTTTTTGTTTTGTTTTTTTTCTTTGTTTTGCGATCTGACAGTGTACAGCCCCCCAAGCTCCCCGAGAAATATCTGCTGCTCCTCAAAAGCGGTATCTCCTGTGCCCCACGGGGGAGTGAGTAAACATTCTTCTCCTGTCTAGTTGTCCTGCGTCTAGTTGTCCAGCCTTGGCTTAACCGCCGTGACGGCAAGGGACAGGACTTCACGTGATCAACTTCATCTGTCGCCGGAATTTACTCTATTGCTTCATTATTCGGTAATGGCCGTGGATGAACCGGCATTTCACGCATACAGCACAAGCATCTCCAAACAGAATTAGGATGTCATCAGAGTATTTTCTTTTTCCCGGTGGCATCTTTCTAAACCAGACTGGAACCGTCTTTCTATTTTCCTAATGTGCATCATTTTGTCGGCGAAGATGCGCTGTGCTGGAAGGTCATATCTCTCTGTCAGTGTGAATACTGTGGGTTCCACTCAGTAAAGAGTGGAGAAACATATTGGGCCCCTGTAGTTTATGGGGATTTTTACATCTACATCTGCTGCCAGTGCGCTGGCTATCGTGTGTTGATTTTTCAACTGTCTAATGAAGGAAGTGGTTTGTGTACAGTGCATGGGTGTGTCGTGTCACTGTTCAAACACAGGCTGCTTGGGAGATGTGAGAACCACCGAACCACTGAACCACGCACGGCCAGCACTTCACCCTTTTCCGAGTCATTGTCCGCGGTGTTTAGGCTGTTCCTCTCCTTGAAAATGGACTTTGTAGTGTCTATTGGAACGGTCAGTTGTGTCCTCTCCAAACATGGTGCAATCATCAGCGCTCGGTGATTGGCCCTCGGGGTCGTCGAGCAGACTTTGGTTTCCTGGAAGAGCCCGTGTACTCTGGACTAGCTGAGAGAATGGTGGACAAGCTGTGGAGGAAAAGTTGGCATTTTATAGAAAATAGAAGGTCTTTCCGCACTAGACCGTCCTCGTCTATTGCCGTGGAAAGTAAGAGTGAGTGAGTAGCCTTTTCAGTTTTATTTCAGTGGTTTTTTTTTATATGTTTTGGAAGTCATTCAATGATGACATTCCTGTCTTTTCCATTATGCTGTACGCACTATTATAGACGGTTTATTTTCTGTCATTTTAATTATCTGGCTGTAGCAGAGGAAAATGTATGGTACTCCATTGGAGTCATTTTTTAAAAATAAATCATTACAGGCAGCATTTTTAATCAGCGTGTTGAAGGAATTGGTATTTGTAAATCTTATAGTTGTGGAATCAGCACTTTTCAGAAATGGCTGCGATTCTTTAAACACATTTCTGTCCGTCCTTTCATTACCATTTACCGTGCAGTTCAACTCTATAATTCACCGTTAAGATTATATAATTTCTCAATTCCTATATTGTGTAGGCACATTTACCCGCAGTTACAGCACTGCTGTTCATTTGCACACCTTTTACATTTGTCTTTATAAAAATCTCACTTAATAGAGAAAATTAATTGATTAACCGCATGAAGCTGAATCACACTCCCACTCTCAAACACTGAGTGAAAATAAATCCTGCTAGTCTGGCTGTTTAAATTGAGCAAAAGCTCTTTATGTGAAGAAAGATCTTTATGGGAACAGTTTTTTTTTCATATTTTGTGGGGATTTAATCATCTCTTTTTTCATCGCAGTGTGGAAGGGGATGGTCGGCCCAATGAGAGTGGCCCTTCCCTGGACAGTGGAGCCAGCTTCGGCCGGGGCCCAGTGACTCACGGCTCAGCCATCAGCCCGGACCACTTTGACGGCCCGCTCTACAGCCACGGGGTCCAGCCAGGACCCCAGAGGCCCCGCCGGCCCAAGCTCCAGCACTCTCAGTCCATCCTCCGCAAGCAGGCCGAGGAGGAGGCCATCAAGCGCTCCCGCTCGCTCTCCGAGAGCTATGAGCTCTCTGCTGACCTCCAGGACAAGCAGGTAAAGAGTACTAGTACCAAATGAATAGTGACTGTCTATCATAATTACCCTAAATTATTTTTAAATATTTTGTTGATTTTACTCACTGTCTTCCTTAGGTGGAGATGCTGGAGCGTAAGTACGGGGGACGCTTCATAACGAGGCATGCGGCCCGCACCATCCAGACAGCCTTCCGCCAGTACCAGATGAACAAGAACTTTGAGCGTCTCCGGAGTTCTATGTCCGAGAACCGCATGTCCAGGCGCATTGTTCTGTCCAACATGAGGATGCAGCTTTCCTTTGAGGGCCCCGAGAAAGTCCACAGCTCCTACTTTGAAGGGAGGCAGGTGTCCATGACGGAGGACGGCAACCCGCTGTCTATGGTTCAGTCTGACTGCGGCGACATGGAGGCTCACAAGCAGAGCAACATGGTGTCCCATCCCGCCGCCCAGGGGGACCTGACTGATGCCATCACGGAGCTGGAGGACGCCTTCTCCAGGCAGGTCAAGTCTTTGGCCGAGTCGATAGATGACGCGCTGAACTGTCGCAGTCTTCAGGGCGACGAGGGCCCTGACCCGGACACCATGGGCTGCGCGGAGGTGGTGAGGGAAGTGCCCTACCAGGTGAAGCCGCACCGCGGACCCGGAGGACGCCTGCACGACGAAATGATGGCGTCCTACAGCGACGTCACTCTGTTCATCGACGAGGAGGACATGTCCCCCTCTATGGCTCTGTCCAGGTCGGGGGACCACCCCTCCAGCACGGAATCGGACATACGGCTGCGTTCCTCCCAGGAGTACTGGCCCATGGACCCTAAGGATGACGGGCGTGACACGGACACCAGCTGCCGCAGCACGCCCTCCGTGGAGTGCCAGGAGCAGCGTCTCCGGATGGACCACCTCCCCCTGTTGACCATCGAGCCACCCAGCGACAGCTCAGCAGAACTCAGCGACCGCTCCGACCGGGGCTCGGTCAAACGGCCGCCGGTGTACGACCCCCACAGTCACATCGTCACCTCATCCCAGGCAAGCCCGAAGCACATCTCCCACGGGCCGCCTCCGCCGCGCACCTCGTCCCGCGACGAGGACGCGCCGCTCCGCCACCGCCACCGGCAGCTGGAAAGCCACCTGGCCATCAACGGCTCGGCCAACCGGCAGAGCAAGTCCGAGTCCGACTTCTCCGACGGTGACAACGACAGCATCAACAGCACGTCCAACTCCAACGACACCATCAACTGCAGCTCCGAGTCCTCGTCCAGGGACAGCCTGCGAGAGCAGACGCTCAGCAAGCAGACGTACCACAAGGAGACGCGCAACAGCTGGGACTCCCCCGTCTTCAGCAACGACGTGATCCGCAAGAGGCACTACCGCATCGGGCTCAACCTCTTCAACAAGTAGGTCCCGGGCGCTGATGGAACAGGGGTTTAAACAACCGCTGGTTTAACCAAACACTGGTGACCCACAATAATTACCTTCACTCACCGACTGCAATCTATTGAATTCAAATCGATCACAAAGGCTTTTGATGAGATTTCTACAAAACGAAAGTGATAAGGAGGTTAATGTTGGGACTTGCTCTCAAATCAAATTCAGGCCTTTTAATTCATCACTATTAACAGAGTGACATTGTTGTCGTGTTTTTTAGGGACAGGTATTGGTTGGGAATGTCCCTGTATTGCGATTCTGCAGTTTTTCTAATAACAATTTTTGGGGTATTTCATCTTCAAATGTATTGACAATGTATTTTTTTTTTTTTTTTTGAGGGGAAAAAAGATAATGCAAAGATAATGCTTTTTAAATAATGTTTAATGATTATGCCCTTTAAAAATTCTACACATTATAGAAACTGATAAGTAATAAAAATGCAATTAGTCTAACGAAAATGACACACATTCAGAAACACACAATGAACACAATCGGAAATAGAATAAATTGAATAATAGAATTGAAATATTTGAGTTAATAATTTTCTTTCATCCCTCGTCTTTCTGTGTGTGCCAATATAAAAGATTATTTATGCCCCTGCACCAGAGAATAAACCCATTCCTTTTTTTTTTTTTAAGGAAACCAGAGAAAGGGATCCAGTACCTGACTGACAGAGGGTTCGTCCCCGACACCCCGGTGGGCGTGGCTCACTTCCTGCTGCAGAGGAAAGGCCTCAGCAGGCAGATGATCGGGGAATTCCTCGGCAACAGACAGAAGCAGTTCAACAGAGATGTCTTGGAGTAAATACAACCTTTCAGTCCTGCAACCATACATGACCTCATAACAACCAAAAGCACAATACAATAGCCTTCAAAAGAATGAATCTACCAAAGGACCATTTGCATGTTTGAGATGCTTTGAAAACGAAATAGTAACAGTGAAATGAGAATCGAAGCAGAAAACAGTATGGGAACTACAGTTAATTTAAATAATCCATGCCCATGACCCAAAACCTTTTGATCCAGCAGGTGATAATGGCGTCCACTCCTCTCATAACCACACAGACGCAGATACGCCCGTGTGTCCGTCTCAAACAGGCTCACGTGTTTCTATGAGATCAGAAAATAACTTGCGCCCGTGCATTCCAGCTGCGTCGTGGACGAGATGGACTTCAAGGGCATGGAGCTGGACGAGGCCCTGCGGAAGTTCCAGAACCACATCCGTGTCCAGGGAGAGGCCCAGAAGGTGGAGCGCCTCATCGAGGCCTTCAGGTTAGATGTCGCACGCGGGCGCGGGCACGGGCACGGGCACGGCATCAGGTCGCGTTTAAAACATCATAAGCTGCCGAAACCCCCTGCCGCTGCTTAGTCATCGCAAAATAACATCAAACGGAGGCGCCGAAGAAGATCGATAACTCACGGCATCGAAAAGGTCAGAGGAGATGAGGAGAGAGCTGTGTTCAGGAATGCGGTCTGGGGAAAAAAAGCAAAAAGTCTCACGTGATTGGGGATTTTATTTTCAAAGCTAGGCAAAGATTTTGTATTTGTCCATGAGCTATGCACTTCTGATTTTTATTATGAAATGCATTGGAAAAAGTATTTTCCGGAGACGATATTGACGTCACGACAAAGCTTCCTCGAACTCAATATCACCTTCAAACCGCATAACGTTGATTGGCCCCGTGTCCATACATTGCTTCTCTTCCATGATATGGACTTTTCGATTTTGGTTTTCATTTTAAAATCTCTCGCGATGCAAAAGTCCCGGCTGCGGGCGATGCTCCGCACGGTAGTGATGGATGGTTAATAATGCACGGAGGGAGCTGGTGCCGGGATCACTTCCGCCTGAGTAAACGAGGCGTATTCCTCACGCGATATACAGACAACCACGCGACAGCTGCCGCCCCCCCCCGAAGACGACCGCCGCTCCCCTTATTTACCTCATCCTTGAAAAAAACCCCCAAAAAACCTGAAAGATTGTTGTGGAGGGTGTCTGACGTTATTGTCTTCTCTTTTGGGGCGACCAGCCAGCGCTACTGCATCTGCAACCCCACGGTGGTGCGGCAGTTTCGGAACCCCGACACCATCTTCATCCTGGCCTTCGCCATCATCCTCCTCAACACGGACATGTACAGCCCAAACGTCAAGCCCGAGAGGAAGATGAAGCTGGAGGACTTTGTCAAGAACCTGCGAGGTAACAAGGGCCTCGAAGAGTAAATCCAGCAAAACGGCCCTGTCGAGCTTTCAGAAGTACTTTCATTCTTCTGAAGGATGATTCTGGCCATTTGCCGCTGCTGTCGGTTCCAAGTCTCTTATATTTGCTATTCTGAAAGCATTTGATTTGCTTTTTGGTCGGAAACAATTGTTATGGTTGATAAGGACGAGGTCCAGGTAACAAATTTCCCCGAATTCTTTTTTTTTTTTTTTTTTTTTTTTTTTTTTTTTTGTATTCTGTTGTGTATGTAATCAAATGAGAAATCCTCAAAAGCCACCAAGACAAACACAGGAGTCCTATTTTAAAGTTCTTCTGTAGATCTTGGGCTGTGTGGTCTGTGGCGGCAGGGACTTCACTGGTTCCCTTTTTTTATATTCTGGTGAGAACCAAAAATAGCTTGACAGTGTGTCACGTGTAAATAATTTTGTGAGCGTGTAAAGCAACTACCCTCTGGCAAAACTGTGCTTGTGTTTATTCTTGCATGTGTTTATAAATCACGGACAAAAAATAAAGCTTAGCTCTGTTTTGATCGTCATTGTTCGAGTATTTTGGCATAAAAACATTTTTATTTCAAATTAATTGCAAATGATTTAAAATATATATATAAAAATATGTATTTTTGTATGAATTAATTTAAAAATAATATTTTTTTTCAAGTTTTTAATTATTATTTTTTAATAAAAATAATTGAACAGTCTATCTTATTTAAATTAATTAATTTATTTATTTTAACAGTTTTTTAAATGGCGCCTTGCTTTTTTGTTTTTAGTTTTTGCCTGTGCTGTTTCTTGGTGTCTGTATTTCTGTCCGTCGTGGTGGGTGTTGTGTGTGTAATTTGGTTGCGTACTAACCAAACCTCTCGCTGTGTGTCAGGGGTGGACGACGGGGAGGACATCCCCAGGGAGACTCTCATCGGCATCTACGAGAGAATCCGCAAGAGGGAGCTCAAGACCAACGAGGACCACGTCTCGCAGGTGCAGAAGGTGGAGAAGCTCATCGTGGGGAAGAAGCCGGTGAGTGGGGTTATCGACAGGAAATGTCGCCGAAAATGCCGAATCCACCTCTTGTCGTCGACTGTGGACGACGGAAACTCCGGCGTCAGAGCAGAGGAAGATCGTTGTTTTTTTTTTTTAGTTTTTGTTTTTTTTATCGAGATTCACGCCGACCTCTCAACCTCGTTTCGAGAGAAACCGTCAAAATCCCCGTGATCGCAAACGACGGGCGGCTAGGGAGGGAAAAGTCCGACGGGAAGAGGGAGCGAGAGAGGTTATGAAGACGGTGAGATGAGGAAGGCATTCGGGGGCGGAGTGAGAGTGCCGCTGCGTTCACTGCAGTGTAATATTTTAAGTGCGGGGGGCGGGGTCACGGTGGGACTTGGACCTTTACGCGACTGACTTTAATGTTCCCGGGGCATTGGAGAGGTGTCGCCCAGCCCTGCAGCCGGATGAAGAATGGGATCCGTGTTCCTGCATATTTATAATCCCTTGCCAAGAACAAGGGAGAGGCAACGACCCGGATCGCTGAACGGCTCCTCCTGCAGCCGCTCCACTAATCATGGTGCAACCTCTTCATTGATTTGTGTGCGTTGGTATTTGGCTGGAACTTCTGCTTTAACTGCCCCTCCAGACCGGCCATTAGAGGCATTTTTCCTTTGCCAGTAATAATAAAGTGAAGCTCTTTCAAATCCATATTAAAATGTATCGGTGAAATACATCCTCCTTTTGGACGGGATCAAATGTAGCCAGGGGGACATTTAGTCACCCTTGAAGTGAAACCGCAAGAGAATTCTATCCGGGCTCAGTGGTCAGCAATCGCCAGGGGCGGGATCTAATGGGAAGCTCTGTTTTTTATTCAAACATCATTACGGCGGCTGCCAAGTCCAACCAACGCACAGTCACACACGCACGCACGCACACACGCACGCACGCACGCACGCATGCACACACACGCACACACACACACACACACACACACACACACACACTCTGTATTGTAGAGAACCCGTTGGGTATTGTGGATATCTCTTGAGTACATCTTCATTTCCCCTTGTGTTGCTCTGGTCACGAGGGATGACATTTAGAAGCAGTAGTGAAGCCCTTTCCAACTCTAAAGCTGTATATATCCAAAGATAAAGCTGTGTATGATAGTTTGTCTCCTTTTCTCTCTATCTCTATATTTTAGATTGGATCGCTTCACCACGGCCTTGGATGTGTGAGTTTACACTTTTAAATTCAGAGCTCTCCCTCCTATCTGTGGTCGTTTGCGTCACATGTTTGCGCACAAGTCATCTTCCCGAAATCTTGCTAAATCTACACTGGAAATCACTTTTTGTCCTCTAAAAAACAACGTCTATTCCCTGAGCAGAGCAGAGCGTGCCGCCCCTGGTAGAGTAAACAGATATAAATTCCTCAGTAGCAGTGAGCTGCAGTGTTAACTGGATGCATATCACAGCACGACCACACGCTGTTGGAAGGGACATTTTAAATCATGAGAGATTTAGGACAGAGCGTCCCTAGAAACCATGATTTCATTCGTACAATAACAAATTCAGGGCCCGACACTAACTTTTTGAAGAGGTTGCCAAGTTGGCAACCATGCATCAGCTTTCGGTTGCCAACACTAATAAAATGGTTGCTGCATTTTAATCATTTTTAGCATTGAGTGATATTGATCCTATATAATTATTACGCACATTCCACTATTAATAAAGGGATATCAAGGAAGTTAATGAACAGAAATGGACACATGGTGATGATGATGATGATGATGGATGCATATTTTCATATTTAACTTCTTTTTTTTTTTTCGGTGGACAATTATCACATTTTTGAACAGTTTTGACACTGTGTTTGGATTAGAAAGTTTCGCTTGGATTCCTGATTATTACACATAACAGATGGCTGGGTGTACCACACTTTTTTTCCCATATGAAAAGTGGTTGGCAGCGGGGCAAAATGATGAACCAAAATGATAAGCCTAAAAAAAACGAAATTCATCCTTCTCTGCAGCCTATTTGAATGTTGTGATGATGGCAATACACTCCGAGGCAGTAAATCGCTTTTTTTTTTTTTTGGAAAACCCTAGTTAGAGGCCGGGTCAGCTCTGTTCCCCATTAGACCATAATGACCCCTCAGTGTGTGTGTGTGTGTGTGTGTGTGTGTGTGTGTGTGTACGTGTACGTGTGTTTAAGGCTGTGTTTTGTGTCGGTTAGGTGCTGTCGCTGCCCCACCGCAGGCTGGTGTGTTACTGCCGCCTGTTTGAAGTGCCAGACCCCAACAAGCTGCAGAAACTGGGCCTGCACCAGCGGGAGATCTTCCTGTTCAACGACCTCCTTGTGGTATGCTGCCAGTCCTGGCGTCTCCTCTTTCTAGCCGCTCTCTCACTTCTTGTCTTCCTCCCCAGTTTGTGTACATGTTGTATAAGTACAGGTTAATGGGCAATTAAGTATTGTGTACTGCTATTTTAATAAAAAATGTTTAGGTTTATTTTTTTAGGTTTATTTTTATTGTTTATTGTTACATTTTAGGTTTACTCTTTGTTAACATTTTTTCTTGTTTATTATTTATTCCAGGATTTATTTTCTTGTTATTGAGTATTTTAATTGTTTATTGGTAATTGTAGGTTTATTTTATTGTTTACCGTTAATTAATTGTTTATTTCAGGATTATTTTTCTTCTTATTGTGTATTTTCATTGTTTACTGGTAATTTTTAGGTTTAGTGTATTTTTCCAATTTCTGTTATTTTTATTTATTATTATTATTTAAATGTATTTCTTTTATAGATATGTTTATGTTTATTGTCTCCCAATTCCAATTGTCTTCAATTCTTCTTCATTTTTCCTGTTCCTTTTATTATTATTGACTATTGTTTTGACGAGAGCTTCTGTAACCCCCCCTCCAATTTCCCTCCAGGGATGAATCAATCATGAAAGAATCGCCCTATCTCCTCTCCCGCAACCCTGTTGGAACAATAACTCAGGAATGCTGTTTTCTCTGTGCCATGTCAGGTAACAAAGATCTTCCAGAAGAAGAAGAACTCCGTCACGTACAGCTTCAGACAGTCCTTCTCCCTCTACGGGATGCAAGTCATGCTGTTTGAGAATCAGTGTAAGTAGCACAGAACCTTTTTTTTTCTCTTTTTTTTATTCTCGCCTCGTATCAGAGCGTTCGCATCAAAACCCCCACAGAGTTTAGGCTTCGGCACTTAAACAAAACTTGGGAAGTGGAAGTGCTGTCTCCCACTTCCCGAGCCTCAGATGGACTCCGCTGCTTTTTTTTTTTTTTTTTTTGATCAATGGACAATCTCTGTGTCTCCTTCTTGCAGATTACCCAAACGGGATCCGTCTCACATCCGCCATCCCGGGCGCCGACATCAAGGTCCTCATCAACTTCAACGCGCCGAACCCCCAGGACCGCAAGAAGTTCACGGACGACCTGCGGGAGTCCATCGCCGAGGTCCAGGAAATGGAGAAATACAGAATAGAGTGTGAGCGCACGGTTTCTCTCCCATCCCCCCCCCCCCCCTATTCTTCTTCTTCTTCCTCCTCTTCTTCACCTTCCTGTGTCCGCCTCGGAGTGAAGCGGGAGCAGGGGGCATGGTCCTCATTACTCGAGCCCCTGTTTACGAAGGCCCCATGTTTACAGAATGCACAGAATGTCGAGCAGAGGTGGAGCGGTCTGTCTGGTCGGGCCCGAGCGGCCTTGGCAGCCCGGGACGAGCGCGCGGATAAAACCGTTGAGTTTCTTGAATAGCTCTGAAGTGATGGGGGAATATCGGATGCTAAATCACAACCATGTGTGTTACAGATTTGAGCGTTGGCGGAAGAAGTACTCCGACCTTTCAGTGAAATAAAAATACAAACACCCTGACACCGGCACAAGTGAAAGAATCACATTGACACTTTACTTCTTAATATTTAAACAAAGACCAGATTACAATATGCAAAAAAAAAAAGAAAGGGAGGGATAAGTATATGGAACCTGATGAATACTTGATGAACATTTTGGTTGATCCAGTCCCTGATTTGGCTTGCTTTTGTCATTAAAAAAAGAAAAAATGAATAATAAATAATAATAATAAAGTTATGTGTGTTATAAATGTAGTCGAGTAAAAAGTAATAGATATATGCTGTGAAGTGTCAAACTGAATATACTTCAGTAGGTTGGAAAATACAGTAACTAAGTTCTTGTACTTTACTTTCCACCACTGGATCTCGGTATGCAATTTCTTTGGAATTTTATTGAAACATGGCCTCCAGATTAGAGGCACAAATGTGAATGGTTCCATGTGCGCCCACAGCCGAGCTGGAGAAGCAGAAGGGCGTGGTGCGGCCCAGCATGTCCCAGAGCTCGGGGCTGAAGAAGGAGGCCGGCAACGGCAGCATGAATCGCGCCAGCCTGGACGACACCTACGCCATGGGGGAGGGTCTGAAGAGGAGCGCCCTGAGCAGCTCCCTGAGGGACCTCTCCGAAGCAGGTAGCACCCACGGCGCACTGCCCGTTTCTCACCACTAAGGGGGGGGGGCTCTCCACCACCACCACGCACTCTGCGTGCCGATACCAAGAGGATGGCAATGGTTCTTTAATTGGGATTTATAGTACATTGATTTTGGAGCTGTACATCTACTCCAGTGCACATGGATTTGATTTTGTATTCATTGTAGTTTAAAGAATGGTTTAAGGTGTGCCCAGCCAATTACAACTTTTATTTATTTATTTTTTTTTTCCCCAAAAACTGATTAAATGGACATGGTGTCAAGATAAAAAGTGTGACGCTTTTTTGAATTTATTTTATTTTTAATGGCTTTTTTACAACGATGAATGAAATTGACAGGCAGTTCTCACCCATCGTCATTTTGAACCGGTTTATTTATGGACATCATTTGTTTTCTCCCCCGTCACCTTTTTTACTCATCTCTTGAGTTTCTATTTTCTTTATATTTCTACAATAAGCCACAATTCAGCCGTAATTTTCCTCATGTTTGTGATTTTTTATTTATTTTTTATTTTTTTTGCAGGTGGAAAGTAATATAATTCTGATGTGTTGCGTTTAAAAAAAAAAAAAAAAAAAAGAAAGAAAATAGGCAATGGCTCAAGATCAGTCTGTTTCGATTTCCGTGTTAACAGTCATTCCACATCCATTTATATCAGTGTCCTAACGGGTGTGTCCGTCTCCGAAGCGATATTACATTCCATCCATTCCAGAGAACAGATACATGTCAGTTAGCACAATAACATAATGAAATCCAGCCCACGGCCCCCGAGACGTGCTCTCTCCTCCTGCGGTCACATCCCAAACGGCAGCTCGACTTGGCAACGACCTCGCTTAGCGTCCGCCCCTTCCTGTCTCATACGTTGTTTTATCTCCGAGTCTCTACGAAGGATGTGGCATGATAGTGGGACCATTCTTGTGTACTGTGTTTTTTTTTTTCCCCCCCCGTTTTCCTTTCCAGTCGTACTCCATCCCATGCGTACTTTACTGTTATTTCCATGCACATGGTACTCGCCTGGTTATGTGTGTGATAAGTGGTCATGTATCATTGGCTGAGTGTGTGTGTGGGTGTGTGCGTGTGTGTAACAATGGCAACAAGTGCTCCGTATCTGCCTGTACATCCCATGTGCAACAGCCATTGTATTGCTTTCGATGTGTCTCCTCCTATGTGACTGCCATTTAGACCGGCTTCCTGCTGTCCCCTGCCCCAAAGACGAGCTACGTCTTAGAACCAGTTTTCTGGAAACACACTGGTGGCGTTGTCAACAAATGACCCATAGTCCTCCAGCGGAATTTCGACTTGAAATAAGAGTCCACGGGGCGGTTTCGCGGACACAGATCAGGCCTAATCTTGAGACCGAATCACACTTTCGACTGGACTAACCGAAACTGACCTTTCTCGGTCGTAGTTTCAAATAGTCTCAGACTTGCCCTGGTCTTGGTTTAAAAAATAATAATAAAATAAATAAAAACGCATTTCAGATTTTTCAGATTAGAGGTCATCTAGGTCTGGGTGACGGTTTAGATCAGACCTGGCCAGAGGGAGGTTTATTTTTGGATTTAATGGACGTTGGGGCCTCCAGGTGGACCAGGTTGATCTGGACTAAGAGCAGCACCAAGACCAGACGGAAGGAGCCGACTAGTCCTCCATCACCTGAGCCTCGGACCTCCCAGCCCGGAACCGATTCATCTTAAATCAAGCAACGTTCCGGTTCTGGGCTTGTTCAAGTAGGATTATTTTAGTTCAGACTTCGATTCGACCCCGTCTGCGAAACCGCCCCCCCTAAAAGTATTTTCCTGAACTTCTGACAGTTTAATAAAACAACGATCTAGTTAAAACAGCCAGCGCGTGGACTCTGACCAGCATATGAAAACGTTAATGGCTGAATCCGAGCGGAGGAAGAATGAGTCACCGCCTCTACCCCCCACACCACTATCTCCCCCGGAAGACCCCCAACCCCACGTTTAGATCGCCATCACAGTCACCGCCACTCCCCCCCCCCCCAGTGGGATCTGCCGACAGCCCACGTCAGACCTCTGTAGCTGATCCCAACGTGCTGTCCATCTCTAATCTGTGGTATTGCATGTCTCGGGCAGGCAAGCGGGGGCGCCGCAGCAGTGCAGGATCACTAGACAGCAATATGGAAGTAAGTTGGAAGCAGCTGGTTCCCAAGCTACTCTCTATGTGATGATGTGCACCGTCCAAACACACCATTTCCCTTTTTTTTTTTTTTTTGTCTTGCACCTTCTTTTGCGTCATAGATTCCAGTTCCTTTGTTTTGGATCATTTGTTCGTTTTTTGGTTTTTTTTGGAGGGGGTTTGACTCCTGGGATGCACTGTAACCTGCCTGCCTCAGTTTAGTGTGCATGCGTGGGTTGCCTGCCTCTGATCCTGCTCCTTGTTTGGAAGTTCAAGATCTCCTGGTTTAGTCGTGTCTATGGGGCTGTCAACGCCTTTTATATCTTGAAACAAGCATGACCACTAATCCCCCACCCCCTCGCCCACCCGTCCTTCCTCCGATCCTCCTGTCCTTCCCCTCGTCACCTGTCCTCTGTCACAGTCGTCCTTCATTCAGTCACGTCTAGGCATTCTGCGTCTTTCTTTCTTTCTTTTTTTGGGGGGGGGTCTCGGCTCCTCCTAGGGCCAAAATGCTGGCTCTGTTGCTCTGTTGAAGGGATGAATACAGCTTGTGTCTCCTTGTCTCCCTGTCCACTTCTGTCTTTGTCCTCTCTAAAAAGAGGTCGGGTTGAGGAGGGAAGGTAGCCTGTGTTAGTAGGCGGTCTGCTACTAGGTTGTGGATTTCATTCATTCATCTATTCACTCATTCCATGTGTCCATGAGTCCATGCACTGGGAGTCTGGAACCCTGAAAATTTCATTCCGCTTTCAAAGAAGTCGCGTGCGGGCGAGCGCTCTGAATGCGGAGGGTTGGATCTGGCGTTTGGGTGTAGAACAGGGTGGAGGTTCAACCTAGTTCCGCTGCCGTTGAGTTGAATGCCGACCTGATGTGGATGAAGATGCCTGTCAAACCCTCTGCATGTAGAACCTGTGCCTCCCTTGATCTTAACAACTTGCATGTGTGACACTTGGCAGGTTTGAAACTTGTCCGACATTGACCACATCTGACAATAGAACAGAAAAATGTTTCTACTCATATGCACATTATTATTATTATTATTATTATTATTATTATTATGTATTTTTATCTTTATGTTATTACGCATTCTTTTCAAAGCCCGGACTCGGCTTAACTAAATGTTGTATTTTTCCAGACATGTGGTTATCATCAGTGCTCCGCTATGGATCTGGTCATGTCCATTATCAGGAGACATCCACAGTCCTGCCATTCCCCATCATGAGAAGAATCTTTTTGGTTTCTCATTTGCATGCCGACAACATTTTTGCTCTTTTTTTATTTTATTTTTTTTATCCTTAATATTCAGGCTTTGTGAATTCAACCTGTTGTAGCGTGGTAGAGGCGCTAGCTGTGTGGCGGCAAGCGGATGTGCTAACGCCTCCTCTCCTCCGCAGGGGTCAACCATTAGCAGTCCTCACATGCGCCGGAGAGCGGCCACGCCGCGGGAGGGCACGCCGCGCGGCCACACCTCCATCCCCAACTCGGCGTCCACCTCCATCCTGGGCTCGCTTTTCGGCAGCAAGCGGGGGAAGCCACCTTCGTCCTCCTCCTCCGCCCAGGGCGGCCACCACCCCACCCTCATCTCCCACAAGCCCCACCCGTCCAACCTGCACCACACGGCGCAGGCGGTGGCGGCGCACGTGGTGCAGGCCCAGATGCACAGCCACCCGGCGCACGGTCAGTTCTGCCAGACCGGGCAGAACCCTCCGCCCTACCACCACCACCACCACTACCACCCGCCGCCCCACGCGCAGTTCCATCAGCACCCCGCCACCTACGCCCACTCGCAGCACCAACACGGCCACCACAACCAGCATCCACACCACGCTCCGCACTCCCAGCATGGGCCTCACCACCACAGCCAGCCACCGGTCTCTGCTGCTCCCGGCGGACCCAAACCCAAGCACAGCGGCATCAGCACAGTGGTGTGATGTCCCTCCGAGTACGACGGAGGAGGGACAACAGCTTTACACCAAAGGGACCGACGGCAGAAACCTACGGCCTGTCCACTGTGTTCATACTGCCGCTGGGATGGCGATGGGTCGCGGGCAGTCCCTACACCACTCAAATATTATGCAGGACTTGGAAAACGGACTCAAATTTTCAACGTCGGGGCGGCCTTTTGCTTGGCTTACCTGCTTGTTGCTCCGGCTCTGGCTTGGGTTTCAGGTCGGCGCTCCATGCTGGAAGATGCTCCGTTTTAATCCCAACACCACCGTCACCAACCACACCGTTTTAACCAGCCGCCATAGCCCTCGCTTCGTCCTCCCGTCGCTTCATCGTTTCCTCTGAGCCCGTCTTCGCTTCATAGGATCAGGAGGAACGGCGTGCGTTGCTGCAGCGGTGGCGTTATATACCGAACGTAGTCTTTTATGAACTCTCCACACACCGCTTCCTCGGGTCCGCGGGTCCCGTCGTCTTTAGTAAACCGCGCCTCTCGCGCAGAACTCACCCGTGGCGGAGGACGCTAGATATAACCATTTCACGCCGAACCCGAGCGGCGGCCCCGGGCGAACCGCCGAGCGGACGCACTCTCAGTCGTAGTAGTTATAGTGCTGTATTTACTGTAGATGACGGCTATTACGTGTTGTCTCCTAGCTCTCATAAATTTAAATGTGCCAATTACTTATGCATAACCTATTTAGTCAAGACTTCATGTACAGTATATTGTGCGTCAAGTAATTTATAAGGTTATACTTCGATTACTACGGTTATTATCAAGGGAAGAATGAATCAGTGTTAAGCGGACGACGTGAAGAGACCAGGGTGCGCGCGCGTCTGAAGGAATGAACTCCCCATTCTAAGCATCCCATAATAGTCTGATCTGGACTCGCCTCCCAAATGGACAGACGAAGCCTCTGGTTAGCAGCTGTAGCACATGGCCTGTTATGTAAAGCGAAAAAGCCTCACGGTAGACTTTTCTGTCTCCTTTCCTCTGAGCTAAAGTACATCATTCCGAAGGTCAAAACATAAATTGTGAGAGGTTTGCTGAGATACAAGTTACTTTTTTTTTTTGGGCCTTTCAGGTATTTTCAGTAAATTTCCTAATATACCAACAGAACATATTGCTCAGTGCGTTGCCTTTTACATACTTTAACGTGACAGCTGCTCGCTAGACTCTTAAAACGGTAGAAATTTAGATCTTTTTTTTTCTTAAAAAAAGAAAACAAACCAGCTCATAGAATTATTTTTTCAGTTTTATTTTTTGTTTTTTTTGGTCTCCATGATTTTTAAAATCACATGTGCAATATCTTGGGGATGATTTTGTGCATTCAGAACAAGCGAGGCGTCCCCTCCCGTGCGTTTTTCGTGTCGTATCCTTATTTATTTATTCGGTTTCGGTTTTTTTTGACCCCCTGTCCGTCTCTCGCCGTAAATTAATGTGCGACTGTCCTCGCAGAGTCCAGGAGAGAGACCTCGGAGTTCAGTGGAATGTCTAAAATAAGAGATTTTTTTGCATGTGATGTTATTGTTGTGCAGCGATCCCCTGCACATTGTATAACAAATCAGTGTTACCATAGCGAGTTTAAGTGCAATCATGTTCCAAAATGCAGACTTGGACGCAGAGTGGAAGTATTTTATTTTCTCCAGGAAGAGATTCAGGTGAAAAAAATATCCTTTTTTTTTTTTTCTTCTTTTTTTTTTTTTTTTTTTCATTTGAGAATATATAAATACCTACAGAGTTCACAGTAGAAAGAGGAATGTGTGTATATATTTTAATAAAGGAATATCCTTCTCTTTGGGCTGAACAGAAATATTTTGCTGGATAAGCACATATGAAAGAACACTTTCATTATTTTCAGGAAAACGCAGTTAAAACCTGCTGCAGAAATACAAAGGAACTGTGTGTGTGTGTGTGTGTGTGTGTGTGTGTGTGTGTGTGTGTGTGTGTGCGTGTGCGTGTGTGTGTGCGTGTGTGTGTGTGTAAATATATAATAACTTTCTACATTCTGCAAATAAAAGTGTCTATTAAAAGTGTGTAAATTAGTGAAAGTCAGCTGTGTGTTCCAATAATCAGGTTGTAAATGTATATTAACGTTCACAAGGAAATGCATCACCATGAGTCCGTCACACACACACACACACACACATTGATCCTCATATGTTATTATAGGAAGAGAGATCTAACATATCCTGTATGGGACAATAACGGTCAGTTGAATGTGTCGCTATTAATTTTATATTCTTACTATAACTGATATCTTGGTATAATGTAAAAAAAAAAAAAAAAAAGAGTTGTTTGATTAATTTGATGAGGTGGGGTTGTTTTGTTTTTGTTTGTTTGTTTTTTTTTTAATTGAGAAGAAAGAAACCCCAACAATGCACTGCATGGATCTGATGCATAGTGTGTCCTATTCACTGTGAGCTGAGCGGAGGACTCAGCCTGTAAAAGTAAAAGTTCCACCTCTCCTCTTTTTTGGTTTTCACTCATTTTGGTTTGATTTGCCGCCCCGTGTTTGCCGGTGTAGATACCGACGTCTCATCTTTGTGCATTTCATCCGCAATCGCCCATTGTACCAAGAACTAAGCAACAACAACAACAACAACAATATTGATCTTCTGTTGTTCATGATGTAAATAGGACACTTGTTGCGCAGAGGGTGAATTTTCTAGAAGGAGGGTTTGCCTACACGGCTTTGTTTCGGGACCAAGTGACCTGTATATAATGTGTTTATTATCCTCGTTCTATTCCGATATCTGCAGTGAAGATCAGGAAGCGTCCGCATCACCTCAGAATAAGGTTGGGGTGGCGGGGGCGGGGGAGGTTCAACACATATCCGGTGTCTCTGCCTCCAAAAAGCAGTGTGTCCGACTGTTAGAACGGTCATCTCCATCCGCACTACCAACGTCATCCCTCACACACGCAGGCTGACTGCCACACACACACATACACATACACACACACACACACACACACACACACACACACACACACACACACACACACACACACACACGCAGAAGGACACACACGTGGGCTGTTCCGTTCACCTACATGCTACAGGCTTGTTCTGTCAGGCGTGAAGACACTTCTTTGGGGGTTTTTTTGGGGGTTTTTTTTAAGAAAAAAAAAAAGGGAAAGATGGGAGTGGCCTCATTTCTGTGTGCATTATGTTTGTACAGTGAATAGTGAGTCAGTATGACCCCAGTTATTGTAAAACTTCAACTGTGACAATGTTGAGAACGCAAAATAAACAAATATATGACTTATGGTATGCATGTGTTGTTATTGTGTAAATACTACCAATACTACCGATACTACCAATACTACCCATCGTTTGGTGGCGTTTTGTGACATCAGCCTTCGGCTGAATTAGGCTAGATCAGCGCTTCCCAAACTGTGGTCATATACATGGCCAAAGCCACGCATTTCTCAGAATGTTAAGTCAATTGTTGATATTTGTGCGTTTCACATCCCCATTTGTCACCCAGGACGAGAAGTGAAAATGTCCCACGACAAGAAAACTAGTTTAAAAAAAGTTGGAAAAGTTCACTCTAGGTTGAACGATCGAGAATGTTAAGGTCGCGTTGAATCGCCATCAATAAATATGTAAAAATGAACAGGTTAATAATATTGGTTTCCGTTAATGCTGCCTCGACTAATGGCCAAGGTGGCCACGTGTCTCTTAAAATACGCAAATCGTAAGAATTGTTCACTGACTCCTAACATCAGCCGTTGCTACTTGTTTTGGATGAAAGTGTAGTTTCATTCAACTCATCTCCGTCATATCGAGATGCGCAATATGCACCACATCCACTAGAGGGCGCACATTACTGTAAATAGATTCATTTTCAAGAGGTTGTTTCGTCACATACATATACATACCTTCATACATATATGCAGTGAAATGTCTTTACAACGCACCTGGAGATTATGCACAATAGTTACTAAACCGAACATAATAGCTTACCTCGTTCCTACTGAGCCAACTAACTGAAACTACCTGATTCCCTAAAACGTAATGCAGTGAGTGAATAGAATCATATAAATACAATAAATAAAACAAGACTCAAAAAGGTAATACAAGGCGGGGGTGGGAAATAGAGTCATGTATATGGGATGGGCTATTTGTATATACAGATATGTCCGGTAAAAATATTTACAGTATAGTATACAACAGTACGACAGAGCAACACAGTGCAATATGCAGTGATACAGCACGCAGTGCAGTATGCAGTGATACAGCACGCAGTGCAGTATGCAGTGATACAGCACGCAGTGCAGTATGCAGTGATACAGCACGCAGTACAGTATGCAGTGATACAGCACGCAGTGCAGTATGCAGTGATACAGCACGCAGTACAGTATGCAGTGATACAGCAGCAGTGCAGTATGCAGTGATACAGCAGCAGTGCAGTATGCAGTGATACAGCACGCAGTACAGTATGCAGTGATACAGCACGCAGTGCAGTATGCAGTGATACAGCACGCAGTGCAGTATGCAGTGATACAGCACGCAGTGCAGTATGCAGTGATACAGCACGCAGTGCAGTATGCAGTGATACAGCACGCAGTACAGTATGCAGTGATACAGCAGCAGTGCAGTATGCAGTGATACAGCATGCAGTGCAGTATGCAGTGATACAGCAGCAGTGCAGTATGCAGTGATACAGCATGCAGTGCAGTATGCAGTGATACAGCACGCAGTGCAGTATGCAGTGATACAGCACGCAGTGCAGCGCAGCGCAGCGAGGCGGTGGAAGTGACTCAGCGCTTCAAACACAGTGATGAGAAGAGGGTTCGTACCATCACACTACAATTATTAAATTGAAACTCGAAAGCTTTTCATCCGCTCCGTCGTTTTCCACCCTCCCGTCATAGCAGCAGAGTGGCGCAGCGGAAGCGTGCTGGGCCCATAACCCAGAGGTCGATGGATCGAAACCATCCTCTGCTAGTGTTTTGTGTGGCGCAGCGCGTTGCCTTCTACCTCCCGTCTGCGTGCGCGCATTTGCCGTTTTGTTGTGGCGTGTGTGTGTGTGTGTGTGTGTGTGTGAATTAAAATAAGGCGCGTCCTGTTTAATCTTTAATGTGACTTGGTTTCAATTTTTTCCTCAATATTTTCTGATAGAAAAAAACAAAACAACAACAAAAAAAAAAAAAAACAAGCATCCTTTATAAATGGTTTACTATGTTCGGTCGGGCGTCGACGAGTCCGTTTGGGCCCCGAAACGGTCCGTGCCACAGGTGGAGGATTTACTCCATGGTGCTGTGTGGATACTCGCAGGTTTCACTTACATTTCAACGTAATTACTACATGGAAAGGCACCGAAGTCTTCTGAGAAGGTAGGAATTGTTTCGAATTACACTGGAGACACGAGGACAAAACCCCCAACCCGTCTTGACGCTGAAACGTGATTTTATTTTTCCTTTTTCTTTTAAATAATGTTTTGTTTGACAGTCGATTTCAGCCATCTGAGTTGGCAACTTGTATTGGTTTTCTCGGCACGCACTCAAAGGTGCAGTGTGTAGAAGTATCAGAGTGGCCTCGGAAGAAATGGAATATAATATTCGTAGGCATGTTTTAATGTGTGTATAATCCCGTCAACATAAGAATCGCTGTGCCGTCGTTACCTTAGAATGAGCCGTTTTCATCTACCTAGGGAGCGGGTGTCACGGAGGCCGCCATGTTTCCTCTACAGAGAACCACAACGGAAACGACCGAGCACCGAGTGGCTCCTTTTCGCGATTTTCGCGAATTTCGCGGCCACCGTCTCTTCGACGGGCGCCGCCATGTTGGAAGGGGGGTATTCAGATGGTTGCGCTGTGCAACCGCACCGCTAGATGCCGCTGCATTCGACACACTGCACCTTTAAGGAAAGACTTGCCGTACGATCCAGAAGTTTCAAGATTTCAAGATTCAAGATTTTTTATTTGTCACATACATATACATACTTTCATACGTATATGCAGTGAAATGTAATGCAACGCACCCGGTGATAGCACACAATATGTCCTAGGAAAAAAATAAAAGTAAAAAATTCCTTTCTAATAGACCGACTAACTGACTCCTAAAACGTAATACAGTAAGTTGAATACTTATAGAATAAGATAAAAATATATAGAATAAAATACGATAAAAATAAAATGAAATAAAATGGAATAGATAGAGGGAATATGCCTATGTATATACAGATATGTGCAATTAAAGTGGCATGTGAACTAAAGTGGCATGTGAATGTGAATAGTGTGAGGTAGTGTTTGGGATAATACAGCACAGTATACGACAGTACGGCGCAGCAATACGGCATCACGAACAACCCTGAACAGTGACACAGTTTGGTTGTTTATGAGTGTGCATTAACCTTATTGTTTGGAAAGAATAACCATTTGTTCAGTATAGATTTAGTACTGTTCTACAAATCTGCAAAACATGTTCTGATGTGATGTCTTGCAGGTTTGGGTTCAACTTTGGGTCCTCAACTTGGGAATACTGCTTCACAGTCATGTTTTTTTTAATATTGACAATCCTAAAACTGACAGTCAATAAGATGGAGTGACTGCAGGGGATGTCAGGAAGTAAGTAATTATTAAAGTAGCTCAGAGGCCTTAATAATTAAATCATGTCAGTCAGTGAGTAATTAAGTAAAGCCTCACAAGCAAACACATGGGGTGAAAAGGAACACAATGGAAAACAGACAGTGGTGTGTGCAAAAGAAAAAAGTCATACCTCTAAAAATGCAGAGAAAAAGGAAAAAACAATGTACAGTTCAGCAATGTACAGCCACAACATTAAAACCACTGACAGGTAAAGTGAATAACATTACTCATCTCGTTACAATGGCGCCTGTCAAGGGGCGGGATATATTAGGCAGCAAGTGAACAGTCAGTTCTTGAAGTTGATGTGTTGGAAGCAGGAAAAATGGGCAAGCGTAAGGATCTGAGTGACTTTGACAAGGACCAAATTGTAATGGCTAGACGACCGGGTCAGAGCATCTCCAAGGTGGGGTTTTCCTGGTATGCAGTGGTTAGTATCTACCAAAAGTGGTCCAAAGAAGAACAACCATCCATGGGGTCCCCACCTCTCAACTTACAGGACTTAAATGATCTGCTGCTAACTTCTTGGTGCAGATACCACAGGACACCTTTAGAGGTATTGTGGAGTCCATGCCTCCATGGGTCAGAGCTGTTTTGGCGGCACTAGGGGAGCTAAACAATATGTGGTTATTAGGAGTGGTTTTAATGTTGCGGCTGATTGGTGTATGTGAAGAATTACAAAAAGTGATAAGTAACATTATGAGTAGGCCTACCTACTTAGTTTGTGTAAGTTAAGTGACTTAGGGTATGTCAATATTTTTCTTAAATGTTGCTTCTTATTATATTTTACTGGATGTTCTGTATGAACATGTATCCTTGGCCTACACAGTAAAGCCTCATCGTGACCATGAAGCCTCGTCTTACATCTTGTTGTCCGTGCAGGATGCATCCAGGTCCTCCTCTTGGCCTCAACCAGCACAACCACCACAGCTTGCCACCCTGCGCCTGCTCGGCCCTCCCTCACGCCGGGATCCGGGTGAACTGTAGCTCCGCAGACTGGTCAAGAACTACAGCTAAACTTTGGACATCGGTTGGGCACGCGGGCTTTAGGGCCGACCCTTTGCACCCGCTGAAGCCATAGCCCAGAGAGAGACAGCAGGGAACCATGTCTGAGGTCAGTGAGAGCTCTACGCCTCTCCTCTGGACGGAGGAGCTAGAAAGGACGCTTCTCAAGATGAAATCACTACCACAAATACCCTGCACAACAAGCACATTATCAAGATAAAAGCTACTTAACAGGCACTGCTCCCCTAGATGGTTGTAGATTCTTCTGACACTGATAGGTCAATATAATTATAAGTTGAAGAACTTCTTAAATTGGCCTTTTATATATATATATATATATATATATATATATATATATATACACACACAGTATATTGGCCTTTGTTATTTATATAAAAGTAACTCTTTTTTATATTGTGATCAATCAAACAACTCAAAAAGTGAATTAGATATGTGGAGACCAAAATCGGTTAAGTCAAGTTTCGATTTATTTTTTGTTGCAATGAGGTCACCGTTTTTTTATTTTTTCACTTAATGCTCAAACTGTGTTTATGTTTTTCGTTTCTCTTTGTGGCCGGCTAGCATTTTCTTAATCCACAAATGCAAATGTGTCAGATTGATGGATGCGTGGTTAATCCTCTAATGAAAAAATATCATGTTTATATCTACAATATAAATATAAATGGGTGGTTTAATAATCACTACTCTCCCACAATCAAAATTCTGTTACGTAAAACAGAAACTGAAGTCAAACAGGTGTAGATTCACGTACACAGACGATATGGTAATGGGGATGAAAAGCTTTTTTCTGTGCAAATACTGTTATGGGATGGACAACAAGACAAAATGCACACAGATCGTACAATCAAAATGGACAGTATTGCACTCTGCAATGGAAAACAGGTGCTCTTACAGTACAAAAGTTACTTTAATCATCATCATCATGCATAGCTTTACCAGGTTAGATGGGTGAACGATGAATAAAAGTACCATAATAAAAGTCACCTTGAGAATAAAAGAACACCCAAATAACTATATAAAAAAAGTGATGGTTTCTCATAATAAATATAGTATAGGATACTTTGTAATGACAATCTAAAGCAATTGCCATAATCTAAGAAAATATGAAACACTGTCGAATAAGGCAGTAATTTAAATTCAAATTGCTTGAAAACGGGTAATTGTGCAGAACACGACCACTTAGGGACTATTGCTAAACCATATAAAAGAACAATTGAAAGGAAAAAGAGATGTTAATTTAAACAATGGCTTTTCTCAGAAAAAACTTCAGTTTTTTTTAAAGACGCTGTAAATGACAAAGTCGGCAGTTTGTTTTGGGGTTTTTTTTCTACAGATGAAGATGATGGTGCTTTTTTTTTCCTCTCTGGATGAATACTTTCTCAATCTGCTCCGCCGCAGACAAGATCACACTAAGATCGATCCTTCCCCCGAAAAAAAGGACCTACTGAGGCACAAACTTCTCCTTCTGGAAGATGAGCTCGACGGCATCGGCCACATCGTGCACGATATGTCCCGGCTCCACCAGCACCGGGTCAAAGCTGAAGTCCCGGTGGCCGTGGAAGACCGTGGTCTCCCGGACGCAGCGCTTGGCCGAGGACGGTACCTCGCCGCTGGGCTTGTAGACGCCCGTGCAGACCAGGACGGAGCAGCAGGACGTGGCCGAGGGCGACGCCAGCTCGCTCTCCCAGGCGCCGTCCGTCATCTCCACCTCCTCCTGGGGGACGGTGGCCGCGGAACCCGTGGAGCCCGTGGCCGCCATCATCTTGGTGACGGCCTTCAGGTTCTTGCCGCTCGCCCGCTTTTCCAGGTAGCGGTTGTACAGGTTGGCCCCGTAGATGTCGGTCATGAGGTTATCCCTGAGTATAACCAAAAGGAGGAATGCATAAAGTATTAAATATTAAAATGTGACCTTTTCAATCACACTGTAGATTGATCACACTATGTATATGTCTTTTTTGGTGCATGGGGCAACATTTTACTCAGAACAAGGAGGGTTAGTGTGAGTTATTTGAGTATAAATCATTCACTGCAGAATGATCGGCATTATTCAAGATTACTAAAATCTGAAAATTTGTATAACATTTACCCATTTTTGTTTGCTTTTATACTATTTGATGGCCCTCTATGAATGTAGATCACTTTTGAGTTGCATGTTGTGTATGAAAGGTGCAATACAAAGAAAGGTTATTGTCATTACATTATTATTATTATTATTATTATAAAAACACACTTGTGGTTTGTATTATGTGCTGAGCTGTGTCGGCTCAACACTTTCCCCTAAAGGTTGTTTTTTTTTTTAACCTAAACCTTATTCTTCGGTAATTTGGAGTCAACCAGAGTCATTGGCGTCACAGAATCACGACTACATTCTTCGGCGAGCACGTCGTCTGAAGATGTTCTCCTATTTATTGAAAAATAAGGCTTAGGTTAAAAAAAAAAAGAGTTGGGAGAGAAATCCCCACATTTTCAAGTTTTTTTAAATTCGAGTTTTACGTTGTTAATTCAAATGAAATTCTCAGGAAAGTCGCGTCTCACCCTATGGCATAGAGGGAGGTGATGGGAAGCTTCCACTGCCTCTCCTCGGCCTGGCTCCGGATGAGGTACTCTGCAAAGTGGTAGGTCATCTCACTGGGTTTCCCCATCAGAGCTTCGTATTTCATCTCTTGGCCGGTTATCTTTTTGTAAATGTTTTCAAGGCACACAAGGAATGTCCCATGGCCAAACCTTTGATGGTGTGCAGTGAGAGAAAGATGGCAAGAAAAGGAGAGAGAGAGAGAGAGAGAGAGAGAGAGAGAGAGAGAGAGAGAGAGAGAGAGAGAGAGAGAGAGAGAGAGAGAGAGAGAGAGAGAGAGAGAGAGAGAGAGAGAGAGAGAGAGAGAGAGAGAGAGAGAGAGAGAGAGAGAGAGAGAAAGAGGTTTGCTGGTTTAGAGCAGCTCTGGGGACTGTTAAGTTGAGATGTCTGCTGTTTGTGATAGTGGAATACAGTGGAATGCCAATGCCAATTCGATCAGTCACGTCTTGCATTCCGACACATTCAGTTGTCACATGGTGGTTACCGTGGAGACTGCGCTTCAGCCATCCACAGGAGGTCCATGTTGCAGGCCAGCAGAGGGAGGTGGGGCTGGGTCTGGATCTGGTGAGCACCGGTGAGGTTTCCATTGGTCAGGAGAACATCCATGATCAGCTGCAGGTTAGTCTCCCATCGTACGGGCTCCCCAAAGAGAATCACAGCTGGAAATAGGACATGATATCAATTCTCAATTTTTAACAACGTTGTAAAATCAAACCTGACTTTGAGATTGCATGAGATAAATTACTGGTACTCTGATGAAGCTGGAAACTACAATGTCCGAAACCACTTACCTTCAACTTTTGGCAGGTTGCCAACGGTAATTGACTGGAAGGAGAAAAAAATAATCCATAAAAGATAACTGTAAAACGTTGCTCTATAAGTGTGTTGTTACAAAACACAACAAACAGCTTTGAATAACGGAAACAACTATTCAATTGTTATAACTATTTTTTTTTTTTTTATCTCACCGGCAGCTTTGGTCTCCTATTGTGGTCCACCATATCCAGCAGAGGGAAGGACTCCCTCAGCATGTCGATGCTGACCACCTTCTCAAAGCCCAAACTGAGGTCAAAGGTAGTCAGACACAAATAAACGTCACTGATTTTCAAGCAGAAAACAAATCATGAATAAGAAATGCAACCAAGCGATAAGTATTGAACGTGTACTGTTTCGCAATGTCCAGGACCGGTCCTTGTCCTGAGACGAGGACACATCTCTCATGGTACTTCTTAAACATCCTCAATGGACTGTGGGACATGATGACCTGGTCCTGGCTGATCTGGTGGGAGACAGAGCGTCAGGAGATTGTAGGAGTCTACCGAAATAATGGCGAGAGGCTGCATTATAATTCCTCAGGAGGTTTCGGATCTATACGTACCGGTACTCCCAGGATATGAGCGAGCTGGTCAGCTTTTGTTTGTCGGAGGCAATTCCCTGCGTTGGTGACAAAAACAACTGGCACAACAAATTGTCCCTGAGAGTTGACCAGCTTCTGGAACGCCTTTTTCGCAGCAGGGATTGGCATCCTTCCCCGAACAAGCACGCCATCAATGTCAAAGAGAAGACCAAAGCCCGGCTGTGGCTGTGAATGAGAGGAAGAGAGTGAATCATGAAACAAAAAAAATCCCTATCAATGAATTGAGACCTTCATGGGAAGCAAAGGGGGGCTGGAAAAATGGAATGAGAACTTCTGCATGTGTTTCTGCACATTTTCTGAATGAATCTTTAAAAATGAATATTCCAAAGTTTATCCCAAGAAGTTGTAACGAGATAGATAAATGCATTTGGTATAAATAAACATACATATACATGTAATAAATGTGGTATCAATTATGCATTATACCTGCTAAAATAAAAGTGAATAGCGGCCTCAGATAGGGTGACCGGCTTATTAACATTTCATGAATGCTTTGATTGGATTTGTAATCATCTCACAGTATATATATTTTATTGTCTATACATGTGTGCAAACTTGCAAAATGTCCTATTTACAGAGGTTTATTGTATAGAGACATTTTTTAAGCATTTGTGTTAATATTTGTTTATTGCATATTGCCATTTTTTTGTTTTGCATATTCCATTTGTATTATTTTCTTTGATGTATTACCATTTCCCGCTGTTTCGATGCGTGCTGCTGTAAACACCTCTATAGCCACCTATCTATTAGAATGTTTGACATTTGTTTGCGAATTATTTTTGGTTATGAAGTGTGTCATTATCTTCTGCATAACACAAGTTGAGTCGCGTGCGAGTCACTCCTCGGTATCTGGGACACCGAGAACCAGAACCGCCGCAGCTGCCACCGCATGAATCATTTGATTCAAATCTGGCATTTTAGTTTCAATTGCAAATACCCTTTTTTTAATTATAGTGCAAAGAGGTGCATGTTATATGTTATCCGTGTTCCTGCATAAAACAATGCGGTTGTAAAAGGCGGGGGGGGGGGGGGGGGGCGCAGGATTGGCTTTTCCTTTTGGAGAAAACAGGATTTGTACGGTCCGATCGGCCCACGAACACATCCGCAGCATTAAGACCCAGGACAGAGCCTGAAGTTCGGATCTATTTCCACCCGACGCGCGGATCGCAGCGGCGCTTGTTGACGTTTACAGGACGCGGCGTACCTTGGTGCCGGACGCGGTTCCACAAAACCCGCACTGAGAACCGACAACCCCGGCTCTCCGCCCGGCTTGGGGCTGGCTCAGGGCGCGGAGACCCCGGCAAATCGGCAGGAGCCGCTTCATTTCCCTGGGTCTTCGCCGGAAATATCAACGAAATGGATGGAAGCAGAGCCCGTCTGAAGGGAGCCGCCTCCGACTGCTCCGGCTTCTCCTGTTTTTCCTCCGAGTCGCCCGAGACCATATTAGTTATGCACGACACGCGGACGATTCGTTCGTGTCGAACGGTTCTTTTAAACGACTCGGGGGGGGGGGGGGGGTGCGGATACGAGCGTCACTGCGGCAAGAGCTGGAACCTTCGACAAACTGTGGGAAAGCAGAGCAACTGAATGTGGCGGGTGGAGCAATCAATTAAGACATAATTCGGTCTCAGTCAATGAGACCGATCGGCTGCGCACTCCCCCCGCGGTGCACCGCCTTGACAGAAACCGAATCGGATGGAGGAGTCGGAAAATCGAACGACTCGTGTACGCAGAGGTGAGGCGACGAGAGCCGAATCTCTGGATCGGAGTCGCGCTTTTCATCACGAGCCTATAATGGGACTGGACGTGCAGGTGACGTCACGTGGCAAGGCGGAGGCTCCGCCCACAGCGGCCGGGCGCCGCATCTGCAGCCATTTTGCACATCAGGGCTGAGCGGACAATGAGTTCCACCGAAAACGGCCGCGCAAACCGCGATAAGTAACACGCCGTAAAGGTCAACAAGGAAAAACGTTAACTCTTAACACTCGTACACGTCAACATGTGTCCCACGTTATGGGGGGGGGGGGGGGGCTTTCTTCACAGCCGAGCCCCCATTACATCATCCATTTTGGACCTTGTCGCGGTCTGAACCCCAAATCGCGTCAAACCGACGGCAGAAGTGACAACGTCAGCGGGATCCATGGGCGCGCTGGACATGGAGCGGCTAAATTTACCCCGGCATGGAAACCTGAGTCACTGGGTGAAGACTCCCGGCTCGCCACGGTTCACGAGCTCGTGCCGCCCGCGGTCCCCGTTCACGCCCCCGAGGCGCTCGGAGCGGCGCCCGGTGTGGTTCGCCGGTCGCGCCCCTGGATGAGGCGCAGAACAAAGCGCCTCGAAAGCAACGACCCCATCGCGCTTCCTTTTGGGAACAAGTCTAAGGAAGAACAAATAGGAACTTTCTCCCCGTGCTCCTCCAGCTTTATTGATAGTTTAAAATTACATTTCTATTTTCTAGGACTCAAGTTGCATTTTCCTTCCGACTTAAAAACAGAGTACAAGCAAATGGTATTTTTACAGTAGTCTAAGTGATATTGTACAAAAATAACATTTGATTTCTGTGAAAACATTTTTCATTCCCAAATAACTCCTAATTCAGCTGATCTGACAACTCTTGATGCTAATTTCAGTCAAGGTAAAAAAAAAAAAATAATAAAAAAAATAAAATAAAAAATGAAATCCAAAGCCATCATCTTAAAGGAAACTTCTACCTTGGACTTGAACATGATACTTAAATTGTAAACAGATTTCTATAAAAAGATATTACTTTTGTAACTGCAAAGTTTTATATCTTAACAATATAGCTTGATTTTATGTTACCGCCCACTTAGCTGCTTGTAGGGCTCAGATGCATCTTGTTGTGAACTGTTTCCCGTGTCTTACTCTCTTGGCGAACTCTTAGCCCACTATAACAAACCAAAATGACCATAGGTAGGAGGTTTGCATTTACTCCCTTCTTGTTCCACGTCTTACTGAGACTCGCTTCCTCAAGCCCAGAGGTCCTACACATCCCACATATTTAGTCCCATTCATATTTTTTTTTTTCTTCTTTTTTTAATCTCTGATCACCAGTGGCTTGGAAAGGGGGGTTTCTTTAACAAAGCATTATACATAACACCGCTATCAAACTAAAACATTTTGTATTGAATGCAGAAAGATTTTTTTCACCCCTTTCATTGTATTACATGTCGAGAGGCTCACTGGCCTGGGACTAGCCTCTGTTAGCCAACCTTTGGCCAGTGAAGAGGATTCAGAGAAAATAATACAACCAACCATCAATCTGAAAAAAGGAGGGGCAACAAAGGGCACTGATTATGCGGTGGCTTCTATGGTGCACTCTTTTGCCAGGTGGCCCGACTTTCCACAGTTGTAGCAGTTCATCTCATTGGTTTTACCGCAACGAACTGCAACGTGACCAATTTCGCCACACCTAGAAAGGCAGAAGAATTACTTAGTTTTGGAACAGCAATTCAGGTATTTGTCAAATGAGGTTACATAATAAAAGAAAAAAGTTTGTGTGTGTGTGTGTGTGTGTATTAAGGCTTTCCAAAATTGAACAAGGTGTCAAACAAAATAAGTCATTGCCCACTCTCACCTGTAGCATTTCACTTTTTCACAAAGCTTCTGGATGTGTCCAAAGCCTCCGCAAGAGTAGCACTTCTGCTCATGGGCATGGTCACAGTCTCGGGCTACATGGCCAGCTTTGCCACAGCTGTAGCAGACCTGCTCCCTCTCCTTCTTGGGCTCCTTGCAGTCCCGGGAAATGTGACCACTCCTATGGCAGTTGTAGCAAGCTAAACGGAAGAAATTAACATGCATTATGAGTGAAAACATGAACGTTAATGTCCAATGCAAATTGTTCCTTCAAAAGATGGTGTCATAGTGATGGTAATCATAGTACTATTTTACTGTTAAGTTGACAGCTTGGATGGTATTTACCGTTACCTATTGGGAAAATCGGAATACATTGCAATACATTAAAATGGGAACTTCTTATTGAAACACAATTTTTTTCCCAACTAGACTAGAAATACCCACCATCCTCGGTTTGTTCACAGTCCCTGGCAATGTGACCTTGGTCTCCACATCTATAGCAGAACAGGTCTGAAAAATTAATTTTGCACAATTAGTCCATAGTTAAGATCACTTTCGGCAATTGTGGCAACTCAAAGCGGTCGGGGGCCAACGTCCATCCCGTAAACACCACACAAGAGGCAAATTCGCACTTAGAATGGTGTGAAACAGGTCAACGGGAATGGCAGCATTGCGATGAGCAGTAGAAGTGAGGCAAATATATTGGATTAAAAAAAAAAATCATACAACCTACACAACTACACCAAAATAGCTTTTGGTATAGCATAAAAATGACCCTTGCCTCGTCCGCGGCCTCTGCCACGTCCACCACGCCCGCCAGCATTGGGGCAGTTTTTGATCCAGTGCCCAGTGCGATGGCACCCGAAACACTCGTTGCTGCTGCTGCTCATGTCCATTGTCTAAATGAAACAGTAAAACAAGAAACTCGTTAGATCACACGGTTGATTTTATCAACCCAAACGCTCACAATTAACAGAAGGCACAACGTGGGAACTAGTCATTAAAAAACAAATTCCAAGCTCGACAAAATCAAATATGCTGCAAACAATAAATTGGAAGAATATTGCAAAACTCAAAATCAAATATTTTGCTTCTCCAGGCACCACGACAAATTCCAGCACAAAGACATTAGTGGTCGTCCTTTACGGTTTTTCGATTAAGCAAAATGTTACCTTGAGTTCTGCATCATTGCACAGCTTTATCTAACGTGACAACCTGGGGGAATCTAATGATGTAAAAGAAAGAGGAGCGGAGGAGGGGTTGTTAAAATCTACCCTAACCTAAACACTAGAGCAATCTAAAAGCTAGGCTAACTTACATGATTTCCTCAATGGAATCATGTTGTGTTCAGCACTGGTCAAACTGCTCCAAAGTGTTTGTTGACGACGCTAAAGACGCTAAAGACATAGAGTCGGGAAGAATGTGAGTTAATCAGTAACCACGTCACTCACAACTACAAGGCGCCAGCGCGGTTCACCTTACGACGTCAGCGAGTACGTAGTAATGATGGCATTGTGGTCAAAGTCGCTGCCCCTTGTATTTATTTGGGAGCTCCGCGCCCCCCGGTTTATTTACCTTCATTCTGAGTATTTTCAGAAGAGCCACAACTAACATGACGGCGGCACGGGAGCTTCGCTACCGCCGGTGCTACCCCGTCCCCCGCACCGACATGTCATTAATCAGGTGCCGGCTGTTAGAAAGCGTGTTTGTGCCGGTGAAAGGTTCCGGTTCTTGGGAGATTGGGACCGGGTTCCCGACGAGTCGCTCGGTGCGGGGAGGGAGCGCTTCCGGTGAACGGGGATTAAGTTGTGAATGGAAAGAGCAGTTTAGTTCTGTGAACATTGTGTATATATAAAAAATACATATATCAACAAAACAAAACAAAAAAAGGTGGAAAAATGTGTCCCCCTCCTTATCTCAAAATCACTTATTTTGGCAGAGAGATGCAACGTGTGCAACGCAGAAACAACTTCTGTCAGAAAAACGATGTATTCCGGTGGGACCGAATCAAGTCACATTCCACGTGAATGACGCCGGGCACCTCGTTCTCTAACTCAGTCCACGCTCATTACTTTCAGTTTGGATCCAAAATGCACTATCGTCGAACGCGTCCCGTCGCCCGAGCCGGGGGAGGGGGGGGCGACGACAGACGTGTTGGCTACGGACGAACCGTTCGCGTGGCTGGCATCACTAATTTTAAACCAGTCGTGCAACGCGGACGGGAAAATTATCTCCGTGGAATAATGATAATAATAGATAATAATAATAAGAACGGCCGTCTGTAAAAATAAATTGCCGTTCTGGGTTGTTTATCTCGGCGATCCAGCGCGTTCCGAGGTGGGCTCGGACGCCCAACAACACCCCGGGTGCAGCTGCTTCAGCGCGGGGCCTTGTCACGTTGACGCATTTCGCTTGCTCGCGAGATGGTCGGCGCTAGCTAGCGCTAGCCTCGAGCTCCCAGCCGTTACCCGGGACCGCGGCCTGCTCGGCCACCGTCGGCTCCTCTTATTTACCAGCCGTCGCAAACCCGCCGTTTAAGCCCCGGTGCGTCTGGATAAAAACCGGGGGAGGGGGCCTCGCAACACGGAGGCGATCCGCGGGGAGTAAACGTTCCCGCGCGGACCCCCCCCCCCAACACTCACACACACACACACACACACACACACAGATAGAAGCGGCCGCGGCTGACCAAGCAAGGCCACGAGCCTGGTGTCCAGTCTGCGCGCCGCGGAGACTGGCTCCACTCGGCGGGGGCGGGGGGGGTCGCAACGAGGAACCGAGCGGATGGCGCCGCGCGGTCCACCCGGCCACACGACGCGCCGGGGTGCATGGGTTGAGCGGCGTACGCGGCCGCTACACTGATCAATTCTTACCTGATCGACGTCGTGATTCTGTTTACGCCTCCTTCTGTGAGCTACACGCGGTGTGAACACGAGTTCCTGGCGTGTCATTCGCAGCGCGCGCACACACTGGAAGCGAGAGCTGTCGTTGGCCGCGGAGCTCGATTCCAGCCAATCGGTTAAGAGGCTCTCTCGACACCGCCTCCTGGAACAGCCAATCAGCAGCGACTATTTTGCCTATTTCCAAAGCCGACGCTCAGGCTGTTGCGACACAAAATTACGACAGTATTTGTTATTATTATTATTATTATTATTATTAATTTAATATATTACATAATTATCGTCAATATTCAATTTCTCCTTGTTATATATATAATACGTTGTTGCATATATAATACGTCATTACATTTCGTGTTTATAAGGCTATCCGTAAGATACGGATATGATTTAAAGGGCAAATCATGACACAAAAAAAACAATCATAAAACAAACAAAAATAAATATTGATTTTTAGTTCAATAACAATATATCGACATTTTTTTTTTCTTTTGGAGTCCTAGTAAAACTAAAAGGATGCTGGTGTGTGTTTGGGTGTGTATACATACGCGCATGTGTATGTACGTGACTTCTTCGCTGGTGTAAAGCGACGGCAGCTTCTTTGTAGGGTCAAACAGCGGCTTCTTGTGTTCTTCTTGAGTTTTAATTGTATTGTTGCATTACCCAAATCTTCTGTAACTAAAAGCTATACCATTTTTGCGCGCATTTAACAGCGGCTCGCAAAAACCTCCAGCTTTATGGGGGAGAGTTGTGACATCACAAAGACATCACATGATGATGCACTCCTAGTTGCCGTAGCTACCACTGCACGGTGGACTGGATTTCCTTTATGCACTCTATTTCCCATTGGAAACCTCTTGGGCGAAATGTTGGCACAAAAAGCGGAACATTTCGTTAACCATTGGCCTTCCTGGACTGGCGACAAAATAAGATAAGAACAGATAAAATTAGATATCAATAAAGTACTATTTTATATTGTTATTTTACCATAGTAAGCGTCTTGGGCATGTTGGAAATGTTGTCACAAAAAGTGGAATATCTTGTAATCCATTGGCCAAATCTTTTCAAAGATAATAGCCAGAGATGGAAAATCCGGGTTCAGAAAGTAAATTCCACTTCAACACTTTAGAAATTAGTCAACCCAGAGATTCCAACTAATGAGAGAAATCAGCCGGATCAGTGCATGACTGCAGCAAAAACATGGCAGGAAATTTTCTTTCTGAACCTGGAATTATCCACTTATACACAATGTTTTTATGTGTTTTGCTTGTACTGTATGTGTCTCAAAAACTGGGGGAGTAACATTGTGAAATTGAGCTATAATAATAATATTAATAATAACGTGAGGAATAATAATTTGTGTGCAGCACTGCCAGCATACTTAAGTTCAAAAAAATCTCCACACAACTCTTTAAATGAAATAAATACAAATGAGACCGCCCGTGTCTGAAATGACGATACCTAGATAAATACATAGATGTAATCAGCCAAACACAGTGGAAAAAAGTGAAATGCGCCTACAGACAAATCAAGTCCCCTCATCCTAAATGCTTCCTATTTGAAATGTCCTGTCAAATATAGACAGGCAGCGGTTCAGTGAGACCATGAGGATCTCAGCCCTCTGGCCTGAGTGCTGGTCAGATCAATACAAGTGGGAAAGATATAGCGTCCCAGTCTTAAGGTGGTATCGGTTATAAAGCTAAGAGACAAAATATCTGCGTCCATCCAGATCGGATAGTGGTTATCTCAGCAGTGTTACAATTTAAATATGATAAAACACAACAATGACGCTCAGATGTCATTTAGAGGTAACTTCTATAGAGGGTCGGGGATGCAAGGCTCATGTTGCATCCCTGAAGGAGCACCTTAAGAGGGCCCCACAATGACCAAGCCCTGCCCTCACCCTGTAAGATGGAGATGTATCATCAAAAAGAAAAGGCAAAGTGGCAGAAATCTCAATTTAATTGCACATTAAGACAGCAAGAATATCAAGGCCGATAGGATTATACCAAAGCATAGATGCGGATCGAGATGTAACTTTGGATTCATAATTTCTGCCCCTTTTAAACTGAGCTCGTGATGCTGGTGAGATTTGATCCTAAAGCAGTTGGATGTTTTGCCGACACTAGAACCTGTGAACCGCCTGCGACGCCACAGCAATGCTGAACACATGGTAAGTGACAGAAAAGACCAACTATTTCACATTTGGGTCTTTTTGTTTTTGTTCGTGATCTTGAACAGTATCAACAGAATGTTGAGATGTACGTTGTCCAACGACAACTTATCCGAAGCATTTGTTTATTTTACATAATAATAATAATAATAATAATATTAATAATAATAATAATAATAACAACAACCCAATGATAATAAAATACAAATAATAATAAAGGAGAATGCAGACAACAAATCTGCTATTTAGTTGCCAAACTTCTCTACAAGTCAGTTGTCCGTTGTGTTAATGAAGTTAATTAAGCTTTGTATTATAATGACTTTGTAGGCGGGGTTCCTGATGTAGTTTTTTGGGTTTTTTTTTTATTTTTTTTGCATCTCCCCGCTGTCTCCAGATGATGGTGCAATTGGCTCTCAATGATAATAATAATGGCTGCCCAGTACTCGGCCACGAGCAGCTGCTTTAAAGATGTTTTCCATGAACATTGAACACCGAGAGCCCATAGAGTCACATAGGAGGGCGGCGTGAGGCTCTCTCGACGCGGTGTCGCGCGGATCCTCAACTCCACAGCGCCGCACTAGTTTCAAAACTGTCTAACAATAGATTCTTGTGGACCTCTCGCCATTTGCACGAAGAGCTAAATCACTGACTGTGGAGTGGGTGGGCTCAAGTTGTGTGTGCGTGTGTGTGCGCGTCGCTCTCGCTCTCTCTCTCTCTCTCTCTCTCTCTCTCTCTCTCTCTCTCGCTCGCTCTCTCCCGCAGGTCTTGTTGTGACTGCGAGGTCCAGTTTCAACCGCTGGCGTCAGACAGACGCACGACACACACTCTGAGCACTTTCACCTTCTCCCGGGGACCGCGGACGGTGTTTTAAATCAGAGGATCGCGCTCGTGATCGCGGGGCAGTCCACGCGTGTCTCGGGTGGAGGTGGACCGAACTTAACACTCACGCGCACAGATTTTTTTCATTTTTTTTTTTTTTTCAGGGGTTCTTTTTTTTTTTTTTTTTTTTTAAACGTTCGGAAAAGTTGCGTGTGCGCGTGTGCGTGTTTTGATACCCCCGCCCCCCCCCTTCCTTCGTCCCGCGAGCGCCGCTGCGAATATGATGACGTCACCGACGCCACTTTTTCCTGAAGTTATGGCGGAGCAGAACTTTCCCACTAGTCCCGGTGAGGCCCCGTGTTTCGGTTGTACACAGCTAGTTTTGCGTGCGTGTGTGTGTGTGTGTGTACGTGTGGTTAGGCGTGTGTGCGCGCGCGTGTGTGTGTGTGTGTGTGTGTGTGTGTGTGTTTACACCTTCCGTCTCGCCGCCGTTTGCTCCCAGCGACGCATCGTTTTTGATGAAGTTTCCAGTTCGTGTCGGAGGGGATTTGACTTGAGAAGGATTGTTGTTGTGGGAGTTGAGTTGAGCAGTTCGCCGCCAGGGCCCGCGGGCGTTTATTTATTTATTTATTTGTTTCGTGTATGTATTTTTAAATAAACGATCGGTCGGAAATCCCAATCGGATAGTCCTACCGTTTTAGTCGAATGGGCGACGATCAACCGCGCGTCTCTCGTCGTACTCGTTGCCCGTGAAGAAAGATGTCTTCAGTGTCAGTCCGATGGTCCTCTAGTTGTTCAACTGACCCTCATCTCACCTACATGTAGAACTTCCACACAAAGAAAACAACACAACGCGATGCACATCGCACCGCACGTTTTGCTCTGTTTGTTTGATTGTTTGTTTGTTTTAGTGGTTTTTTTTTATTTTGTCGTTTTTGTTGTTGATGGGGCCACAGCAGCTGTTTTGAAACGCGACCTAGTCTTATGGGATGGTGATAACCACTCACTTTCAGCAGCTTTTGTTTGAACAATGTCTTGTGGGCAACATGTTAAGAGAGGAACGGATAGAGTGGCCCGTGGTGCGAGCAGGGAGACAAACAGTTAAAACCAAGGAAAAGCACAAGACTCAGGCTGATATACATCTTTTTGTTTGTAATGGAAAGGATTACTACTGGAGTTAGTTTGACTTTTTATTTTTTTAATTTAATTGTTTTGGGTTTTTTTTTTTTAGATTGCCTGGCAGCCAAACAGGGGAGTGTGTATTATCTCTGTGCCGTTGAGGTTTCTCTAAGTTTTAGCCAGAGACATAAATATAGTGTTTTATTTTAACAACAGTGTTCCATCTCGGAGTGGCCATCTTGTTCTGCCACTTTGCAATTCTGCTCAGCTTTTACGTACCAAGCGCGGTCATTGCGACCGCTGGTGTCATGGGTCAAGTCCGAATCTGTGAATGTCACACACACCCGCCCTCCGTTTGTCTGCCCGTGCAGACAAACTGTTGGAAGATGTTGGGAGATACTGTAAATGACATGGCTGACCTCTGTGGCCTGGGATTCTCCTCCTTTCACTAGATTGGTTTGTCCACACAAGCCGCCCGACCTTTCGCTTAGTGGGAAGTGAATGGCTTCAGTCCAAAACATTGATGAATGTGGGAGGTTATCTCTTATCTCTTCAATCTTGGTATTACAACATTGTCTTGAAAATAGTCCATGCAAGGGTTAAAGTCGTTCCCATTTTATTGGGCTAATCAGGAGCTGTCGAATATTTAAAGCCGTCTTTGCAGTACCCACTGCATGGAAAGCGCTTTCATGTGAAATGATCAGACCATGTCAGGATGAAAATTCGTAGTCACTACTATGCACGCGGTTGACTTAAAGCTATTTGCCATCTGCGGCAATTGAGCATTCTCAAAAATAAGCCCTGTATTGCAAGCCATGGTCACTTAAAGCTCAGGGCGATATTCCTATTATCGTTTACCATCTTTCAGTGATGTAATATTGTCAGGAAATTGAATCATTGTGTTATCATAAGTTGCGTAGCCCACATGTGTGTGTGTGTGTGCGTGTGCACGTGTGCGTGTGCACGTGTGTGTGTGTGTGTGTGTGTGTGTGTGTGTGTGTGTGTGTGTGTGTGTGTGTGTGTGTGTGTGTGTGTGTGTGTGTGTGTGTGTGTGTGTGTGTGTGTGTGTGTGTGTGTGTGTTTTCAATGTGATTTGTGAACATGGGATATAGACTGTGATACAGTATCAGTGTTCCCTATTGTCATGATAATAAGTTCCTCCATTTCACCCAGCTGTGGTTAAACCCCATTTCATTGTTGTACTCAGTATTTCAAGCGAGTTTAGACCCTGGAAGCTGAAACGACTCTTCGCCGCCGCCCTCACTGAGAGGGAAGAGAGCATTGATGTAATATTGGTAAAGAGGTCATTCGGAGATGTGAGCTGTGTGTAATATTCCGGGTGCCTGTGTGTTCCAGACTATTGAGAGCACTGCTAATGGAGCACCTTCAGGGAGCGTGGAAGACCCTGAGCAACGGCTTTGGAATGAAGGATTCTGTGTTCGAGAACCCCTGCCTTTCCCCCACCATGGTCCAGGGCTTTCCATACCAGCGTCGCTCCTCAGATGACAGCAAGATGCCGGACTCCAAGACGAGCAGCACTATTCGCGTCTACCTCCCCAACCAGCAGCGCACCGTGGTGAGTTTGAGTCTCCGGGCATACACGCCGCCAGGCTTCGTGGAAACACGGCAGCGGCTTTGTAAACAGTTGGTGAGCTGCAAGTAAACAGCTCTGTTAACCTTCCGCAAAGGATAAATAATACATTGCTGCGCTGTGCGTGCCCTGCCGCGCTCTTCCAGGTGAACGTGCGGCCAGGCATAACTCTGCACAGTTGCCTCATCAAAGCCCTGAAGGTGCGGGGCCTGCAGCCCGAGTGCTGCGCCGTCTTCAGGCTGCATCCCGGCCAGAGGAGGTAAATACCGGTCTCGCCTGCATCCGGAGGAGGGGAAAAGCGTTAAGAGGTCCTTTCTCCCATGTCCAGGGCATCGTCCGCTTCAAAGAAACAATGTCACAACTTTCGTTCTTTTTTCACGACAGTAAAAAACTACGCATGGATTGGAACACGGACTCCACCTTACTGATCGGAGAAGAGCTGCTGGTGGAGGTCTTGGACCACGTTCCTCTCACGACACACAATTTTGTGAGCTTTATTATTGTTATTTTTTCCTCCTTCTACAAATAACACAATCAGATGCTCAAAAGTGCATTCCCCCCCCCCCCTCCATTTTTAATGTGATACATCCTACCAAGTGATAAATATTTAACTCTACCCTTCTCTGCACATTTTCAGGTTCGGAAAACATTTTTAAAGTTAGCCTTCTGTGATATCTGCCAGAAGTTTCTTTTAAATGGCTTCCGTTGCCAAACGTGCGGCTACAAATTCCATGAGCACTGTAGCACCAAAGTCCCCACGATGTGTGTCGACTGGAGCAACATCAGGCAGCTCCTGTAAGTTTTTATTTTTCTACACATGAGCGTCCTGTGAATAAGCCTCCGACCTTTTTATTTTAGAAGCTCCTTTGAGAAAGGGCTATCACCAGGAAGTTAACATTTGTTGTCTGGTTTGCATGTTGAGTTTTGTTCTTTTACATTATTTTACATTCTTGGTGCGGCACTGGGCGTCGTGACTCAAGTTGCCATGATAAAACCGTGAGAATATTGTGAGCCGATGAGAATAATCCGTCCCGACTTATGGGTGCTGCTTTGCGTGCTTGTACTGAGAATAAAGTGTTGCTTTGCCTGCCCGCCTCAGCACTGATATACTGTATATCCATGACAGTTCAGAAATAAGCTCCTTCAGTCTGAAAAGCATTGTAGTTGTTGAGACCGTGCGATCCAGCAAGTCTCTCCTCATTCATCACAAGTTGCATTCACTCCTTTTTTATTTTTATTTAATCATTTATTTTTATTTTTTTCTAAGGTTGTTCCCGACTCCAGGTGAGAGCGGCGGCCCGTCCTTGCCCCCGCTGACATCTCGACGAATGAGAGAATCCTTGACCAGGTTTCCAAACAGGTAAAGATTCAGTCGAAAACCACGGCCTGTCCTCAGACCGTTCGCCGCCGTGCTCGCGCCGAACCTGTTTGGTGACTACGGCCCGGCTACTCTCACCACACATGACTTGGAAGCAGGAAGCACAAGAAAAATGCTGTATGCTCCTTGTTTGTGTTTTTCTTTGTGTTGTTTTTTTTTAAATTTATTTATTTTTTTCCCAGAGATAAGATTTGTCCAGCAGTTTCATTCCACCTCATCGATTGTTTGTATTGTACGTTAGGTATGTCGCTCACCAACTACAGCGTTGTTTATACTCAATGGTAATGCATATTAATGACGATTAATACAATGGTAGTTGTCTAATTACGTCTCAGCTTTATTGGGGCTTAACCAGTCCAGTGAGCTGATGTAACAGGAGGGGTGAAAAGAAACTGTTGTTGTAGGCGCTCTCAAAAGAGTTTTAAAAAAGCACTCCTAGCTGCCAAATGAACACTCACAGTATTCAAGTATCAGGTTGTTCCATGCCGAGCATCACAAATACTCTTTCAAAACATGGTTTTGTATTGCCAAAAGGGGGATTTGTTCTCATGGGGTGTACTCCATGGTCATGAGTGTGGATGTGTGGTGTAATATAATCTTTGTTTATATACGTCAGTGGAAAGGAGTCCCACTTTCCTTTTTTTTTTTTTTTTTCTCCCTCTTCTCTCACACCACTTTGATGATCCTGTTTAAATGAGGTTCCACACACACACACACACACATACAAACAAATACATACATACATACACACACACACACGCGCACACACAGCTACTCCTCTGAGTGTATAGTCCATTTTAGTAAGATAAAATATTGTTTTGATGGTTTCTTGACATTTCGAATCGCAACGTGGATCTTACACGGATCTTTCCACCGGAACCAGTAAAGTGCACAAAAATTAGATTTTTTTATTTAATTTTTATTTTTCCGGTTGATCTTTGCACTGTACGTCTGAGCCAATGTAAGCATTGGCATAGGTCAATAGTGAAATATGGCGACACAATTGAGCCAAAGAATTGGACAGTGTCATGTCCCTTTTAAGGGGGATGGTAGCTCAGGCGGTAGAGCTGGTGGTCTAGTGATCTAAAGGTTGCTGGTTCGATCCCAGGCTCCTCCTGCTAGCATGCTGTAGTGTCCTTGAGCAAGACACTTAACCCCTAATTGCTCCTGATGGCTGCGTCCGTCGGTGTTTGAACAATTGTAAGTCGCTTTGGATAAAAGCGTCTGCTAAATGACTAAAATGTAAATGTAAATGTAAAATGTTTTGGCTTGCAGATATAATTTTTTCCCAAAATTCGCATTGATAACTGCGACGTAAAATGCGTCTTCTGACCGTCCTATTCTCGTGTGTTTTTAACCCTTACAAGCAATATTTCTCGCTAAAAGAGCCTTTTCCTGCCAGAGGACGCTGGAGCAGCAGCAGGTATCACAGCTGTCTGACGGAGATGATGCCTGAATTGAGAAAGCGAGAGAAGAGGAGAAATAGAGATTAAAAAAAAATATATATATATTTAAATACATTTAAAAAAGCCCTGAAATCTTCCGAAACACCCACCACATCCTTGTCAGGTTCAATTTTGAAGAAGTTGCCACAGTTTTCACCGGCATTCTGTGTTGTGTTTCTATCGTTTTCGGCACAACACCGACACAACCGCTGCAGTGTCGGTTGAAGTCGTTGCTCAACCTCCGCGTGTCTCACCGCTGTGTTGTTCTCTCTCCCGCCCTCTCTCCGCCAGCTCTATGCACCGCTACTCCACCCCTCATGCTTTCAACTACACCACGTCGTACCCGCCCCCGGGAGGCGCTCTCTCCCAGAGGCAGCGCTCCACCTCCACGCCCAACGTCCACATGGTCAGCACCACCCTGCCCGTAGACAGCAGCATGATCGAGGTAACTGATCAAGTGGGGGTGCAGCCGCTCCTTAAAGTACCCCGCCCGAGAGCGCCCTTACCCCTCCCCGCGTGCTCGGCGGTTCACCCCACCCCCCACCCCCAGATCCTCTCTTTCTGTTTGCGTAATGCCGTTCACTTCATCTTCCCTTTGTACTTAGCCCCGACTTCCCCTTCTGAGCACTTCTGTTTTCCGTCTCGATGTCAGCGTAGCCGTCATATTTGGCTCCAGAGTTTCGATTGGCCAAGGCACCTCCTGCCCCACATCCCCCCACCCCCACTTGCAATCTGTCATCTTTTCTTTCTTTCCTTCCTCACTTTCCTTGAATCTCTTCCTGCCCCCCTCCTGCCTCATCGTCACTGGTCCTGTGTGTGGTCCCCTGCTGGGGGAGTAGCTAGACTGCCTGAATGCCTCCCCCAGCTCCTGGTGCCACAGGTTCTGGCTGAAGAGGAGAGTAGGTATTGTCCACTTCTCCCGCTCTCTCGTGGAGGCGACCTCCGAGAGCCCGGAAAAGGTTAGAAGGCGCGGTCTGTGTGCGGTCTGCACGGCATGCCTTGAAAACAGGGTATTCACAAAACCCAAGAGTGAAGTCTTTAGTGACTATATCCTTTCTATATGTATCCCATATCCTATCTATTTTGATGAAGCTGATAGATTTTTTTTTTGCTCTTGTCTTTTTTTTCACTCTAGGATGCAATGCGAGATCATGATTCTGGTAAGACTCACTGACTGACCGCTGCGATGGGCGACGGATTTATCATTTGTCATCATGAGCTTTGTGACATGTATTGTTAGACCGTGCGTATGGTTTTCCATATAAAAGTTTTGGTGTCCGTATTTAGCGGGGAGTTCCCCCAGTCAGAGCCCAACCGGTTGGTCCCAGTCTAAAACCCCGGCGCCGGCCCAGCGAGAGAGGGCCACATCTTTCAACACTCAGGAGAAAAATAAAATCGTACGTCCACAATCTCTCTTGTTGACTCCTGTTTGATGAGGATAAAAGACAAGAGTTTGTGTAGGTAGATGATGGTATGTCCCCCCCCCCCTTTTTTTCTGTTCATGCAGCGGCCCCGGGACAAGCGGGACTCGAGCTATTACTGGGAGATCGAAGCCAGCGAGGTGTTTTTACAGTCCCGCATCGGTTCCGGCTCCTTTGGGACGGTATACAAAGGGAAATGGCACGGTAGGATTTCTTCTGAATGGGGGGGGGGGGATTTATAACTCATATGTTAAATTTAAAATACTATTTGCTGTTTCTGGTACAAAAAACTTTCATTCTAATTCCTCAGGCGATGTAGCAGTAAAGATTCTTAAGGTGACCGACCCCACGCCAGAGCAGTTCCAGGCTTTCCGAAATGAGGTGGCGGTTCTAAGGTAAGAAGATGTGTATGGGAACTGTTTTAACAATGTGTTGTTTTTTTGTTTTGTTTTTTAACTATTGACCACAGTTGCTAGGATCTCTTCTTCTTTATATTGATACTGAATAATTATCCGACTTCCCATTGACCGTTGCCTCTGGTCGCAGGAAAACACGACATGTCAACATCCTGTTGTTCATGGGCTACATGACGAAGGACAACCTGGCCATTGTGACCCAGTGGTGTGAGGGCAGCAGCCTCTACAAGCACCTCCACGTCCAGGAGACCAACTTCCAGATGTTCCAGCTCATAGACATTGCTAGGCAGACGGCTCAGGGCATGGAGTAAGGATTCGACGCGACATGCGATACGACGTACCCATGAGCATGAGATGACGGGACATTTGAGCTTTAATTTATTTTCTTTCTTCCCCCCCCCCCCCCCCCCCCATTCGCAGCTATTTGCACGCAAAGAACATCATCCATCGAGACATGAAGTCCAACAGTATCCTTTCCATCGACTTCTGCGGAGCCGATTGAAATGGCCTCGTCCTCACTGGCTTTGCCTTGTTCAGGCCTTTGTTTGAGTCGTTCCTTGACGGCGGTGTAGACATCTTCTTGCATGAAGGGCTCACGGTAAAAATCGGGGACTTTGGGCTGGCCACGGTGAAGGCCAGGTGGAGCGGCTCCCATCAGGTGGAGCAGCCTTCTGGCTCCATTCTGTGGATGGTAACGTTGTCCTCTCCGATCGCCGTAGGATCTCAAAGTCACCGTGCGACAAAAGATACCTTTGTAAAAATCCGATACAAAAGCCCCTCATACCTTTTCCTCCCCTTATCTTTGGTAAAGGCTCCCGAGGTGATCAGAATGCAGGACAACAACCCCTACAGCTTCCAGTCAGATGTGTATTCCTACGGCGTTGTTCTTTACGAGCTGATGACAGGAGAGCTCCCCTACTCCCAGATCGCCAACAGAGACCAGGTGAGGCCCCGGCCTTCGAAAAGCACCACGTGACGGCGCATCATGTGCAAAGATCCAGTGTACCTCATGTTTTCACTCCTCCTGTATACTATCTACAAAGGGGGTGGGGAAACCACAGTTTGACAGAAAGTAAAGGCCCGTAACCTTTGGAAACCTTGTTTGACTGAATGACGTCCCACAGGACTGGGATGCATGACCCACTTTTGGACACGTGCCTCAGTTTTCTTCCCGGTGCGGTGTCGGGTTGTGAGCCCCGGGCCCCAGGGCGACGTAAAGGCTCCGGTTCTCTGCTAGACTAGGAAGGTGCTCCTAGAGCTGGCTTTAGGCCCGACAGAGAATGGCAACGGTCACCCTGGAGCCGGCGGTCTAATTTTAGACTCGGTAACCAAACCTTAAGAGCGTGTGTGTGAATGCTTTTATGTCGTTATATGTCAACTCCGAACTGCATCACACCAGTCCCGTGTTTAGTGCATGAGCCGCCTGTTTCCAGTTGCACTTATTATTAAATGTTTATGCTAATACACCAACTCTAAAAGTAGATTTTTTTTTTTTTATCCTTTATGGAATTGCTTCGTCCTCAGTTGACCTGGCAGACACAGGGTGGTTTTAATCATCCGTGCCATGACGATAGCTTACGGCGCCCCTAGACGACATGACTTTCGACGTCCCGACGTCACTGGAGTGTTCACACAATCCTTTCCAGTAAATGTTTTTGTCTTGCGGACGTTCGAACCTCACGACGCGCCCCAGACGGGGGTGTTCACACTACATGATCCTACACTCAGCGAGCGGCAAAGAGCCGCGGGAGACGGCTGCTGTCTCGTGCAAACACACCCGAGACCTGACCCAGACTTGGCCATTTTCAACGTTACTTTGCCAAAATTAACAAAATAAATAAATAAATAAATAAATAAAAACACTAACGGAGCTTTATAGCGAAGAAAGGTTTGCTGTTGTAGTAGCGTGTCTGCTTGTTTCGTCTGTGCCAAGAAAAATGGGACATTACATAGAATTTGGAGCAGGAGCGGTTGGGCATACGCGGACTGTGTGGATTAATCCTGCAGAGAGTTGGAGATCAATTATTATTATTATAAATTGCGTCGCAAATAGTGAAGTGGAACTAAAAAACCTAAGTCCTTTATTTTAATATACATGCATTCCATGTATGCTTCTGCCCCCTGATTTCCCCTCGCTCCGTGTCTTACACTCTCATTGGCTGTAGCTCTTTGCTGCGGTCTTTGGACTCCCCAGCAGATCCAGATATTTAGCCTGCTGGATATCTCTTGGATGTCTACGACGCATCCTCTAGGGTACAGTGATCTCTGGGATCGCGTCTTTTACAGTTCACGCATGGTGGTCATCTGTCATGGGAGCGAGTGCCGATTTGACTCTGATCCGGGGCTTTTGTGGGCGATTCAAGTTCAAGAGATTATTTGTCACATACATACACATACGGTCGTACATATATGCAGTGAAATGTCATGATACCCGGTGATTACGCACAAGCTCTATAAGCTCGAAAAATACTCAAATGTGCGTAATCGACACGTGGTGCTTGCGCAGGCGGCCGCAAGGCAAGACAACTAATCCAATAATAGGATTAGTTGTCTGTGTTGTATTAAATATACATCTAAATCCTCCTAAATGAAACTTTACCATAACTTACCTTCAGTACTTACCTCACAGAGTAGAAATCCTAACACAGGGAAATGAAAATGTAATTTTTATTGTTATATATACTGTTGGACAAGGCCACTTGGACAAGGACCACATCGTGATGCTAGACCAGTAGCTGTGTGATTGTTACGCAAGTAGCTGTGCGATATTGTTTCGTTAGAAGCAGTGCGATATTGTTTTGTAAATAGCTGTGCGATATTGTTTCGGAAGTAGCTGTGCGACCACAAAAAAACATCTGCGAGTGGAAAACCAGGCTACGGTTTTGTCGTCTGAACTGCGCATTAAGTGTTGCAGGTGCTTCTCCAGGCTCTCTCTACCCATAAAAACGCAGTCAGGCTGTTTACCAGGGAATAATTTCCATCTCATTTTATCTCAAACACTTCCATATATCAAACTTTGGCCTTTTTTATTTAATATCGGTATTCCCTCCCCCTCCACCACTCAGATTATCTTCATGGTGGGTCGGGGCTACTTGTCCCCGGACTTCAGCAAGCTCTACAAGAGCTGCCCCAAAGCCATGAAGAGGCTGGTGGCCGACTGCATCAAGAAGTCCAAGGACGAGCGCCCGCTCTTCCCTCAGGTAAAGCAGGAGAGCGCAGTCCGGCTGACAATAGTTTTGTTTTGTTTTCTGGTTGAATTGAGGAATATGCCCTGCCCTTACGTATTGCTTCTTCCAGATTCTATCATCCATCGAGCTTCTCCAGCATGCACTCCCTAAGATAAACCGCAGTACCTCAGAACCCTCCCTGCACAGAGCCTCGCACACCGAGGACATCAACGTCTGCACGCTGACCTCCACCCGCCTGCTGCCCGTCTTCTAGACGCAGACGACGTTGCCCCTTCCTCCTCCACTTTTCCTCCTTCTTCCCTACGCTTTCTATAAATATCTAGGCAAAAAAAATAAAATAAGGTCAATTCTGCTCACCTCCATCTGCCTCCCGCAATGTTACGAGATCTGTTCAGACCCAGTTACTGACTCGGACACACAAAAACGCACCTTGTATTTAAGGTGCGTCGGAAGAAAGGAGGCGGTGGAAGTGAACGGCGCTTGGGGATGGAGGCTGTGGAGTCCTCCAGCGGCTCCGTTTGGAGCGGTGCAGTTGGCAGATATTGTAAATATGTGCACGCAGACCTGCGCAGGGACAGAAAGTCAAAACTTTTGAAGGAACCTCGAGAGGGCGAGACGAGACGCTTTCTCCCTTCCGTCCGGTCGTCCTGGTTTCTGAGGAAGAGGACGATCCCCGCCTACTTGCCTTAAGACGAAACTACGCTCCCGCACAGCTTCGCCTCCTGTGGTTCGCAAACCAATCGGTTGGATGTAGGTTTTTATTTTTTTGTCGTTTTTTTTTTTAGTTGCACAATTGGTATCCGGTGTTTTTTTTTTTTTTTTGTTGGTTGTTTTTTTTTGTTTTTGTTTTTTTTGCATTGTCTTCATCTAAATGAAATGGATCTGGGAAATTATTTTTGCCGTCAATGTATTCAAAATTCCTTTACTGTATTTTGTTTTTGAAGGGGGGGCTGGGGTTGGTGGGAGAATATAGCGACAGACAGCGAGCAAACATAATTAAGGAAAATATTGATTGCACATTTTTAGCAAAAGCAATGTCTGTTTTGACAGTCCATATGTTTTATCCATCGCTTTGATTGCTCTGATCTGGAGATACCCACATATTTGCAAAGTTATTCTCATGGGTAGATTGTCATAAGCTGGATATTTGGCTGTTGTCTTAAATATTTAAAAATGATTTGGAAACTAATTACATTGGTCTATCATTTTGTCTGGAAGGAGATTAAATGTTTTATTGTAAAATTGGTGAGAAAGTTGTTTATTCATTGTTTTAATAAAAATTAAGTTAAATTCCATAGCTTATGTGGAGTCTTTGTATTAATTTGCTTACTACTCTTTTATCCTAATATACTGTATAATATGCCTCATTCATTTATTTGTTCATTCATTTGTCCTCATGCTGAATTGGTGTCTTGCTCAGAGACCTGTATTATGACAATGGGGGAAAAAATGCCCTTAAACCATCAGATTATCCTGATTATTTTCTTGTTTGCTGCCTGGAGGCGAATGCTCACACATGTGCCAGACTTTGTGGCAGGGTGTGATGTTTGTCGAAACAGTAGCAGCGTGGTGCAACATCACCGGGGAACTGGCTTAGACACGCAACTGGGGGACTCCACCTCCAGCTGATGCCACTGGCAAGGGAAGCAGAATAACAATCGGCCCCGAAGCATTGGACATGTGGTCGAACGGGGGGGGGGGGGCGGTCGTCTTCTGCTTTTAGGTAAACATCCAAGGTCTTTTTCCTACCGGGCAACACTGCAGGCCTTGGTCCGTCTGCTAAATACAAATATAAAGGTCACCACTTCCACATCAGATCAATGCCTTCCTATCTTACGCTGTTTGCCTTGTATTTCTGCAACAAATGTCTATTGGATGTTAGATGACAGGGGAACCAGGAAAGAGGTGTCGCACCAAGTACCATAAAAATGTACTAAATTAAAGTTACTGGCACCTATACTTATTCAACCTATTCTTCACAGAACAACAAGCAGACTTCTTTTTGATGCGGACCCAATGAATGAATACACATGCAGGTGCTGATAAAGGGCCTTGCCTGCAGTGAAATCCAACGCTGCATTGCGTACTTCTACCACTAGATGGAAACAAATCGCCTTTTCTTTTCCGCCGAGACGTCAGCAAATCATTTTGGGCATTTATTGAGCAGAGCAAACACGAGGCTCTAACTCCGCAGTCACTATCATCTTGCCAAAGGGGGAGAACCCGAATGCGTTTGACGGTATGATTTTCCACGCACGGGAAGGTTTTTTATTTTTATTTTTTTTTGAAAAGCAGCTCCATCTGTCCACGTGGAGGCGCATCTCAGCCGCCCTCTGCAGCTGCGGATGAGCATCCCCATCTGACCCGGGGATCACTGGGCAGGGGAGCTGCAGCTCTGTAAACCTGGCCTCGGAATTGATTTATTCTTTCGACTATTGAAATGTGGCATTACCAGCACACATGTTCCTATCTGACTGTTGACCCTTATGATGTCATGCATCCATTTGTCCCGAATGCATCCTGAATATCTTTCGCTGCGTAGGCAATGCAGTCGTTACCAATATGCATGATCAGTCACGACTTCTCAGTGAAATACAATTCCACCACAGAAACACATGTTTGAAGGACTGAGACAACAGTTAAAAAACAAAAATTGTCAGGAGTCCACAAAGAGGCGCGGGCAAAATGGTGAGCCAAACTTAATAACCGAAGTGGATGGAGCAGGAACTGTGACAGCGCAATCTTTTTGATGACAGTAGTAATTTCTCACTGTCCGGCTGGGTTCCTGGCCCCTGTCCGCCCAGAGCCCAGCGGGTGGAGCCCTGGCGTTCAGGCGTAGATGGATGAGTCTCCGGGTCCGGGTTATTTTCTCGAGCTTTGAGGGCTCGGCCTGTAAGAAAATAATCCCGGGGGCCCCACTGGCACCCCTATTCGAACGACAGGAGATAATATGACATCCAGGCATCTTTACGATACAGTCAGGATTGTTGTGAAGCTGGGTGTTAAGATGTTCAGATTTTATATTCAATGATTAAAGGATGGTTTCATTGAGGTAAAAAAATGACAGCAGTCACAGTTTGCTCATAATGTGCAGGGGAAGCAACAAAATGAAGACAGCAAAAGCAGGCGGGCCAAGTGTTAAAAATAATGTTCATGCTTCTGCACAATGCACTAATTTAAACGCCAGGGTTTTGGAATGATGACGTTCTCCTTTTTTTCTTAAATGTTTATGTACCTGCTAAAGCTTGACTAACTGTATTGAAGTCCATGTTATTGCTAAAGCCTTTGACAAACTACCACTATAATTTCTTTAATCTCATATATCACATATAATGCTTGTTAAAAAACGTGGGGACAGAGCCATAACAAAATATTGTGACAGAGACTAAACATATATTGCAAAGGATGCTTTATTGCCAGTGACATAAGGGAAATATCCATAAAGGATCCGTTTCCATAATTTATTGGATTTATTGGATTTTGTTCTTGGGTTTTTTAAAACAGTCCAACACCAGATTTAAAAGTACACACATTTAGTAAGTTACCATAGTCCTAAATATTTAGTCCTGCAAAGTTCTGAAAATAGACAAGCTCCACCTGTGCACAATGGCCAAATAGACATGCCCAGCAATATTTTAACAACCATTAAACACTCCTCAACGGTCGCCCTAGGCCGTGCATCCGTTCTGTCCTCCCTTTTTCGAATTGTCATGGCGTATTTCCTAAAAAAAACAAACCGACACATCCATAAAGCCTCAGGCATGGCTTTTACAAGGTTATTCTCACAGATACAATGGCAGTTAATACACCTTGGGGAAGAAGTGCACACAGAGCTTGCTGAACATAGTATGTACTATCCAGTCATGAACAGAATGTAGGAGAATGGGACAGTTTCATCACAGCCTCGTGTTCAGCCGTTAAGGGCACAAAACACATTGAATGGCCAAAAAAAAAAAAATCCACCTGACAACAAAGATTTGGTATAAACTTCCATGTAGATTTCTAACTCGTTGCGTTGGCCACACATGAACGACACATTTGTAAATATAGCTTTATGAATAAATAATGGAGGAAGATCTGATTTAAAAATAAATAAGTGTTTTAAGTAAAATACAAAGATACTGTAAATATTGCACTCTCAATTTTCACTGGCGATAAGGCAAAAAACTTTGAATCTTTGAATGGCAGTAAAAGAAGTATAACTCCGTGCAAAAATTCCCAGAGCGATACAGAACAATTGCACCGTTGTCATGGCAACACCATCACGAAAGCTGATATCCAGTGCAAGGGCCCTGGGGAGACTCAGAGGCATGATAATGGGTATTTCAGAGTTTTATGGTTAGAACCGTGAACCGAAAAGCATTTAATACTATAATATTTTGAATGACTGAAATGCGTCATTGCAAGGTTGTACTTCTATTTCAATTCAAGCCCTACACTCACATACGCACTCCATCAACCAAACACATGCCTCGCAGCCCACTCACAGATAACTACTGATCATTACACTGTGCTTTCTGGAGGGCAAAGCGTGTGATTCCAAAGTGTTGGGTCCAAATAATTATTTTCTTTGGTTCAAAATGATACCAATATATCTTAAATATGACGAGTAGAACATCTACGATTGGACAAAATCGGTATATAGAGTAGAGCTGAGTACATCGGGACAGTGCTAAAACTATGAGCGTAGTTCTAATACGTATTGTACTATGAGTTCATCTGCTCACAGTGACTATTCCAGAGATTATTCCAAAGGGTTTTTCCCCTTGGTTTTCTAGGTTGTTATACATAAACAGATTAAAATCCTCTAAGAAAGGCAACATACGTCTTTGCTTCAGCCATGATTGATTGTTGATGAATACATCTACTCTGTAGAACTTATTATACATCTCTTATGACACATTCACAATGCATGAACCACACGGACCATAGCTTGTAAATAATGACGATGTGGCTGGAACATCCCAGTTTAGGAAATTTAAGTACTGACTTTCACCTGCCGTTGTATCAATCATGCAAAACAAAAATAAATATCTATTTAGCACACGTATAAAAGAATCACCACTACAATCATACACACCCACATGTACGTAGATATACACAAACGTCAAACTGCACGACGAACCACAGTCTGAACAATATCTAAAGGTACACAGCAAAATGAAGAACAGAAGGGGAGCGGGGGCAAATGAAGAGTCGTATCTGGATCAAACCGGTGGCACACACACACACACACAGCAGCGCTGAACTCGGTGTAGGCACAATCTGCTTATTATATCATCAACAACCCCAAAGAAAAAAAGCACGGCTCACGGAAACGGAGGTGACCTACACGAGCACACAAATCAACAGCTTAACACAGAGACAGTACATCTTGACGCTGCATAGAGGGAGGAAATGCAGTCCGGGCCAGCGCCGCGCTCGGCCAAGCAAACTCCGTCCGAGATTTGAGACCAGCCATCGTCGTCCCCACGTGCCTCTGCCTACACCGTGGTTATCTAGACCTCTGGACTGAACCCACTTCCCCTGCACCCACCGCTCAGTTAGCCTGGAGTGGTTTGGGACCCACCGCCACACCATTACAGTCGAGAATGTACTGCAGACAGCCCTGGGGTGGATGACCCGCCCCGTTCTTAGTGGGCTCGCCGGGCATTTCGCTCTTCTGGCCAGTGCCCTAAAAGTGGGAAAAAATAAACAAAGTTCATGGCCTGCCTGAGAGATTCCTCACCTGAGCCTGTGTGTGTGTGTGTGTGTGTGTGTGTGTGTGTGTGTGTGTGTGTGTGTACCTGAGTCGGCTGTATGGTGGTGGGTCTCTGCGGGGCGTTGGCCGCCTTCTCAGCCCCTTGGTCCATTTGGGCCAGAACCATGTCAGCGATGAGCTGCCTGTCTTCTGCCTGGTGTTCTCCTACCAGCGGCATCGACGACCCCACCACCTGAGGCACATGAAGGTGGTTTGGTTGGAGGGGGGGAGGCCGGCATCTGTTTCAGATTTATCCTCCCCATTGGATCAGGTGGAAAGCAACACGGTACCTCTGTGATGTAATCCTTGCCGTCTTTCCCGTGGATGGCTTTGACGGCACAGATGTCCAGACCTCCGAAGATCTCGCAGCACGTGTCAACCCACAGCTTGTACCTGACAAGAAGCATCGTACAAATGGCCGCTCACTCTGAGAAGGAGGGATTGGCAAATATCCAGCGCAACGTACGACGTGCGACCGTAGCTCCTGCAGTATGCCGCTGTTTAATTATCCCTTCTTTGTATCGCAACACCCGTTAATAGTTCACACTCCTACTGACAGAAGCGACACAAAGCTAATTAAATCAACACCGCTAATAAGACGATGGAATCGCTGTACCGTGGAGAGTTCAAATGAGAGCTTCTCCGACAGACACGTTCCGTTCAGGACTTACCTGTCGGTCATGGCTACCTGTTCAAGCATGGCCGAGCCCGTGTTGGTCTTCCAGTTGCCAGATATAGACGTTCTCCTGTGGTTTGCCGGACATAAAAATAGCCCTATGATGCGCATGGCAGCAAAATGGAAAATGACACAGCATTCATTTGCGCAGTTACACAACGAGTCGGTAAGACGGACAGATACACACATGTAGGCTTTGTAGTCATTGCCAATCTTCTGGATTCTGATGTCGTATTTGGAATCGATGAGAGGCTCCGTGGTGGTGTAGGTCTGGGTAAGAGCCACGACGCTGGCGATGTCCTGGAACTTACTGTGGTTGTCCACCTTCACCTGATCGCAGCCGGGAGGAAACACAAGTACCATGAGTTAACATTTCTATTGCAGCTGTCGTTGTCGGGGAGGAAACAAACATCACGTGTTTCATAAAATGTCCCGTTCACCTTCCCGATGCCGGAGTGGGCGTGTCCAATCTTGACAACCACAGGGAACGACGGCATGGTCACCTGGGGAGAGGACGTGCAAACCATAGATTCATGCTTTACCTGTGTCACTTTAACCCGGTTGTTCAGATGAAGGGTGAAACAGAAATACAACCATTGCATACGTTTCGGAGAGAGTGCTCACCATCTCCTTGTAGTTTGGGTAAAACGTCTGTTCGATCAGAGGAAACTTGTCGGAGCCCAGCTTCCTGTGGGTGTTTATCAGCTGGGCAAACTGGACACAAAGGAGCGTAAAGAAGTCAGGTGGACTCGCCCAAAGTGGAAAACCAACCTAGAAATATATATTGTGTGTATATATATATATATATATATATACTGTATATATACTGTATACATATACTGTATATATACATGTTTTCATTTTAAAAGGAAGCCGCTGGGTGCGTACCGCCCAGGGCTTGTCACACATGTTGTAGATGGACTCCAGGGAGTTGATGCTGGGAACGCCCCCGTACTGCAGCCCGATGATCATGTTGCGGAAGTCTTCGTTCTGGGTCATACTGAAGGCATGCTGACGTATGAGGACAAAGTCGGGCTTGAACGACCTGGAAAGGGAGATTTTGTTGGTTTTTGCATTAAGAAAAGTTTTCATTCTTTTTGATCAGATCGAAGTGTGTGTGTGTGTGTGTGTGTGTGTGTGTGTGTGTGTGTGTGTGTGTGAGTGTGTGCGTGTCTCACCTCACGACCTTGGTTCCATTCCTGAGAACCTGCATGTCGACATTGCAGGTTCCATTGGCATGAGCCACGATATTGATCTCATTGAATTCTGCCTGGGATGGCAACAAAAACACAAAACAGTAGTACATTAAAATAAGTTGTAAAGATTTTTCACAAAGTGTTAATTACATGTTACTGGATTGGTGAAGTGTACCTGCTCCACTCGGATGTCGTAATCTCCATGCACTTTCTTCCCCCGGAATAATTTGGACCTTAGAGAAAAAGAAAAACAAAACATCGACTCTGCTCTTTCAGAAATCATTTTATTGACATGTAAGTCAACATTGAGCCCACATTTAATGACTTTGGCAAACTCGTGAAGGCCATAAACAGCATCATTTTGGGTCGTCTCGCCACAGCTTGCTCAAACAGATATATCAGAGGCCATTTTAATTTGTGCCTAAATTGTGTACTGGCAGTGCCATCTAGTGGGTTCCTGGTAAATGGGGGGGCCTCTGAGCCAAGTCATTAATATTTTTCATAAAATGGCTGCAGTGTTTGGGTTTCGGGTTTGACCACCGCTGGAATGAATTCAAGTTAACGTCTCAGTGGTTAGAGCCCTTAACACGAAGCTTTAAGCCCCACAAGAGACATAAGAGCACAGCCATGGCCGTCGGTGAAGAGAAGTTTCATTTATTCCCACAGAAAACTGCAGAAAACTGCTTGGGAGCCGAATAAACTGACCGAAGTCAAACAAGTGAGTAGTCAAGCAAGGGCTCGACTTTTCCATGATGCAAAGTTACCGCGCCGCTGCCTTCGGAATGAATCACACGTTTCTCACATGATGATTTATATTTACTACAGGAGGCTGAGGCTGCAATTTCAAACCCTAACTGAAGGTTGGGGGAAAAAAAATGTAATAATCGAGCGTTGATAGACAGCATGTTGCGCACGAGGCTGGACGGTTTTATTCCACTGTGTCATTACACGCTCTGGGTCGCCTCAGTAAGAATAGGCAGAGTGGTGGTTGAATAATTCATGCTGCTCCAGAGACTGAGGGATCTAATTGGCTGCAAAGGGAAAACAAGCAATGGAAAAGGGAATCATGACTCAAACACTTGGGCGATGGAAAGCCTTTGCTCTGGTTTGTGATGGACGCTTCCTGTCGACGGGTACAACGCTGTTTCCAAAACCGTGACTCATGCAAACAAGCAAACACGGCCACATGCGCGGCGCAAAACAGTCGAATGAGGCCGCGGTTGTTATCGAGGGGGAATCGTTTCATTGCGGCCTCCAACATCCGTCTCAAACTTGTCTTCTGACTTTATTCTCGCATTTTTAAGATTGATCTTTTTGTCAAAATGGAAAGTGGAATGACCGCACACGAGGGAACGCTGTGTTTGTTTTGTTGTTCATTTCTTTCTGTTTCCTCTAGTGTCTGCGAGTGTGCGCCGGGCCCTGCGCACGCCCGCAGACACTTTAGGAATCATCTTTGACGGCTAGGCCCAGCGCTTATCAACACATTGCTTTTGGTGAAAAAAACTGTAGATCAAAATGGATTCTGTGGGTGTTTGAAAGAAATGTATGAACCGACTAGCGTTTTATTCCCCGGTCAAAAAGCAATACAGTGCTCAACGCATCACTTCTCGTCTCGTCTCTTCTCAGATGGTCATATCTCAAGAGAGGGAGGGTTTCCTATGGAGTTAAAAGAGATTTCGGTCAATTAGTACCAGAGTTATACTCCACACCGTATCCAAGAAATAACCCTTCCTAAATAAAATGCTCCAGTTGACACAGGAATATGGAGAAGATGCCAGAGCAGTGGAGGAGGGAAAAAGGATGGACGGACAAATATGTTCGTCAAATCCTGAAACTTCAAATGTTAAACTTCCCTGTTCACTTCCGCTTAAAGAGGAGCCCTGCGGACCGCGGCCCCGTGTGACATTCACATTGTATACGGTTCCTTTCACGACAGTGATGATCTCGCCTGCCTCAGACTCTGTAGCCCAGCGAGCCCCAGAATAACAAACTGATTTATGCTCGGCAATGAAAGCCAGCAGCAGAGGGAGTCCAGACTCCACCTCTCTGTCTCTGTCTGCTTATTTGAATTAGCGGCTGCATGTAATGACCCAAGACGGGGGTAATTCTCATCCAAAGAGACAGTGAGGTATTTGATTTATGTCCGATGCTCTTTGTCAGTCTCACTGGTCTTCCTTCTGATGCCTCCTGTATTAACTTAACTCCTAATATCATAACGGAAACGATGATACGGACCTCCTCTACGTCAGCATTGCTCGCTTGTATGCTGCACCGTGAGCGGCCACAGTATTGTTATTACGGTGTTATCTTAATTCTATCTTTTGTTTTTATTTATCAAGCACCACTTAGGACCCGCTCTATCATGCTCTTCCACCTCTGTGTTTTCGAATTTTGAATTGTGATGGGAGCCGCACTGATTTCTGTCCCTTCCACTCATTTTAATTAGTCTGGAGGACCAGTAGGATTCCATCTTAAGAGCTGATTAGAGCAGCTTTCATCTTGTGCACGGGGACGGAGCTTGATTCGCTTCCCCCAACACGGGGACAAACATCTCGTCGCCTGAAGCGAACATCAACGGTAGTAAGAAAAATACACTCTCCGATTCTGAACTTTCGAATGTTGCCAGTGAATTTGGGATATTTGCTTCTACCTGTCAAGACACAAAAAAGTCAAATTGGAGAAAAAGTAAAGCCTAAAAAAACCTCCAACCTGCAGGATACATACTGTAGAGAGTGGTTATGGTTTGAACCTATATTGTGACTTACAGTATAATACAGAATAAAAGAACTGAAGATAAAGAGCAATGCAATCTAAAGCAGACAGACTCTTATGGAGGCTTATTGGTTTCTGATGTAACTCCGGGTGAAAACAATAAGCAACTTGCTCAATGGGGGTGTAAGGTTATGAAAAATAAATGTGCCACTCCGACAGAGGCGGCCTACAGAACGGAGTAGTAGTAATGTCACTAGTCCCTGCACTGGCTTCGTGAAACAGCGTTTCATAGACCACAGCCATTACCATGCAATATTGAGGTATCACAGAGGTAGTGGCAGCAGTTAGCATCCCGTGATGTTATTATTAAAATGTGACCTACACTACAAATTCACACAGGATGGATTATGGATTATGGATTATGCAAAATGTGTTTTCTCTCAGTCCAAGTGGTTTTGGTTTAGTAAATAACATTGTCTTCCTGTAGCAAAAAAGTGTGCCTATGTTTCAATAAGCAACTGCCTCTTTCTACAAAGTAATTCCAGAGTTTATTCATTCTGTTGACATGCATTTGATTCTATTAGAATTGATTTGATTTTCTATTATCTCAAACAAGGAGAATGAAATAGTAGCTGTTTATCTTTTTTTTTTAAATCTTTTTTTATCTTTTACTCTTATTCTTGTTTCTCATTTTATTATTATTATTTTCTCCTGTTTTGTTCTCCTTCTCTATCTTTTTTTCCTGTAGCACCTTAAGATTGGTCCCAATGAAAGGCGCATTATAAATTAAATGTATTATAAGGGGTCCAGCCCGAAAGGGGCGGAAGCCATAATGTTTTTGTTCATGAGAAACTGATGTCAGTGGTGTGTGGATGTCATGCATCCGCCGTACTCACAGACAAGATGAATAAAATGTGTATTCGGGGCAGTTCCGATGCCGTCGTTCAAGTTTGATCCGGATCGGTCCATTATTGGGGAATAATCAAATGAAAAAGAACTCACCAAGATAGCGGCACGTGCAGATGTAAATGATGTCAGAACTTTATGGATGGCATGGATCAGACGAATCCACAGATAATCTGAATAACATTTGTATTCCGGGCAGTTCCAACATCCAATGCATTTCATCCAGATCGGTGGTTCAGTTTTGTGGATAGAGTTTGTGATCAACAATCGCAACATCACCAACATGGCGGCACGCACAGACGTCTGCTGCATCGGAGACATCCTTGCTCGCATGCACAACTTGACAGAGTACACAGATCGCCACGCACAGATATAGTCACAATGGGACTTTAACTAAAGGAATATAAGATACAAATCTTTAACCATATGAAGTTACAAATTGACAGGTATGACTTTATTACTATTAAACTTTATTAGGTTTGAAAAACATTAAGATAAAGTATTACCACAAGACAATTCGATTAAACAAGTATTAAACATCATCAATATATACGTTTCTGAGGACAACTGGCATGCACCAGAATAAGTTATGCAAAATAAAAAGCCAACATCACTGTCAGAATTGATGTGTATTGTTTAGTTATCCACCATGGCGGTCTCTGTGGTCTACTAGGTCATTTGCTATTTCCCAGTTCATCAATGGATTCTTGCGTCTTCCAAATATACCAAATACCTTATTTTGACGGACCAAACATTTTGCCAATATCTATGATCTGGTGTTTTAATCCTTAATATAATTGGTGCAACTGTGCTTTACTCTTATTGACTCTTTATTTCCTCTATATTCATGTTGAGAGCAGCAGAGAGTAATTCAAAAGACTTGAAATTGATTTCCTTAATTGAGCTACCGTTTTCCGCTTTTTAACTGTTTCAATGGCAAATCAAAAGATAGTACAGCTTTGCTTGCAGTTGTACCTAAATTAAACAAAATATGATAACTGGCAGGCTTCATTATCCACATTAAGAATCCAGTGCCTGTGATGATACACACATGAAGGATGACATGTCATTGAGCGCAGATGGTGCCCGACACTACGACTCCATGCCATCTGCAGTGTGTAAAGAGCGCCTGTGGAGAATCACGTGCAACTTAGTAGTCTGTGTCCAAAAATGCAAAAATGTGTGTATTTGTGCATTTTGGTAAAAAGCTTTTACTTAAATTGTGTCTGATACAAATTGCACACGTTCACTTATGACCCCTTGACTCTCTTCCAAATTCCACTGTCAGGAGAAGGTGCTTACTTGTAGCTTCCTGCCAATTAACTGACTGCCTGTCAGGCGGATTGATCACCTAATTCCTCTCAAGTTTGCCTACTCTCTGTATTTGTGCCTCAATCTGCCTTTGCAGGTTGCATCAGGGTTGAAGAAAGCGTAGTCATTCGTATTGGTGATAAAAACAAACAAGCCTGGCAAACAACAAACAATTCCCTCTCTATTCCCCCACCTGCGTGCCTTATGGGAGATCATCAGCCTAATGGTACCGAGTGCTGCAGCTCCATTAGTGAGTCCCTGCAAAGATGAAGATGGCTTGGTCATGTGACCGGTACACGATCGGGAAGCGGGAGGGAAACCCCATTGATGGCTGGGAGGTGTTGCAGGATTGAGCTGCTGTCAAAGACGAGCCGGTGGTGCGGAATGCCAATGTGGTTTAGCATTCTAGAAGTGTGCCTGACCAGCTCCCTCATCACATTTGCAACTGCTTATCTGGGCTTTCTAACGGGTTGCTGTGATAAACCCTGTATGCGCCTCCATCAATGTACTGAATCAATGAATTGTCACGCATTTCTAAACGGCAGTTTGACTTGCTGACGTATTCATTGACAAAAATCTATTATGACACAAAGACTTTAATTAAATTAAACATTGGTAATTGCATACACAGAATGGAGGAGCGTAAGACATTCTCCATCTTGGTGTTTCCCCAATTTATGCTCATACCTGTGCAATTGTCACAACAGTTCAGCGATTACATTTGCAGATAAGAGATTTGTTTGAATATTATTTTAACCCTTTCCAAAGGAATATACAGTATTCTACTGTCACACGCCAAGAACCTGTACTTCATGCAGAACGCAAAATGAAATAACGATTCATGAAATAACGATTATTCACATGTAGTATCTGCAGGGGGTCCCCTGCAGATACTACATGTAAATAATCTGAGCCGTAACTGCTGTAATGCTCAGCGCCTCACCATTCCTGCTGGGGTTCATCGATCACCAGGAGGATCTTGAACTTTTTGGGCGTTGTGACTTGGCTCTGCTCCACCAGTCCCGCCGAGGCAGCTGTCTGCTTCACCACGTTGGTGATGGAGCTGAAGAAGCCCGCCCCGGTGGACTGCGAGGGCTGAGGTTTCCTCTCCGGAGCGGGCGACACGACGGGAGGCGTAGGCCCCGTCGTGGGGGACTTGGCCAGGGCAGGGGAGGCAGGCGGAGGAGGCTGAGCGGGGTCGGGCCTCTGGAGGTCTGTCATGTAGCCGTTGGGCAGGTTGGAGATAAACGTGCTGTCAGAGAGACGCCGACGCAAATAATTCATGGCTGCGGCGGTGGGAGGCGAAGATCCAGGACAGGGACGAGGGAGAGAAAAAAAAAACAACGCACGGAAGCCGAGCAGATCGAGGATATCACCTGAAGGTTGGATTATTCTGCAAAAGCGACTCTTGGTTCCAGGCGTCTAGCTGGCGACGGCTCAGTTTTCGGTGCAAACTCCCAGTGCATGTATTCCCTTCCCAGCTTGGCCGCGCATCCTCAGAGCCCCACCTCCCCTCCCCCGTAGCCGTGATGCTACACTTCCTGTCAGCCAATCGCTGCACACACCGCATCCCTGGATGATGGCAAGAGATGCTCCCTCCCTCTCCTCTCCTCTCCTCTCCTCCTCTCTCCTCTCTCGGTTACTGGTGTACCCCTCCCCCATTTCCACTGGCTCACGGCACTATGCTTTTTTTTTTTTTTTAAACCACTGCAAGAAAAAAAAATAAAAATCAAGAGGGGTTTCCAGTCGAAACCCGGGGGAAATAAAGAGGGAACGTACCACGACCGGCTCACTGCGTCTCCCTCTGAGTCGTGTGCTTTCCTCTCCCCTTTGCTTCACCTCCCCTTCCCAGGGATGCTTGGAGGCAGCTCTGGAAGAAGGACATTTAAAATGGCTGTTATGACTGGTGTTAGCGCTTGAACGAAGCATCGCCACGGTTCCCCAGAGATGGTATCGCGGGCAGTTCTCCCCACTGCCTTTAAAATTGATTTCCTCCGCCTCTGTAAGGCTGTTGGATTTCATCAGAGGAGATGCCATTTGCGTTCACGTTTTGAGGGAAGGTTGTCAAGTGTTTTGTGGACTATATCAGCTGCATCACGTCCACTGGGGAGGGTCTCTGTTCAATGACATTTACACGTAATTTTCCAAGACACCTTTTTCCAAAGCCAAGTCATCACATGGCCATATAAGCTTATGATGATATGCACACATTATGTATTTAGACTCTATTCTGGCGAGCTTTCAATGTACTGTAAATCGATGTTTCTTTATATTCGGTTGCTTTGTGCTGCCTCGTTGCGTCTGAAATCCCTGTGTTACTGCTGCTAAAAAAAAAATCCATTGATTAACATTTGGTTTTAAAATCACTATCATATTTCTAGAATTGTTATATTAGTTTCACAATAGGGATGCATTCTAGAAGAAGCTTGGCAGGAACTAATATTGACATAGTACGTGTACAAAATTATTTTTGTATTGATCTTAAAGTATAAATTAGTATATAACTATTATTATGTAGAGGTCCTTTTGCATTTACGGTGACAAACCATTCAGAATACGACATTTTTACGAGAAATAATATTGAGTGCTAACAGTGCAAATTGAGCTGGAATGCTTTGTTTTCTTTCCCTTGTCTGCTGTGATAATATTTGTTTTATGATTTTCTAAAAGGGGGTAAGGACAGTACAAACAATTGGTACGACGATTGCTACCTCTAATTCCCTTTGTTCAGTTTTGACCACGGTTTTCGGTCAATGTTACAAACGGAACGTCCTTAATTATCAGTTTACACATGATGCAACTATTCCAATTGAAATGAAAGTAAGCACTTATCAAAGAACGCTTGAGTGATTCAAGCGGTCATTCAGGTTATAAAGTGGAAGCCGTGGCTATAAGTGTTTGGACTCTGCATAGGAACATCCATAACCACAGTATAAGCATCTTGTAAACCCCACTGTTTTATTTTTCCCACGTCGTCCACTTCCCTGACATTTTTTTTTGTGCATTTCCAAATATCTGACTTTCTATAATGTGATCCTGGTTGCGAGTGAATGTTTATCTCATGCATTTTTTAAGTCCTTTCCTTTAATGTTCAGAATCAGAATCAGAATGACAATCCAAGTAAAGTTTAATGTGAGGAATCTTCTTGGTATCTGTTGTTGTACAATCAGACACAGACGAGTAACGTACCAACATTTTGAAAATCAAAAAGCAAAAAAAGTTGTTTTTTATATATATATATTTTGTAATATATATATGTGTATATATATATATATATACAACGTGATAAATCAAAGGGCCTTTGCATGTAGAATATGATGAAATGCATTTTCTCTAGGTAGCAGTTTTGTAAGTCGGAGTGGCTTGAAATGAGCATAGTACAGGGGTGGGAAAACTACGGTCCGCGGGCCACACCCGGCCCGTTGGTCTTTTTAATCCGGCCCGCCGAAAGATTGGTACAGAATATTTTTTCTTTTCTTTTTTTAACCTGTGCTGTCAGCATGCTGGGCATACAACACATAGTACTTGTATGCCATTCCATTCAGGACCCCGCACCCCAGGGGGTACAGAATTCATAATTATGACTGCATTCATTTGACCTTGACCTGTAATGCCTGGCAAGTGGAGTTCAAGTTCTCAACCTGCAATGCAACTCTTTATTAATTCTTAAATTAACAAGAACTCTGTCCTGTGGACGACCTGTAGAAGGACAAGAGCACAGTTTTTGGTTATGGAGAGCCACCACAGCCCCCCTTTTTGGAGAACTATTTATCATGTTTGGGTCTCTAAACAACTGATCACTACTCTAAGGGGGGGAGAATCACCACGGTGAGACAAATAAACATAGAAACAAACAACATTTGCACAAAAACATGAACATTGGACGACATGTATTGAAAAACTGAATTAGGTCCAGGAAAACTGGAACTACCACTGGTCACGTGGCCTCTTCCTGTCATAGTTATGGCAGTGAATGAGGGGGGAAAGGAGAGGAATGCGACCAGGAGGGTCCTGGGGTGCACTTGAAGCAGGTGTGTGTGTGTGCGTGTGTGTGTGTACATGACTTATCCCCTTTGGTACTGGTGTAGAAGGTCGGTATTATGTCCAACGCCTCCAAGCAGCGCAAGGGGCCCCGAAGTCCCCCCGAACTCCACAGCCCCGCGGACAACCCTCGGCTACAGGAAATCTCCGGGTACCCTGTCCTGCGGACACGGAATACCTTCGGGCTGCCAGAGAAGCCAGAGGGCCGTGGAGCAACTCCCACACCCAGCCCCAAGGAGCATGACCCAGTCCCAGGGAGCACGAGGAGACCCCGCACCCCAGGGGCGTACAGAATTCATAATTATGACTGCATTCATTTGACCTTGACCTGTAATGCCTGGCGTTTGACCAGGTGGCGCATTAGGCACAGTGACTTGATTTTGCGGAGCCCGAGCTACTCTCTGTTATTACTCTGCTACTACTTTGAACCCATCTGCAACAATGAGTGGGCCAAAGAAAAGAAAAGTCGACAGTGAGTGCCGAGTGTTTAATAAGGAATGGACAACTAAATACTTTTTTGCTGAAGTCCGGTCAAAGGCTGTATGTCTTATTTGCCAAGAAACTATTGCGGTTTTAAAGGAATACAACATCAGCCGTCACTTTTCCACCAAGCAAGCTAATTACGCTACCAACCAATCAACGCAAGAACGGACGGCTACCGCTCAGTGGTTGGCAGCTGGCTTGCAGGCTCAGCAAAACACCTTTATCCGACAAACTGCCATCCAAGAATCAAGCACGAAGGCAAGTTATTTGCTGGCATTCAAATGAGCAAATGCCAGCAAGCCTTTCTCTGAAGGGGAGTTTCTCAAAGAGTGCATGGTAGAGACAGCAGGTATCTTGTGTCCTGAGAGCAAGAACAAATTTGAAAAAATTAGCTTATCACGCAGGACAGTGACTCACCATGTTTAACTAATTGAGGAAGACTTAGCTAGCAAGCTAAACAAAAAAGCATAGTCATTTACATTATATTCTTTGGCACTGGACAAAAGTAATGACATAAAGGACACCGCTCAGCTTTTAATTTTTATCAGAGAGATTAATGACAATTTTGAGATAATGGAGGAGTTTTTGGCCATGGAATCCCTAAAAGGGAAAACACGGGGAGGGGACTTGTATGACGGTCATCAAGAGGCACAAGCTTGCCAACGTTACCACAGATGGATCGCCAAATCTGACGGGAGAAAACGTCGGACTGCTCAAAAGAATCCAGGAGAGGGTGAAATAGGACAACCCTGAGCAGGAGGTAATTTTCCTACACTGCATAATTCACCAGGAAGCACTGTGTAAATCCGTATTGCAGCTTGACCATGTGGTGAAGCCGGTTGCAAAACTTGTTATTAACTATATTCGAGCGAGGGGACTTCACCATCGTCAGTTTATTACGTTTCTTGAAGAAATTGACGCTGATCACAGGGACTTGCTTTACCATTCTAATGTCGGCTGGTTAAGTTTGGGGAAAGTATGTCAAGGAGTGTGAGAGCTCAAACAGGAAATTATCTCATTTTTGGAGCTACTTGAGAACGCTGACAAGTTCCCTGAGCTGAGTGACACAGATTGGCTTTATGATTTAGCTTTTGCTGCGGACATACTGACACACATGAATGAGCTGAACGTGAAGCTACAAGAGAAAGACCAGTTTGTGCATGAAATGCATACAAACGTCAGAGCCTTCAAAACCAAGCTAGCTTTATTCTCAAAGCAAATGTCAAACAAGTCATTCGCTCATTTCCCCACACTGGCTACGTTGAAAGAGGCCCCAAACATGTGAAAAAATACAGGAAATCACTGGGTGACCTGCATGAAGAATTCGGCCGTCGGTTCTCTGATTTTGGAAAAAATGTACAAGTCACTTCAGCTGGTGTCATGTCCCTTCTCACAAGACCCTGGAACGGCGCCACAGGAGTTGCAGTGGGAACTGATTGATCTCCAATGTGACACCGTCTTAGAGGAGAAGTTCAACTCTCTTAAACCGGATGAGTTTTATGCTTCATTAAGCGCAGCCAAATTTCCAAACATCCAGAAGATGGCACAGAGGATGCTGGTGTTGTTTGGCTCTACGTATGTGTGCGAACAGACTTTTAGTGTGATGAACACCAACAAAGCGCCCCACGGATCCCAGTTGAGTGATGAACACCTCAGATCTGTCCTGAGAATTGCCACAACAAAACTCACACCAGACTTCGATGCACTGGCAAAAATGGGTGATCAACAACACTGTTCCCACTAAAAGGTAAGTGTTTTAAGACTGTAATGCTTTTTTTCTGTTTATGTTTGATATGTGTGCATCTTGTGCTGACCCGGCCCGTCTGTCAAATTTAAATGGTCAATGTGGCCCCTGAGCCAAAAAGTTTGCCCACCCCTGCCAGAGGATCATTGAACAGCAGCAGGTCCAGGCCACAGCTGCACCGGTGCAGGCTGAGTCAGGAAGACGCCCCCCCCCCTGGCGACACCTGCTGGCGAACCGCGGTGCTGCACCCATCCTCCACCACAGCGCATCCAACTGCGAAAACAAAAGGAATAAGAATGAACAATTATTAACAATAAATCTGTATATTAACGTGAAGAAACGGGAATATATTGCAATATATAAACAATACGACTTAAATGCCAAAACTATTGACCACTGATGCGTTCGACAAACCGGTATAACGTTACATATACTTTATTACTATTATTATTATTATTATTATTATTATTACTATTATTATATATCACGCATGTGTCGCCTCATAAATACACATTATAGCGCAACGTTACGGTGCCACTAAGTCTGTCACGTCCAAGTAAGTCTGTTCGACTTTTTTTTTTTTGAGAGAGTCGGTTCTTGACGACTCATTCGATTTTCAGACTCGTTCAGTTGGTTTAGCCCCTCACTGCTGTCGGAACTAACTCTTTTGGTGGAGCGCGCAAGAATAATCGCGTTCGAATCGATCGAAGTTGCCTTTTATTGCCCCGGACTTTAATTTAGTCCCCAGTCATTATTCCAAGGGTGTCGAAGATTGACTCCCAACTGCTGGGTAAATGAAAAGATCCGTTCACCGCGTGCGAATCGTTCGCTTCCCTAGGATCCACCGCCGTGTTTAGCACCGAGGCTGGCACATCAACATGCTAGCTGGAAGCTAACCGACGGCGAATGCTTCTCGACAAACTCGGGGTTCGACTGTTCACGGATTGGCGACTGGATTCACCCTCGACCGCGACAAAACTGTAAGTTGCCGACGACGTGGTTAGGGGCGATACTGTACGTTTATCTTCCGAGTGGGGAACTCCTAGAAGGTACAATGTTGTTCCACTAAACCGGGGTAACCGCTCACTAGCCCCGAAGTACGTTAGCCGTGTAGCTAAATGTGGTTAGCCCTGTCCGAGAGAAACAAATGTCCTTGTGGCCAAGCTGTTTTACCTCACACAATGTTAATCTAAACATGAGAATCGGAGAGGAATGTCGATTTTCGAATTAAGTGGACCGTTAACGTGTACTTCGTCCAATGGGGGGAAAAAAACAACCAAAAATAAATAAACGAAGGCCGAAGTGCAACACTCGGAAAGTAACTTCAGCGAAACAATCGGCAGCCGTCAACGACGTTTTAACTACGCCTAACTAACTAACTAACTAACGGCGCCGACTTTCCATTCGTGTCGTTGTTTTTAACTCGGGGCGGTGGCTTGCTGTCCCTTTTAAATGTGCGTTAAACTGAAGTTAAAGTAACGGAACCCCTCCGTCTATTCCAGGACGGCGGGCTGTCTGTTGGAGTGTTGTGCTAACGTACATGTTAGCAGTTAGCCAGTGGGGGTAAATGCGTCTCCTGAGCATGGACCTGCTGAACTCCCAGCTCCTGGACAAGATGAACAACAACATCGGCAGACTGCACTACGAAGGTGAGCCGCTTCCCCTCGCCGCTGTGGACCGGATGCACGCGTTTCACGGGGAGTACTCGTTTTAATTGTCGTTTTAACGTGTGGAAAAGTGGTCGACAACGGGGCAACCGGGCCACACAAAGTTGGGGGGAAAATGGTCCCAGATCTGGTTGCTTGGGGAAACCGGGCGACCGTCAATCTCAATTGCTGCCGTGTTAAATAAAACGTGTTGGAAAGTGTGGTTGTTTGCTGTGAAATGAAGTTGAGTAAAAGTGAAAGGTGTCTGAAGTGAACAAAAAATAAATAAATAAATATATATTTCATATTTATGTGAACTTGAGAATTGCGCTTCCCACCACTGTAAACATGTCAAATTAAGTGACGTTTTCTTCTAAGTTATTTCACTTAAGTGCTCCAATACATCCATGGGCCATTGAAAACCATCGCCTTGGAGATGACGCTCTGATGCTTATGGGATGTACAAGTTACTGATGGGTTACTCGTCAGTTTGCAGGCAGATCGAACATCTAGATCATCTCTTGTTGTCTGGTTATTTCTGGCGGCTTGATTTGTTGATATAATCCAACATTGTATGATGGATTTATTAACGATGACAATAAACCAAGGCAATTTAACAACGCAGATACAATAGGGGACAACATGATTGTAACCGGCATCATATAATGTGCATTATGTGGGGTGTGATCATGTTTTCCAACGCGTCCATGCGTTCTGCCCCACAGGCGAGTCCAGGTTGCCCCCCCTGCCCACCACTTTGCCCAACATGCGGACCGGCCCTCCTGCCATCTGCCCCAGCAAGAGGAAGTACGGAGAAGAACAAATCGAAGACCATAATGACTGTGACGCAGACCATGTGACGAAAATGAGCAGATTGTTTGCATCTCAACTGTAAGTTGATGGCAAAGACTTCAGTCTTATTTATTTTCTTTATTTGCATTTAGTCTTAAAGTGCATATTAATGTTTTCAAATAGCAAAGCTTTTCCAGTTGTGTTGGATACGTTCTCATATGCTTTTTAGTGCCGACTTGAATGCAAGGATTTCTCTATTCACGCTTTCATATCAAAGCCTTTAAATGTTATCAACATTGTGGACAGAAATATGTCAATTTAAAGCTTCTTTGGATCGATCAGTGTTCCTGTTATAGAGAATTGGTGCCTGCCAAAGTGTCCTGGAAGATTTTAATTTCCCGGACAAATTGATATAATCTGTGTTTATTGAGCTTAAAAACATTTGATAGGCAGGCTATACAGAGAATTACATCAATGTATGTAGATGTATAATATTATTTTATTGAATATTCCAAAATAAAATAAGTCCCGTCAGCTAACGCCATTTTGAAATAAGTATTACGACTTGAAATCAAGTAATTTCCATTCGTGAACAATAAGTAACAAGTGCAATAATAAAGTTTGTCCGTCTTCGTCGGGACGTCCTGTAGACATATTTTACACAATGAAGATTTACCGTCTACTTTGGTCAGAACTAAAATATAAAAAAACCCACCAAACTATGGATGTATGTGTCCCAGCGTTTCTCCTCAGAGTTGTAGTCGCTGCGGTTCTGTCTCCGCTCTGTGTGAACTGTGTTTTATACTGTGTTTACAAGCGCAACCCGTCCACCCGGAAGGTGGCGGGGCTTAGTTCTATAACGACACACGTGATTGGTCAGAGGTGAAGCGTTCAGATCAGCTTTAGGTCGTCCAAGCTGATTGGCTCTCTGTTGCAACTTGCCGAGCGCGGAAATGAACAGATCTGCGGAATCTTTTTTTAATGGAAATTATCCACCCAGCACTAATTCACAAATTGTGCTTGGAGGGAATTATTTTCACCGGATATTTTGAACAGAGAGATTTACCTCTGTCAGACTTCACCAGACTTTCCCGGTCCAAATTACCGGATAATAGAACGTTGCTTTAGATATACATGTGAGAGCACAGGATGTTAAAGACCCCGCTTTGCATCTCCATGTCTAGGATGAGTTTTAACCACATTGGTTTTTCCCTGTTCCTAGACTGTAAATAAATATGCACCCATGGACTGCTTTCGTTTCCTTCCTCTTTACAAATACAGAAGACAAAACGGTTCTGAGCCTTTTTGACGGTGTTCAGCATTAGTGTTTATATGTTTACGGATAATAAGTATTTGAGAGGCGCACAACTTCTTTCTTCCACTTGCTTTTATACAACAAAGCCTTATGCTTATAGCTTTATGTGTTAATGAATTTAATAACATGTATGACCATGTTGGCCTTGTCCAGCTCTGTTAGCGAGGCTTAGGGTTGGCACATGCCTTGTCAAGTCTGATAAATTTGCGCATGTCACTTGTGGCTATAATGCATCTCAAACCAACTCCCAGGGTGGTTAGAGAAATGAGATTTGAATCCAACCTCTTAGTGCATCAAGGTGGCATTCATACTTGCCTTTTTGGCTCCCATCCCATATCCAATCAGCTCATGGAACACGTGTTGCGGCTGAAAACCAACTTTCACGACTAGAGAATTGATTTCCCAGTTGCGTCAGATGAATTTAATATTGAATGTGGAAGCGTCATTATTCAGAAGCATGAGGCTCACTGGTAGGTTACCACATTATTTTTGTGTTTATCAGCTAATACAACTGGTGCTAATGTGTTATTAATTCTACATATTTTTATTGCTAACCTTTTGAAGAATTTTATTTTTTATAATCTCACCTGGATCATAGACATAAAAATGTCTTCTCTCACATAAATGAGCCAGTTAATTACCCGACTTAAATAGTTTTGCCCCATGGGATGTGTTTTACACCTCCTGCCATTTGGAAGAAATTGATTTCTATATTAAGACCAAGATACCAATTCAGGATGTTTCAAGGAGACTTTGTTCGTAGCAAAGTTGTATAGGTAGAAAAATGTAAAAAGTTTGTTAAAATAATTGAACAGCGAGACTGTAAGAATGTCTCACTGCTATCTTTGCGCACCGGGCTAATTCGGTGGAGGTCCGTGCTCGACAGGTTGCTTTCAGATATTCCAGAGGTGACAAAGTTGAAAAGGATAGATAAGATTTCTAATTTTTCTGTTAAGATTTTAATTTCAGAATTTAGGACTTAAGAATTGAAGTCTGGCTGTCTGCCCTCATCTTAAGTTTTCCTTAGTGCCATGTTTATTTTTGCCGTTCATGCGCTGAAGTGGCTCACCCTCATTAAGCAACACTGTGCACAGTGAGTCTTCTGACAGGAAAGTGGGCAGATTGAAGTGCTCTATGAATAGACGGAGCAGTGGGTGATCTGTGTCAGCTCGTGGGGGGGGGTAATCTGCCATTTGTCCCCCCTTAATCAAGGGCCCGGCATTCTGGCGGAGAGGATCGCAATGGGCACTGGGGCCTCAATCACAGTCCCGTTGAGTGCATTACTTCCACCTCCAACGGTCTCCATGGGAACCACCTGTATGCCTCCATCCCCGACTACGCCGTTGACCAGCCCCTCGCTCTGACCAAAAGCAGCCTGGACTCGGGGGTGGGGGGCGGCGAGCGCTCTCCCTTTGTCAGTTCTTCTGAGCGCCAGCAGGTATGTCTTATAAACACCGTAGCGTTGCTAGGAGACCTTGAAAAGACGGTTTGATCAAAACTGAAGCTCCTGCTGTAATGATAAAAAAAACATACCTCTTATAATTGGTACTCATTACTCGTCCAACCTTTTGAATAAAAGTCTGGATATTAAAGTTGCATCTCTGCAGTGACCGTATGAGAAGTGTGTACATGTGTTGGCGACGGGGGGGGGGGGGGGCTGATTCACTCACATAGCATGCACGTTTTCGGGGAAGCTCTGACCTGTTCTCGCTCATTATAATCAAATTATGGCCTGACTTTGCCAAACACCGCCTTACAATGAGACGGGTACCGTTTGGGAAGCGACCGGACCCGCTGTCGTATCTATTGCGGATATGACTTCTGTTGCCTTCTATTTATCTGTATCACACCTGTCCGAAATGTTTTCAGAATCGTCCGTCTGTCATCACCTGTGCCCCTGCAAGCAGCCGCAACTGCAACTTGTCTCACTGCCACATGAATGGCTGTTCCCCCAACCCACCCAACGATCAGAGGAAGACGAACGGTAATGCTGCTCTCCGTATGAAATAAGATAACAAAAATAGCCTAAACAGTCATTATGTTCCGAGCTGTCTGTTCATCAGCCCATTTTTTTTAATCGGTAATGGCTATATTAAGTCTCTTTTCTTTAAAGCCAGCTCTTCTATTGACTCTTGGTTTCTCATCGCAGCCAACACCATCTGTGATCCTGTGATTGAAGAGCACTTCCGCCGCAGCCTCGGGAAGAACTACAAGGAGCCGGATCCGGTCTCCAACTCAGTCTCCATCACGGGCTCGGTGGACGACCACTTTGCCAAGGCCTTGGGAGAAACCTGGCTACAGATAAAGGCAAAGGGCGGCGGCCCCCAGAGTCCAGAGGCCAACTCATGAAGTCGCTCGCCTCAGCTGCGACCAGTGAATCACAATCACTTCCCCAACGGTTTCCAGATGAATGTGCAGATTGACCACGTAGTCATCCGCCGCCAAACATTAACACCTTAACTTAGCGAAGAACAACGTCAGACGGGTGATGTATCGGTTTGGATATGGTGCTCACCGGGCTGGTTACTTGCAGGCCTTGAGGGTTTTCATCGGATGACTTAAGGGTCGTATTTGTTCTTTATTTTCTTTCTGTAAGAAAAGACTACAATGTAGAACACTTATTTTATTTTTTGGGGGGGGGTAGACTGTCAATCTGGCTTGCATTGTGGTGACTGTACAATCATAGATTTGGTGAAACCATAAGAGTGACACGGTGATCTCTCTTTAGAGGCCTCTCAGAACATGTTCTATTTCTATTATAACAGCCTTTTGCTTGCCTTGTTAACCAAAGAAATCTGCCTTTTTTTCCTAACAACGTACAAGCCATACGTCTGGACGGTCCCGAGCACAGTTCAAACATCTTCTTCGCACCGTAAAGAAATATTCTGCTTCTACTTGAAAAGGACAGCTAGGTCTGATTTGCACTATGATGTTTCTGACAGAGTAGGTAGCGGTTTACCTGTTGAGATTGGAGCCAGCATGTCGAGTCATCCAGCTCCCGTTTCTGAAACTATAATGCAAGCAGAGGCGCTGTTCTCTTCCTGGTCTCTCCATACTCTCCCTTAATCGATGTCTTTGTACTTATTTTAAACTGGACTAATCCACTGTTAACAAAATGTTTTGTTTGTAGTCTCTACGCTCTCTGTGGTGGATAACTTGGTAAACTCGTATCATGGACTTTAGGCTATTCCTTCGAAGTAGAAAGCATATGTCAAATAGCTGGTTTCTATTACAAACTTTATTCTATTTACCCTCAGAATTTTATTTTTAACAGTAACACTTTTAGGAATACTCACTGCTGGGACAGTTGTACTCTATATATTTTTTTTGTATCTGGTTTTCATTAGTATATATGGTAGAGACTTAAGCATCCATCTCCATATCACAGCCTCTGGCAAGGTTGTCTGAATGCAGTATAATGGGCTTGATTGCTTTGTTATTCTGAGGTACCGGATGCTAGAGCGTAATGCATGACTGAATACAGGGAACATCAAACATCTGTAGAGCAGTTCTGTTGAACAATAATGGCAAGTAATAACTATTTATTCTATACATAACTTTTACTTCATCTTAACTTTTAGCAAACATGTAGAATGTTATCCTTTGATAGCTGACTTTATTTTATCTTCCTACAAGAACAGTTGAGGATTTTTTTTTTTTTTTTTTTTTTTAACATTCCTCCTTTGTGAAAGTTATTATTATTTTTTTTTTTTTAAAGCACATGCAATGTGCTAGCCATAAGTAAGCATTAACATTCCTCCATCATCCCCATAATTGACCAGATCTTACAAATGTTATGCAACCAATATTGTTACAAGTGGGTTTTATGAGCACCTGCCTCTTGGTGATGCGAGAAAAAAAATCATAATTATTGTGGAGAAAACTATCATGGGTACCAGTGAGTCTGAAAATGGTTTTATTTTTATGACTCTCTGAGATGATCTTTACTTACTTTGTATCTGCCACTGATAAGGAATAGTATTGTAGATCGATTTATTTTGTCATTTCAAAAAGAGTATATATCCTTACATTTAATATTCTACAGTTTTTGTTAAATGCTATATACACAACACTCCCCCCTTCCCTATTATACATTTTAAGACTATCATTGTGCCGCGCATAATGATCATAAATATCTTATTTTATTAAGAACAATGTACTCCTATGTAGCATGGGTATTAATTATCCTTTAACTAAGCATTTTCTTTTTAAAAGTTGATCTTTTTACATAGCTGTCAGTGGTGTATTAAGTGCGGGAACACAGTCGTTTTGAAAAGGCTGTCGTTGTACAGTGTCAGAAGTACCTCTGTACTCACCTGATATGAGTCCGTATCGCTCTCTGCGTACCACTGTCAAACTAAGGGATTATCCAGAGATCTACTTGTTTGACACAAGTTGTCTCTCGATGATATGGTTGGGGGTAATATTTAAATGCTATATTTAGACTGTTTGTGCCTCAAAGACAAGTTTCGCAAACTAACTGCTCCAGGTGTTATTCACATGGGGGAAAAAAAAAAATCTATTTTTTGTTTACTTTTGGCCTTATTTCTCCGGAAGAAAATGTCACTGTTTTGTACTTGATTTCTTCTTAATAAATATATAAATGCATTATGTCTTGATATATTTTTTTATTACACCACACAAGTAAAAAAAAAAAAAAGATTCATTCAGTGCAGTATATATTTATGATCTGTCATCAAGTTTGTGATGAAGTTAAGAGCACAACGGTTGTGTTCACTCCCAATCACTGACAGTCTGGGCACTTATGGGATCAACAAAAGAATAGGAGTCATGAAAAAATGTTTTGCACAATGTCCCAACTTTACCGCCATAGAGTTCGGCCTGCTCAGAGATTTCAAAAATGCTTTCAGTGCTCATGTAAATGACAGAACAATGATTCATGCGCAAGTCAGCTGCTTAATCATCTCCCACAACAGCTTGTTTTTCTCATCTCAGTTTGTCCATTGGTGGTCATTCTTCCTTATTCACTACTTGCTCCTATGCATTCCTCTGCGTGGTTTCAACAAATTAGGAACAGAATCCTGCTGATTAAGAACGTGAATATGCTGATAGCTCAAGTTCTTGACCTTTGTTGATGCCACTTACGTATTTGCAACTTCCAAACGAGGCCTGTCTGGTCTTTGGGGCTTAAAACAATTCTTATTATAGAAACTTATTTTCCTTATAGAGGGTGTGTATGTGGTTCATACAAGGCTAAAAAGCCTCTTCCCCAAGAACTTGAGAATCAGGCAGAGTTGATAAAACGCACTTGCCAGCAGGTGTCAGTGTTGCCTTACTTTGCAACGACTCAAAAATCCCTTGTCCCTGGAGAACAAAGACATGGGGCTCACCTAGATTGAATAGTATTTATTTGTATCTTCCATTTACATAATTGTGTAACTCAGTGTGTACATAGAGTCTACTGGTAACAAGATATTTATACTGATGTAAATATGCATCAAGAGGGACCGCTTCACAAAACACTACGCCACAGCCCTCTGCTGGTTTGAATAGCATTATATTTGCTTGATTTTGTTCTTTACAATCGTGTGATTGATGCAACATTTTGTTGTATCGAATGTGTCGTTCTATTTTTCAGGTTTGACAGGCTTGGCGTGCTTCAAAAGAGAAAATGAGTCTGGCAAATTTGAAATTTCTCAGCAACAGCCCAAAACAGAACCTTAAATAGTGTTTTTGCTTTGTTTTGAAAACAACCGGGGTTTTTTTTGTCCTTTTCTCTTGCCCCTCGGGCTCAAATCTGCTCAAAAGCCCCTCCAACAGACCCCTGCCTCCACGAGATTAGACCCAACCATTCACCAAACATAATGCCACCGCTGCACCATGCCTTCCAAGGAAGACTGCTACTGTGGGATTATAGTGAAGCGATGCACATTTCCCTTCATGGACAAAACCAACACACACACACACATACACACACACAGACACACACACACACACACATACATATCAGGTCATTTCTGCAGTGGACATAGAAAATAGGTTCTAAATCAGGATGACACTTCAGGGTCATGCCAAATTCAGGCTCAGCTTCTTTAATATGTGAAGGCCGCAAGAAGCTTGACATCTGTGCTAGCAGTTGAAGACTGCCCCCATGGCCCCTTGCTCCGGTTACTGCTACTACAGTATGAATTGTGTTATTCTATGAAGTGGTCAAGACACATCCGTCTCAGTTTCTTCTCGCAGTCGCGTTAAAGGCGACGAACCCATGAGGCACAGTCAATTAACGCGGCACACTCCGGACATAGCTGCGGACTTGGTAATTAATCCCTTGGAATAAGTGGGTCACATTCTTTAAGGGTAAATGGAAAAGTGGCCTTTCCGCTCTCACACGTGTTGGTCCGCACGGAGCCTCTTTGCCAGCCTACGCTAACTCCCGGCCGATAACAATCTCCCGCTGTTGTTTGCATAATTCCGAATTTGCCGCGGCTGATGATGATGCGAAGCTGCATCCCTATCTGCCGCATCCCCGAGTGCACAGCGTCCGGGGAATTTGCATGATTGCCCCGTAGATTATTTGAACGTTATCCATTCCCCCCTCCTCCTTTTATTTATTTATTATTTATTTTTATTTTTTTTGCGTGGCTCTCTGCCGTGAGGACGTGAGCACATCCTCGGGCAAAAGAATCTAAAATAGATCGTACAAGCAACCGGAGTATGTGCACAGGCGCGGGAAGCAGCTCACGGGCAGACTTGAGTCATGCTGGCAAGATCATGCACCCAGAGCTGACAGCCCAACACACCCGATTACAAAGGACGTCACTTCCGAACGCAGCCCTCGTATGAGTCGCAAACAGGGGGGAAATATTGAGAGCCGACGCAGCAACCTGTCTCACACATACACACACACACACACAGACGCTCACAATGGTGATCGGTAGTATACACTGGGGTTGGGAAATGAGCGGGATTATGTGCCCCTCGCGCGGCTTCTACGGAGACCTGGCGAGGTTTCTCGGGTCCCGGCGTCGGTGGAAATTCAATCACCGTGTCATATGGACTGCTGGCAAAGGCATAACCTTTGCGGAGGGAGGGGAAGACAACGCGGTCACTCTGGATAACGGTCTTCCCACGAACAAAAACAGATCCTGTCAGGCCGCCTCAGCGTCAGTTGGCCGATGCATCCCTCCACCGCCGTGGCTCTCTCTTGCCAATCCCTCCGCTCCATCTCCTGGCTTCCCCTCTACCACCTGGTTAAAGCGGCTCCCGTTTTTTGGTTCCGGCCTTTCCTCGCGCCGCACGCATGTTGGACGGGCTTGGAGGAAAATCTTGTGATCTGATGCTTTTCAGAATTTCCTTTCCCAGCTATGCTTCATATTGGTCATGACGTCTCAACAAAATCTTTGGCCCCCTTTTGTTGTGCTTATTCGGTCAGTTTAGCACCGGGGTACGCTCAACCATATGGCGCTCGACTAAGCCAGGATACGGTTGGCATAGTTTAAAATAATGATGGTTTATTGATATATATTTTTTTAATGATTGATAAGGAGTGCCATCTGCCGTACAATAGCGCAGCTCTGCCCTAACAGTTTTGTTTTCCCTTCGAGATAACGAATAGCCTCTAATTAGACGTACAAATTAACAGCTAAGATTCTTGTTAGGCGGCAACCATATTTTTTGCCTTACAAGATCGGTACCCCATATAATTACTCCCCCCATCCCCCATGACAACCGAAAGAAAAGGATATGCGCGGTTTGGGCCCCGAACAGCAGAGAAATGTTGAACCATCACTAAAGGGCATTCTCATGTCTCATTATGAGGCTCGTTAGGACCCGCGTTACGCTGCTTGGCTGAGCAGCCTTAATAAGGAAAGTGACCCAACACCAACATGAGCTCATGTCTGTCCCCTATCTGCTGCGGCCCTATTGCTTGCCTCATGTCTGTCTGCGCCCCTCTCTACCCGCACCCGACCCACCCGACCTCCTCAACCCCCTCTGCATTTGACAGTCACACAGTCAGCCATGTGTGTGTGTGTGTGTGTGTGTGTGTGTGTGTGTGTGTGTGCCGAAGACATTACATAACGCCCTCCTTTTCCCCACATCCCCTCCGATCAAAGGGAACAATCCAGCGGAGGAAAAAAACGCTCCTTGACGATTTCTTCTCTTCCGCCATCACATTGTTTTATCAGACTTCGGTACCCGGGGACCGCGCAGTCGAGTGGCTCCTCCGCTATCCGCTCCATCATTCCCCTTCATGTCGCAAGCCAGGGATGAATGAGGAATGATCAGAGGTTCGCAAAAGCAAATAGCCGACGAGGTTAGACGCGAAGGAGTCGATGGATGCGCTTCAGACGCAGAGATCTCACAGCCCTCCCCGCAGCCCGCTGTCGTTTATTCACGACGCGCCGTCGGATGTTGAGGCCGAGGGGTGGCGGGCTCGAGGGTGACCTTTCTCCTTTCATGAACCCGCGTGAATCTACGCAGAGCACGCGGCAGGTTCCTCCTATGAGCGCGCAAGGCACGGTCACCGTGCGCAGCCTCCAGAAAAACCTCCTCCTCAGATGTCGGCGCGGCGGGCTTTGCTACCTGACTCCTCACGAGCCCCGCACAGCCTCAGAGGACGCGGGTAGCGCGTCGTAAGTAATGGAAAGCGTGGGCACGGATAAGAGAAAATACTATTTCCGTTTAAAAAAAAAACAACAAAAAACGCTGCTTCTGTCAAGCGGTGTCGCTTAGTCATTTCTACAGGTTTCCTCAGAAGGAGGGTAAGAGGAGGGTAAGAGGAGGGTAAGGGGCAGAGTACGAAATAAGGGAGGGAACGAGGACGGGAGAGAGTGTTGGAGTGAAAGAGAGAGAGAGAGAGAGAGAGAGAGAGAAAGACAGCATCAAATGCTGTCAGATAGGCTGTGCCTGTCCACAGCCTCGTGAGGATTGGAATAATGAGCGTGTGCTGGGGGAACATTGCCCCCCCCCCCCCCACCCCCCCCAATCCCAATGCCAAACGGAGGTGATTTTTTTTTTGGACCAAGCGGCATGGACGATGCGAGATAACGACGAAAGGCCTTTGGTTTGGATTCACAGCCAGCAGGTCTTGTGAAGTGGAGCAAAGCTAATTTGATAATCAGGCGACACCGTACGAAATATCGTACAGTTTATTAGACCAGCAGGAGGACATCTGGAGGGGGGGGGGCATCAGCTACCACAACCCCAACCACCGCGCAGGTTTGCCAGTGTCGCACCCTGCTCTTTTCTCAGCCTTTGCGTTAGTTCTAATTTCCCCCAAAAAAGGAACCAACGTAGTGACGTAGAGAAATGTGTTCCCCTCCAACGAGCTCGGCACAATTGCACTTCCGAACCCTACTGTGTAGCACCTGAAGTGAGAGCTCCAACGCCGCCCTGGTCCGCGGGAGCAGAGCAGGGTGGGGTTATCTCCGGCCCTCAGCCGCAGGCAAGGGGGAGCGAGGGACCCGAGGCGTCTTTGGGAACACCGTGCGCTCGCCCCTATGCGTGGTGTTGGACCGTGGGCCCCTGGGTTGTAGGCGAACTAAAGGGAGGGGGGAGGGCTTCCGAGCGGGTTTTTTTGTTGGCGCGCAAACCGTTATCGCACCTGACAGTGTCTGATCGGGGATCCGGTGGTGCACGAGACATACGCAAGAGCCTGGTCATCGGCGAGTCGGAGTGATAGGGTGTGACGCGCCGCACGCAGCGTTAGCCGCCAGCGGGGGACGTGTGTGACAGTGCACGGGGACTTAACTCCCACCGCCGCGCTTGGCCTACGCTCATTCCGTCCGACTTGGTTCTACGCGTTTTCCGAGCCCCGCACCCGGGGGCTTATTTATAGAATGTCGTGTAGGACTTAAAAACTTATTTTTGGTGGGTCAACGCATTGGCGCCGATGAACCCCAATATAAATGACACCTGTTTGTTGTGGGTGCTCCGTGAGACGGGAGCTTGGGGGTAGGGGGGGGATGGGGTGGGGGGCAGTCGGCTGCCGTGGGGGAGCCTGGTCCAGCTCACTCATCGCCGATCACAGGTTAGGGTCTCCGACAGATCAGAATAGAAAGCACGGACCACATCAGATGATTCACTGCGTGCCCGGAGTCACAGCCTGTCCTGAAGGCCCCCCGACCTCTTCATCATCATATGCGCCCGCACGGCATGCCGTTTAAAGGGGGGCTACTTCTGGAGGTTAACTGTACAATTACCATATGCTTACTACTACTACTAAACATCTATTTTGGGATCCGTCTAATTTACAACAGTGATCAAACTATTCTTCAAGAGGAGATATTCCACACTCTGCCGGTATCCTGCACGCTGCATCCTCCTGCATCCTGTGACCTGATGTCAGTGTCGGAGGAAGGGCTGCGTCTCCACTGCGGCTCCTCTAATGGCTTCCTCCTGGCCTCCCCCTCGGACAAAGGTTTTGCCGTCAGGTCGTCTCTCTCTTGCTAGAGATGGGGTCACAAGACTTTCACATATATCTAACAATATGTCTAAAAATAAATAAATCTAACAATGGACCAAAGCTAAAAGTGACTCAAAAAATATGCACACCCCCCACCCCCCCCTTAAATTATATTATGTTTGAGAATATTTTGTTATTATATATTACATTATATTATATTATGTTATATTATATTATAATTTGTTATATAATATAATATAATATAATATAATATATAATATAATATAATATAATATTATATTATATTATATTTTGTTATTATATATTACATGATATTGTATTATATTTTGTTATATTATATTATATTATATTATATTATATTATATTATATTATATTATCTCAGCCTGTAGGTTTACACTATGAACTTTCCTTGCATGTTGCCGTCCTCTTTCCTCTCGGTTCCCATCTGAGCTGAGGAGACAGAGGCACCGCACCTGAGCCTGAACTACCCACAGTGTGCTCCAATCCCACACAAGCTATTTAGAATGCAGCCTTTGACTGGGCAGAAGAAAACAAACAACATTTGTAGACTTTTAAAACACACACATCCAAATATACACAGATATATTCATCTATCCAAATGTCTATGTATATACAGTGCACACACACACACACACACACACACGCACACACATGCACACACGCACGCACGCGCGCACACACACACACACACACAATTCACTACAAGACAGTGAGCAAATTCCTTCTGTTGTCATACACACTGCGAGCATTAAAACATGTCATTCTGTTTGATGTTTGCAGAGTTCCACATTTGTCAACTATTATTCCAGCGCCGTGGCCAAATCTTCAGCTCAAAAGACAAAGACCATCCGATGGAGAGAGAGCGATAGAGAGCGAGAGAGAGAGAGAGAGAGAGAGCACACTGCCTGGAGACCTTTGGGCAATCCAGGAGGAAGCCATTAAGAGACGCAGCCCGGCATCAGGGCACACGATCGTCTGGAGGACGCGGCGTGCAGGGTACCAGCAGTGCGTGGAATACCTCCGCTTCGCACGCAGCTGGATCTAAGTCCTGCAAATCAGACGGATCCCAAAATAGTTCAGTAGTAGGAAGCACAGGTTAACTGAATATACAGTATATTCCTGAAATTTCCGCCCTGGGATTAGCATCCTCAGTTCACCTCCAAAAGCAGCACACCAAAACACCTTTGAAAATGAATGTAATATAATATATTGTATTATGTATTCTGTGTAGTATTTCTATTAGGGAAGGGACAGGTATACAAAAAAAGAGAAATGCATTTGAACAGTTCTTTGTCTCGTGCATCACCCTCCTTTTTCCTTTGCATGTTTGGGGACCTGATTTCCACGCGGCGTTTGTAATCTACAGTGACTCTCCAACGAGCCTCCGGCGCTTCGCGGAGATGTTATGAAGCCACGAGAAAAAAGACAAGACGGGCTCGCACACGCTGAAGCGGGCAGGGGGACAGCCTCCCGATTGGCTCAAAATGCCCCTTTTTTAAAAATCCTGAACGCAAATTGGCATTAGCCATACAAACACATTTGAACCACAGCGGCCGATTCTTCGCCGTAACAATGCGAGTATCAGTCGTTATGTGTGATGTATCCCCAACAGCCGGGCAGGTTCTTTTACTCGGCGCTACCAGCGGAGACTATACATACTGTGGGTTTATGGAAAGTGCTACAGGCAGCTGGATGGGGGGAAGGGTAATGTAATGTAAATTAAAATCTCCTTTTTTTTTTTTTTTTTTTTTTTTTTTTTTTTGAAGGGTCTGTATAATTTCCAGGAGAGGGGATTTGTTAAATTGAACCCCTGCACATTCTTGCTGGGAGGCAGATAAGCTGTGAGGAGGGAAGGTGGTGCAGTGAACCTCCTTGGCACAGGCTTCCAAAATCTGATTGGTCCAACTGAACCCAGACCTTATGCTCTCCATGCCTCCGAGCCGCGGTGCCTCCAGTTGTCACAATATTTGCTGTGTCACAAGAATATATTATGAAAGTGCAAACGGATGGGGAATGGGCTGTTTCCTATAACGTAGTGGGGCAGGGAGGAATCTCAAATCTCGAGGAACAGTGTTGACGAAATGCATATCCTGTACGTATCTGCATGTGCTGCACATTCTAGATGTATAAGTAATGCCACGGTGGACACAATTATTTTAGTGCCGCGTAAAGGTGAATTCGTAAACAAGTTCATTTCAGCCCGACTCACATCGAGATGGGAAGACGGAGCCCTATTAGCATATATGCGGGGAGGCTTTGCATGCTTGACATCCTCCCAGCTCCTCTCTGGAAATAGCCATGCACACAACATCCCCTGATTACATTGATATGTAGATTCATGCATCTGCGAAGATTAGTCATTCATTAATTTATTTGCTTTGAATTCTCGGGCGAGTGTACCTCAGACAGAAGTCTGGGGCAAACCAAACGCTGCGGAGGGAGAACCTTCGCAAATTGTCACAGAAAAAAAATAAAAAATAAAAATCCCGATGACGAGATTTGGGATGGCGACCCAAAAAAAACAAAAACAAACAAAAGAGGAGAAACGCATAAAAAGGTCCTTTGGCAATGTGCTAAATATTTTTTTGAAAAAATATAAACACAAAGCAAAAAAAGATATCAACATAATTATCAGTCTTTTCTTCTTGACAGAAGAATGCATCCCCTTGCTTTACGGTAAGTGGGGCTATGAGGATGAATCATTGCAGCCTGTGTGAGCTTCTAAGATGAAGCATTCTGTCATCCTTTCATAAAAGCATCATGGATCACCAGTTTGCTCTGTCAGTGTCCTCTCTTGCGGCCACACTCCAAGCACTTTTTAACTTTAAAAATAGTATCGCCACCACAGTGTGTGCCAAGCAATGCTAAACACCAAACAATGTCCCTGGCTTACATCCCTCGTCCACGAAAAGGGGCCGCACGCTGCATTTAGACTGGGCCTTAGACCAACCAACACAAAATGGTTTATATTTATGTATATTTATCAGAGGTAGGTGTTATAGAAAATGCACCACTATTTATAGAGTTCACCACTATCTATAAAAATGAGCCTTCGCCAGGCGCTATGCAAGGTATTTTATTTAACCCAAAAGGAATCTCTGACGGGAGCTGCTGAAAATAGGTGCCCTAACCTGAGACTTAATTGTGTTTGCGGGCTGGATTTCTCCCGACTAATCAAGAGACTCTGCTTTTTGTCCTCCCACGCGCCCCAAACGATGATCTATTGCTTTGGCGGCCGTAGGACATCAGTTCACGTTGTCTCGGCGGTGACTGGTTTTCATATGTAATGATGCTAAATGACACAACCGGGAATTAGGGAGGCTGCCCAGTCATACATCAATGGCTACTTTATATGAGCTGCCATTACAGGCATTACTCAACCCCCAGTACACACAGACATATCGCTTTGTCCCTGCCGTCTGTCTTCCTCTCTCTCTCGCCCGCTCACACACACACACACACACACATATATATATATATATATATATACAAACACACACACACACACACACACACACACACACACACACACACACACACACACACACACACACACACACACACAGAGGTTGCCAAAGGCTACTAGAGGGGACATCTCATTCTTTTATCCGTGTGCGAGTCATTGTTGTGGTGTCAGCTGGTGGCGTCTCTTTTATCACACTGGACGCTAATGGAAGCAGCAACTGCAAGAGGTGGGGGAAGAAGACACAGTGCACACACGCTCACACACACACGCACACAAGCACGCACGCACGCACGCACGCACACACACACACACACACACACACACACACACACACACACACACACACACACACACACACACACACAGACACATTAGAGGTTGTGGAGATGGAGCAGGCGGGCACGGCAGCCCCCCCAGGCCAGGGTTGTTTTGTGTTGCTTTTTTTTTTCGAGCCCCGCTGACGTCTTACTATCAGCTTGTGTTTCTGGATAAACCGCAGAGGGTTTCAAACCCTTCCCTCCCCTCCTCCTTTTTCGACGCTCCTTCGTACACTCACTCAGGTCGCTATTTGAAATCCGCGTTCCCGGCCCCTCGGTCGGCCCGTGCTGTGTCCTGTGATGTGCGTAGAGAGGGCTCTTCTCCCTCGGAAAGCACGGGAAAAAAACAAATCCTCTTCATTTTCATTTGACGCTTCGCACCGAGCCACACACCCACAGCCCTCCACTCACCTCTGCGATTCGCTCCTGATTCAATCCCTCCTCATCGCGCTTTTTTTCTTTTTATTATCGTGGGATCGAACGTGCAAATCTGTTTGCAGAAAATGCCGTACGCTCGAAAAATACTTGAACACCGGAACGGATTTTTTTTTTCCGGGACGAAAACAATAGCCAATCACTTGAGGAGGTTTGGGCGTGCGGCATACATTTTGTGATGGAGAATGGTTGGTGACCTAATTTCCTGATAACAAACGCTGCGCTGTTCAGAGCGGGGGGCCGCTACCTTTAACACACATCGTAATATACACGTGCCAGGCATAATCTCGTATTAATTTTTTCTATAATTCTTTATTTTTTCCAGTCTTTATCTTTTTTTGTTTATAACATGACAATCGTGCTTTATCATGTAACACCATTTAGATACATATCATGTTTATATAATGCTTTAGATTAGGCAGTGAGACAGTTAATGTAAAATGTACAAAACAATATTATTTAAGCTAGACATAGTTTCTATTTTTTTTTATATAATCATTAAATCTTCATTGTCATCATCATTTTGTATATTTCTGTAAGATATGTGCTTTAGTTTCTGTGATCAAAATATTATTGCAGAAAACAGCAACTCCTTTAGAACTTTTTTTTTTTTTTTTTTTTTTTTACATTTAGACATTAACTTCCAATGTATTACAGACATCCACAGTTTACATGTTTTACACGGTACAGTTTTACAACAAAGTTCCAGAGAAAACCGTGATCAGAGCAACTTTATACAAAATCCACAGGACATGAACCGTAGCCATTTGACATTTTTCCCTCAGCGGTTTTTGCTTTTTCAAAGTAAACACGTACGTTTCGAACCCCCGACGCCTCTCCCGGCGGCCGCCATGGCGGCAACCTCACATTGTCCTAACACGCCATGGCGAAATTCTGAGGAAAATAAAACTTTTATGCTTTGACATAAATTTAAAAAAAAGAATTGGGCCACTCGCCTACTGGCCTGCACCTATACATCTATATATGTATTGCTGAATACATATTGATCAAACTATGATTGATCGTCACACATAAAATGAAATGAATGACTATTTTAAACACAGAGTTGGTCCAAGTTTTTGCGCTAACACACAAAGTGATTCTCCGTCGACCCCGCCCAGTCCTGTAAACAGACTATGGCTCTTGTAAATCGGGGTTTTTAACTGGCTTAGGGCCTTTTTCTTGTTCTATTTTTTTCCGCTTTTCCTTTTTTTTGGATTTCTTTTTTCAGGAAACATTTCAGAAACTTTTCGCCGATGTTCCTGAGGAAACATGCAGAACGTAAACAGGATTGACTGTCAGCATTGAGGGATAGTCAATGTTTTTAAAGTCATTTTTCTAACCCTGCGCTCGTTTTTTTTTTGTACTTTTATTTGTACCCTGTGCTTTGCCAACCAAACACTAAAATGGCATAGTTTTTTTGTTGTTGTTTTTTTTTTTTGCTTGTGTCTGCCTAAGGTTTTGGTCCTCCATCACAACACGTACAGTAGAAAACATCTTAAAAAATAATTCTAAAAATGTCTCAATCACGTAAAAGATTTTTTTTTTTTTTTTTTTTTTTTACTCAAAAGAAAAAACGAGAATGAAAAATAACAGTCTCTCTCACACACACAAATTATTTTGCAACAGATACTGGATTACTCCAATGCTCCAAGACGTTAACCTCTTATTGGCATTGTGCTTACTCAGAGGCCCCTGTTGTCGTGGGGCCCGCCGCTTACCTCACAGAGTGCAATGTTTGGAAAGGAGTCGACTGTGTGAGGTTTGGTAAACATCCACAATAAAACCGCCTCGTCCCATGTGCTCTCTGTCAGCTGTCAGCTTTGTTTACTACTTCATCTACGATATTCACACTGTATTCACTTGATTCATGAAGATATTCAACAGATTGCTATTCTATTTTCTATGTATTTTTTCTTCTTTTCTCACAGTATTACACAGTATGTTTACATCTTGTTTTGTTTTTTTTTTAAATTTGGATTCATGGTAGGATTTGTGAACGCTAACAGTCTTTGATTTTTTTTGTATTCGGAGCCAAACCAACAATACGACATCATTGGATCGGGTTTTACAAATGCAGAAAAATTAAGCATGGGTTGAAAAAAAATCCGTTTTGATCACATATTGCCCCCGGAGGTAGGTGAATCAATTATAATCTTGGAAGTCCTTTGCAGTGTTCTCTTTTGTCTACACTCTCCATGAGGGTTTCCTCCGCGTCTAGACGTTGGCCTCAGCATTGGTCAGATTAGGGGTCGGGCTGGCCGGGGTGGGGGGGTTGGCCGGCTCTGTGGGGCTTGTCGGGTTGGGCGGCGGGCCGGCGGGGCTGGTGGCGACGACAGGCTCGACGGGACTGGTGGCGGTGATGGTGGTGGCGGTGGCGGCAGCGGGACCAGCCGCCGGGTTCACAGGGCTGGCGGCGGCGGACGGATTAGCGGGCGCTGCGGGGTTAGCCGGGGTCGTGGGGCTGGCGATGTTGGCGGGCGGGGGGCTGGCGGGGCCGGCGGGGTCGGCCGGACCCGGGTTGGCCGGGCTGGCGAGGTTCGGCGCGTTGGTCTCCGCCTGCTGCTCGGGACCGTTCTCCTGAGGCCGCCGCACGACCGCGGGAGGATGAAGCATTATCCGCAGTCGCTGTGAGGGAAACAAAATCCTCATTAGAACCAGACCATAAAACAACAAGGTCAGAATGAATAAATAATCACGGAGGAAAGCGTCACGTTAGGTAACAGATTCTAATTTGGATCGAGGCGTTCAACCGAATAATTTAATTCTGGTGATAGCGAGGATGTGATTGTCACACAATAATAAAAAACAACAAAAACTCCTTCTCACCTCTTTGTACGTTCCCTTAAGTCCGAGATACATATAGACCATGTATCCTGGGATGAGGATCATGGAGGACAGGGCCATGAGCCAGCCCACTCCCTGGCCCCAGCCTGGGAACACATAGTCTCCCATTTTGAGGGGAACCATTTGTACGGCGCTGAATATGAACACGCCCTGCGGGAGACATGGAACACATTTTATGCGTCCTGACATCTGAGCTCCTGGGCACCGCTGTCTGGCCTTGACGTGGCTTGAGGTCGGCAATATTGACTTTATTTATTGTTTTCATTTGTCGTGTGGTGACTTTGGATGTAGGGGGGCGCGGGGGTTATTGCGGAGTACTCACACCGACGATGAGTGGGGTGAACACCACCCAGCACAACTTCCACCATATGCAAGGCTTGTAGCCGATCATCTCCTGGATGTTGTCGTAGAACTTGTTCACACCTGCGGGACAAATTAACTTAAGTCCAAACTATTCAACTTCCAATTTGTATTCATGTTGCTGCTGGTCCACGCGCAGTGACACGGCAAGCTGAAATACGCCGGTCCCTGCGTCCTTAAACCGCATTTGGAGCCACATTAAAACCAGGTCCACACTCAGGGGGTCAGGCTGCTGCGTCTCCGCCTTCACCGAGGCCCCCCGGTAACGTTTTCGCGATTCTGAATTGCCCGACAGAGGAACAACTCCGAAATGCTCTGTTCTTTTTTTCTTACCGTACTCAACCGCACACAGCTCGGATACGCACCGTAACACCAAGATATGGAGATGCACTCAAAGAAGACCAGGAAGAGCAAACACATTCCACTGGCGGAGTAGTAGTCGAACAGCTTGAACACATAGAGGCCGCCCTGGTTGTGGGGGAGAAGGAAAAAAAAAAAAAAAAAACCCGTCACGCGCGGACACCGCGACATATTGCACTCGTCATTCCCTGGCGTAAATAAATTACCGACGCCAAAGGGCGAATGAGGAATCAAAATATTTATCCCGCCCCCGCAATCTGTCAAACACGCATGTTTTGATTAAATGTTTTGTCGTCCATCGCCCGCCGATGAATGTCGTCGGGTTTCGATGGGGCGGAGCGCTCCGCGTGGCTGTACCTGGGTGATGTTGGACAGGCCGATCACGTAGGACACCAGACACACGACGGCGATGAAGATCTCCCGTCTTCCTCTGAGCGCTCGGGGAAACTCGTCCACCAGGGCGGTGATGAAGCCCTCCACGGTGCAGAACTGGGCGGGAGAGTCACAGAACGTGTCAGTCGCGCGCCCCGTCGACGACTGGATGTGCCGCCTGTCCCCGCCTTTCCGCCGCCCGCGCTTTTGATGTAAAACAACGGTATTTACGTCTGGCAGAAATATTAGGCTGAGTGATGGCGAAAGGACGAGAGCGTGGAAGCTCAACGCGAAGAACACGCGACGCATGTCAATCGACAAACGCCTCGTTTCAAATGGTAATGAGCGTCAACGATGACGAATTAAATAATAAACAACCCACATCAACGACACTTTCCTGAATGACCAGAACATAGATCTATGGTAATTACTGTGGAGGGATCGCGGGCACATTCTATCCAGCGTGGAACTGCATTTAGTATCTCTGCATTTAGTGTCTCCGTTATCCACGGAATGCGAGAAAAACGGACACTGAAACCCCGGGGACGGCGGCGATACGGTTGCAATGAAAACACTCGACAGCCGATGTCAAAGCTCAGCTATATCTGTCCACAAGGAGCAAATTGCATGCTGGTCATGCGGGAGAGGGGCCTGGTCCTTACTCGTGCATACACATTTAGGTCAGACCGCGGGCGCGTCGTCTCCAGGCCTTACCTGGCTGTCTATCCCCAGCATGAGCAGCATGGAGAAGAACAGGATGGCCCAGAGAGGCGACACGGGCAACTGGGTTACGGCCTCGGGGTAGGCCAGAAACGCCAAGCCTGGACCTGCGTCGACAACAGATGAAATCCAGTTGAGTTCTGTGTTGGTTGCTCGAGAAAAAAAAAAAAGCTCCGACTGCGGCTGCGTATCTCGGGAAGGGAGAGACCGCGAGGGGATCGGTGGCAGTGGCGGGCCTTTTATTTTTTTTTTTTGTGCAACGACGGAACGATTTCAAAGGAAGAGCCGCGCATCCGATAGTTACCTGAAGCTGCTACGTCGGCGATGGATTTCTTTGTCACGTGCGACATGAAGCCGACGATGGAGAAGATGACGAAGCCAGCAAACATGCTGGTGCACGAGTTGATGCAGCACACAATGACAGAGTCTCTGGGGAGGCAAAACATGAAACAAGCCTGTTGTCAAAGGTTTAAGTGATTTGATTTCTCTGCATCAACCTTCCCTTAGGAGGAGAAGTGAGGGCTCCCGTTTTTCAATGAAATAACTGTGAGGATGCACGGCTGCGGGGGGGGGGGGGGGGGGGGGGATCCCTTTTTGCTCTGCGATACCTTTTTTTTAATCTTTTGCAAAACACTACGTTTTCGTTACATATTGTAAATAAAGGTACCGTACCAAAAAGTACGGCACTGAAATCCATATGAGTCCGAAAAATGTTGAATTTGTGAAACATTTGCTCAAAAAAAACAACCAAATCAAACAAGTAAAAACAATTTTATAGTGTAATTCAATATTAATCTGTGTTATCAAGAAGCACGGTGATGCATAACAAATACACAGGGGGCCTGTATCTCCCTCTGGCTGTGCTGCAGAATGGAAGCAAAGCTCTCCACTGCTTTCACACTAATTATGTTTATACTGGAGAGAATTGAATAAAGGTCTTCAATAAGGGTCCTTAATAGCTGCAGTGTTATTGCTGTGTTTATCAAGTACCCATTAGGAATAGCGCTGACACTCTGACCCCAGATGCTTTTGTAATGCTTTTTGTCTCATGCAGTATCTCATTTTATTTTTATTTTCTATTTTTGTAATAACGTCTTCTTACCTGTAAACATTGTTGTGGAAAGGGTTATAGCTGCCAAGAGCTATCAGTGACCCTAGTCCCAATCCGTAAGAAAAAAATATCTGGGTGGCTGCGTCCAGCCAGACCTGACAAAGGAAGACAGCCGGGCTGCGTGAAAATGGAAACTGCAAACTCAGGCGTGCAAACACACAAGAGCCATCAATGTCATTAATCACAATACATCATTACCTCAGATTCTTTGAGCTTTTCGAAGTCGGGGGTAATATAGAAGAGAATCCCTTCTTTAGCTCCGGGGAGAGTCACCCCGCGGATGAAGAGAATAAAGAGCATGAAATAGGGATAGGTCGCGGAGAAGTAAACCACCTAGGAAAACGTGACACAGTCATCGGTGAGAAATCAAGGCTTCACGTGCAATTCGTATTATTTAATTGCGAGGATATTTGTAATTTATATTGAAGGATTGATCGAAATGCACGGAAAATGCATCCACAAATCAGAAAGGCAGTTAGAGAATGCAAATAGAGAGGCTGGATTTTCGGTTACAATTTATTGAAGCTCCGACTTGATTAAATTCCCTCTCGTCAATAGCTCTGTTACAGTGTGGATATGATTTTTTAAGGGCAACCCTGCAGGGGATGGGGTATTTTTCCACCAAAACAAATTGTATTTGTTATGGTCACGTGACACATTCAACACTGCAAAATATAGCCCTATTACAGCGGGGACGGGGGGCAGCTCAAACTGGAGGGACTGGGCCAAAGCAAATTCTGGTGTATGGTGGTTTGCTGCTCCTCCTATCGTGAATCCACACACAGTTTAAACACCGCGCCGAGAGAATTTGAATTAGGGGAGCAACCGAGGGGCTGGATGGGATTAGTAAACGTGTGTTTGATGTATATCCTCTTTTTTTTTTTTTTTTTCTTTCAATCTTGCCAATAGTGATTGGGATTTGAATGACTGATGCATTGATATAAGATTGATTCATATTGCATAGCATGTCACACACTCAGGACTCAACAAACGAGAGGGAGGCCTCGAATTCCGAGAAATCTGACAATCGCTTTCAACGCCTTACCTTTCCTGTCCAGCTAACACCTTTCCAGATACAGAAGTACACTAGGACCCAGGCGATGGCCAACGTTATCGCCAGCGGCATTCGAATCTGCCCTGGTTTTTCCAAGCCATCGGTCATTTGATGCATGTTGCGCCTATAAGATGGGAGCCCACGACAACAAGGCTGTTACACACACACACACACAGGGACGGGGCGGCGCAGCAGAGGCGCTCGTGTTTAATGTGGACTATCTCAGGAAATTTAGGCTACTGCAGAGCAAGAGACGCCCGAAAGAATGAGTCGAAATCTTACTCCCAAAACTCCATCACTGCACTTGTGAGGTTGGTGGTGTCTACAATGCTGTAGTTTGCATAACATTTATCCGTGTTCCATGGATTGTTACATGAGCTCCACGGAAGGTCCTGGAAGATAAAGTGCAACGTGATTTTTCTCTGCGAGGAACCAGGTTTTTATTTTATTTTTTTTAAGTTAAAGCAACGTTCAGCCTTGCGTGTTAAATCCAGTGGTCTGAGAGGATAAGCTGGATAGTAGCGTGTGTTGTAGTCTGGGTTGTGGTGGAGTCACGTGAGTGAACTGGACAATACTTACAGCGGTGAAGGAGTTGTACAGGTAATAAATGGCCCAAGCAATGATTACAACGTAGTAAATGTTGAGCCAGAAGGACAGGACGGCTGCTGCCAGGCCGACACCTATCGTACAAAGGTGGATTTATTTTTGAAAGGTTAACTTTCCCGGTATTGTGTAAATATATTCATGTGGGTTCATAGTCAATTCCCCCCCTCCCCCCATCCTACCAGCACCAATGATATATGATGAATGTGTCTTGATGTATTTATTAAAGCCAGGCCTGTCATAATGCATTATGTCTCGTTTGAAGGGTGTGTACCTTTGAACATGGGGGCCAGTTTCCACACACCGAGCCCTCCAATTGAGGTGTACTGGCCGAGGGAGCATTCCAGCAGAAACAAGGGGACCCCAGCAAATATTAGGGTCAAAAAATAGGGAATCAAGAAAGCTCCTGAATGGACGGAAAGTGCACCAAGATCAGCATCCACGCATCACATTTCATTTTACACGCAGGAGAATTTTAAAACGGGGGGGGGACGCACATCGGGAGCGGAATGGATGATACAGAGGCGGTATTATGCATTTAATAAGTTGCAAAGAAAAAGCAAGTGTTTACCTCCACCGTTCTTCCCACAGAGGTAAGGAAACCTCCACACGTTGCCCAGTCCAATTGCATAACCCACGCACGACAGGAGGAAATCAAACTTGCCACCCCACGTCTCCCGGTCGGGCAGAGCCTTCTTCTGCTTCTCGGGCTTCACGTCCAGGGACTTGGGCTTGTCGTTGGCCGCCACCTCGTTAAGTTCCGTCACTTGTCCGTCCGCTTTGGTTCCGTTCGTCGCCATGTCTCTGGGTCTGGCCGTGGGCCTGGCGGGACGGGAGGCTTCAGCACCGGTCCACGCAGACAGCAGCTTCGCGGTTTAACACCCGAGCCCCCTTCGGACCAAATCGCGGAGGAGCTGAAGTCTACACAGACCCGTCAACCTGGAAGCGTGGATATAGTGTGATCGGTCGGATTTCTTTTTATTAATTTTTTTATATATTTTTTTTTTGCCAAAATGCGCTCAATTTGCTCAATTTATGCAGAATAGTTGACTGAAGAAATGTTGCAATTAATGAAATTTGCAGTTTGTGCAATTTCTTCAATTGCAATTCCAGACCCCCCCCCCCCCCCCGACACTTTTGATTTTTTCAAATCCTTTATCATAAATACCACCTTTATAAAAATGAGCTGAACTATGACTATTATTTATATCTTTAAAAAAAAAAACGTCATCAAATATTCAGGTCTTAACAATGAAAAACCATCGATGGCAAAGACGCAATTCCCCCCCCCCCCGCCGCCCCAAATAAACCAGATTGGACACAGATAGTGTGCACAGCCAGATGAGCGCACATATGAGGCTTAACCAATGAAATAACTCAATCCGAGGATGAAAACACTGACGTTTCACGGTATCAATGAAAAAAAAACAAAAAAAACAAAAAACTTTCAGACCAGATTTTGACATTCAAAACATGCACCCCAGAAGAAGAAGAAGAAGAAGGAGAAGGAGACGCGCCGCGGCAGCAACACCAAGCAGCTCGGGAGATTTACGCAAAATGGAGAATCATCCACAAAACACCACCTGCAGATTCTATACGAGCACTTATCAAAATGATCACCTATAAATACAATTAAAAGCAGAATAAAACATAAAAAAAAATAAAAATAAAAAAAAAATCCTTCACCGCAGAAATACCAGAGGCGTGTGCAAAACAAACCTCGAATAAAAATCAATAAAATGTGGAGACAAAGGAATACCCCCGACCGTCTCTCTCCACCTTTTCACGCACCTGCAGCCTGTGCAAACAACCCGCTTCCTTCCATCCGAGCGGTTGTGCACCAGACGCGCTTAGCGGAGCCCGCTGCACCAGCCCCAACACACCGGGGACCGCAATCAATTCTGCATTTATTTCATTGGCGGCTCGGAGCGCACATTGCACTGGCCACAGTCATAAACCTCCACAACGCGTTTTCCTTGCGTCGGCATCATAACAATCACGGTGGACTGGCATCCAACTGATGCGGGGTTCACACACTTTCTGTTTCTGTTTCTTTTTCTTTTCTTTTTTACATTTATTTATTTATTTATTTACTCACAGTGAATCCGTGCTGTCCGCAGAATCCGCAGATCCCCCCTCGATTTGTGGTAAACTTCCAGTTTGTCTTGGAACATAAATATACTTTATTGCCATTAAAAAAAAAAAAAAAAAAAAAAAAAAAAAATGAAAAAGAAAATTTAAATCCCCAACAACAAAAAAAAAAAAAATCGCGTCACGGAGGAACGTCCAGGAGACGAGGAGAGAAGATACGACGCGTGGAGAGGCGAGGGTGGAGAGAACGTAGAATACGAGCTTTCGCGCAGGGGTGTGTGTGTGCGTGTGTGTGTGTGTGTGTGTGTGTGTGTGTGTGTGTGCACGCGCGTGTATATGTGTGTGTGTGCGCTCGCGTGTGTGTGTGTGTGTGTGCGCGCGGTGCGGTGCGGTGCGGACCGGCGCGGTTGGGAGCGGCGGTGTGCGGTGCGGGGGCTGTGCGGGGGCTGTGCGGTGCGGTGCGGTGCGGTGCGGTGCGGTGCGGTGCGGTGCGGTGCTGAGAGCGGAGCGGAATCACCACGAGCAGCTGCGGCCGCTTCGCCTCGCGCGACGTGTTCGAGCGTCAACAAGGCAGAGCGGCGCGCGCGCGCGCGCGCTCTCCTCAAACTCCCCATCCACACAGCGCCAATGTCATCTGAAAGTCACACCACACCCCCCCCCCCCACCCCCGCCCACCACCTCACCTCTTAAAAGAAAAAGGAAAAAGAAAAAAAAAGAATACTCCGTTTTATATTTGTTTTCCTCCGTTTCCACTGACGACACAATAAAAGTTTCGCGCACAGCCAATAAAGTCGCGGAAAACGACCGCTCCAAAAGTGATAATTAAAATTAATTACCATAATTATGATTAGGATTTATTTTTTCTTTCTCCCCCGCTGCCTCCTAGTCTATGCTACAGTGCAGTTTTTACAGTTTTTCTTTCTTTCCTTTCCCTCTCCCCTCTCCCCCCTGTTTATGCTCTGCATATGCGCTCTGAGCCCCACCTCAAAGATGCAACACCCCCAAAATACACTCCAACCTCCCCCGGATGGAAATTCAATGTGGAGGTGCAAAATTCGAAAACAAAAGCACGGTTAATAATCCCAGACGAGCACGGTTTGGGAGGAAGGTGAGGGTTTCTGGAGGCTGTGGTGAGGGAGTCCGTGTCAGTACAAGGGGAAGGAGGCATTCGCAGACCTGTCCAACTCCAATCCGGAGTCTCCACAGATGAAGGAATTATGACAGAAGCAGAATAAACTCTTGGACTTAAATCTAACACAACAAAGAAAATGGAGAGACGCAAGCAGATGGAAGGTCTCGACTCGACACGTCAAGTCAAGAGGAGAGGGAGTCCAAGTCACTGCAGTTGTTCCTTTGTTTTTGGGTTGTTCTTTTTGAAACTTGAAGGAGATGACCCAGACAAAAGGAAACTTGAGGACTGATGCATCTCCAAGGTTTCCAGCTTCCATGGTAAGGGTTTAATCGATTTTTATTTTTTTCCTTGTTATTCTTTACACTTAGTTGTTTGCACAGTAGAGATAATATGCTATGTTCTCTATAGGGGAAGACGCTTAAAATGGATGCGTGCATATACACTGATCGGCCACAACATTAAAACCACCGCTAATAACCACTAATATTGTGTCGCTCTCCCTCGTGCCGCCAAAACAGCTCTGACCCGTGGAGGCATGGACTCCACAAGACCTCTGAAGGTGTCCTGTGGTATCTGGCACCAAGACGTTAGCAGCAGATCCTTTAAATCCCATCAGTTGTGAGGTGGGGCCTCCATGGATCGGGCTTGTTGTTCCAGCACATCCCAACAATGCTCCATTGGATCGGACCCTAACCCCGACCATCTACATGTTGTAGAAGAAAACGTGATTCAATTAGACCAGGCCACCTTCTTCCATTGCTCCATGGTCCAGTTCTGACGCTCACGTGTCCATTGTAGAAGCTTTCGGTGGTGGACAGGGGTCTACATGGACACTCTGACTGGTCTGCGGCTACACAGCCTCATACGCAGGAAGCTGTGATGCACTGTGTGTTCTGACACCTTTCTATCAT